>NW_028296612.1:5541885-5853900 GCF_055471065.1 Atractosteus spatula | reverse complement strand
CAACAGAAAACAACACTGGATTTCTTCTGCACACACACTCCTGTAGAGCACTGGGCCTGTCTGGGGGAGAGATAGGAACAGAAGGAGAGAGAGAGACAGCCACACAGCCCTGCGAGAGGGACAGAGACTGAGACAGACACCCACACAGCCCTGAGAGAGAGACAGAGACACCCACACAGTCCTCAGAGAGGGACAGAGACACCCACATAGTCCTCAGAGAGGGACACAGACACCCACACAGTCCTCAGAGAGACAGAGACACCCACACAGCCCTGAGAGAGAGACAGAGACACCCACACAGTCCACAGAGAGGGACAGAGGATTGGAAATTAGTGCTACAGAGAGAGAGTGTGTGTGCTGTGCTGTGACATTGAAAGCCCTCTCTGCTCTTTTCCAATCTGGGCAACTTAATTACAGCACAGCAAGCAGAGTGATTATAACACTGACTTCCTGGGCAAGGCTGTACTTTACTGGGCTGGGCCTGACCAGAGAGTCACACACCCTTCTGACCACAGACAGGAATAGATCAGACAGAGAGAGAGAGTATAGTGAAAACAGACTCTCTGAGTGACTGGACACTCCGGGACATGAACACTGCACTGAGAGAGAGAGGGGTTCATACACACACACTGACTGGACACTCCAGTACATGAACACTGCACTGAGAGAGAGAGGGGTTCATACAGACACACTGACTGGACACTCCAGTACATGAACACTGCACTGAGAGAGAGAGGGGTTCATACAGACACACTGACTGGACACTCCAGTACATGATCTCTGGACTGTAGGGGTACAGTCTGACCCACACTGGACCGGCGATTTCTGGACTGTGGGGGTACAGTGTGACAGACTGGACCAGTGATCTCTGGACTGTGGGGTTACAGTGTGACCCAGACTGGACCGGCGATCTCTGGACTAGAGGGGTACAGTGTGACCCAGACTGGACCGGCGATCTCTGGACTGTGGGGTTACAGTGTGACCCAGACTGGACCGGTGATCTCTGGACTGGAGGGGTACAGTGTGACCCAGACTGGACCAGCGATCTCTGGACTGTGGGGTTACAGTGTGACCCAGACTAGACTGGAGGGGTGCAGTGTGACAGACTGGACTGGAGGGGTGCAGTGTGACCCAGACTGGACTGGAGGGGTGCAGTGTGACAGACTGGACTGGAGGGGTACAGTGTGACCCAGACTGGACCGGTGATCTCTGGACTGGAGGGGTACAGTGTGACCCAGACTGGACTGCAGGGGTGCAGTGTGACAGACTGGACTGGAGGGGTGCAGTGTGCCCCAGACTGGACTGGAGGGGTACAGTGTGACCCAGACTGGACTGGAGGGGTGCAGTGTGACAGACTGGACTGGAGGGGTGCAGTGTGCCCCAGACTGGACTGGAGGGGTACAGTGTGACCCAGACTGGACTGGAGGGGTGCAGTGTGACAGACTGGACTGGAGGGGTGCAGTGTGCCCCAGACTGGACTGGAGGGGTACAGTGTGACAGACTGGACTGGAGGGGTGCAGTGTGCCCCAGACTGGACTGGAGGGGTACAGTGTGACCCAGACTGGACTGGAGGGGTGCAGTGTGACAGACTGGACTGGAGGGGTGCAGTGTGCCCCAGACTGGACTGGAGGGGTACAGTGTGACAGACTGGACTGGAGGGGTGCAGTGTGCCCCAGACTGGACTGGAGGGGTACAGTGTGACCCAGACTGGACTGGAGGGGTACAGTGTGACCCAGACTGGACTGGAGGGGTGCAGTGTGACAGACTGGACTGGAGGGGTGCAGTGTGCCCCAGACTGGACTGGAGGGGTACAGTGTGACCCAGACTGGACTGGAGGGGTACAGTGTGACCCAGACTGGACTGGAGGGGTGCAGTGTGACAGACTGGACTGGAGGGGTGCAGTGTGCCCCAGACTGGACTGGAGGGGTACAGTGTGACAGACTGGACTGGAGGGGTGCAGTGTGCCCCAGACTGGACTGGAGGGGTACAGTGTGACCCAGACTGGACTGGAGGGGTACAGTGTGACCCAGACTGGACTGGAGGGGTGCAGTGTGACAGACTGGACTGGAGGGGTGCAGTGTGCCCCAGACTGGACTGGAGGGGTGCAGTGTGACCCAGAGGGATGACAGGCTGGGAGAGAGCGGGTGCGCTGCTTGTGTTGGGGTGTGGCGCTCTCCTCCAGAATGAGCCGGGTGTGTTCCTGGCTGCGCCAGGCGCAGACTGATTCAGCCCAGTGAAAGTAATGGCTGTGGATTAGCGCTATTTTTACAGCAGCCGTTTTTTAACCTCGTTATCATCGCTCCGGAGCTGCTCGTCGGGAGCTGCGGCCGCAGGGCGCTCGGACTGGGAGTTTCCGTTCCGCTCCGGCACGGACCGCGGGGCGGCGGCCCCATGGAGACCGGAGGCGCTTCACGCCGGCAATTCGCCAACTAGCGCGAGCCGTTCCGCAATTCAGGCCAGCGGGCAATTAAGCAATTAACCCAGGCAATTAACCCATTCCAGCCTTGGACGGATCGATCGCAGCTCACAACGACGCAGCCGGGGGCAGCTCAGCCCGGAGGGCAGGAGGGCGGGTCAATTCACCCTCAGCAATCGATAGAGAGGATCGTGAGCCGGAAAACTCGCGACGTGCTTGAGAACTAAACGTTTTTGTGAGTGAGGAGGCGAGAAATGAACAGAGGGTTTCTGTGAGGGCTCTAGCTAAAATTATAAGACGTGAGCCGACCCGCTAAATAAGTCAATAAAAAACATTCCACACCCATTACGATTCATGTGCTGGCTCCAAAAATAGACCAGATCATTATTATTCTTATTATTCTTATTATTATTATGGAATGAAATGGCTGGCCAGACTTTCAGGGGCAGTGTGAGAGGGAGCAGAGGGACAGTGGGCAGGGAGAGACGGAGAAAGGACAGTGGACAGAGACAGAGGGACACTGGACAGAGAGGGTGGACACTGGACAGTGACAGAGGGACAGTGGACAGAGACAGAGGGACAGGGAGAGAGGGAGAGAGGGAGAAAGAACAGTGGAAAGAGAGAGACTGAGAAAGGACAGAGGGACAGTGCACAGAAAGGGTGGACACCGGACAGAGACAGAGGGACAGTGGACAAGCAGAGAAGACAATAGACAGTGGTCAGACACAGAGGGACAGTGGACAGGGAGCGAAGACAGTAAACTGGTCAGACACAGAGGGACACTGGACAGCGACAGAGGGACAGTGGACAGGGAGGATGGACAGTGGACAGTGACAGACGGACAGCAGACAGAGACAGAGGGACAGTGGACAGTGACAGACAGACAGCAGACAGAGACAGAGGGACAGTGGACAGGGAGGATGGACAGTGGTCAGACACAGAGGGACAGTGGACAGGGAGAGAGGGACGCAGGAGGAGGTCAGAGGGTCACAGAGAGAGGAGGGTGGAAGTGAACTGCACAGACAGGCCTGTGAAGAGAGGGATTGAGCCGGGCTGGGGGACGGAGGGGGAGGGGAGACAGGGAATGAATGAAGCTCATTGAGGGAGAGAGGGAGAGCCGGATCAAACACTGTTTACACAGGGAGATTCCTGGCGGAGGGAGGGAGGGAGAGGGGGCAATTAAAACACACCGGCCTGCTGACTGGGCCACTGTGCTCACCGGTCCGACAGACACAGAGAGAGTGACACCCTGACTGGACACTCCAGTACACTAACACTGCACTGAGAGAGAGAGGGGTTCATACACACACACTGACTGGACACTCCAGTACATGAACACTGCACTGAGAGAGAGAGGGGTTCATACACACACACTGACTGGACACTCCAGTACATGAACACTGCACTGAGAGAGAAAGGGGTTCATACACACACACTGACTGGACACTCCAGTACATGAACACTGCACTGAGAGAGAGAGGGGTTCATACACACACACTGACTGGACACTCCAGTACATGAACACTGCACTGAGAGAGAGAGGGGTTCATACACACACACTGACTGGACACTCCAGTACATGAACACTGCACTGAGAGAGAGAGGGGTTCATACACACACACTGACTGGACACTCCAGTACATGAACACTGCACTGAGAGAGAGAGGGGTTCATACAGACACACTGACTGGACACTCCAGTACATGAACACTGCACTGAGAGAGAGAGGGGTTCATACACACACACTGACTGGACACTCCAGTACATGAACACTGCACTGAGAGAGAGAGGGGTTCATACACACACACTGACTGGACACTCCAGTACATGAACACTGCACTGAGAGAGAGAGGGGTTCATACAGACACACTGACTGGACACTCCAGTACATGAACACTGCACTGAGAGAGAGGGGTTCATACACACACACTGACTGGACACTCCAGTACATGAACACTGCACTGAGAGAGAGGGTAGTTAGAGGTCACCAGACCACAATTATCAGTCAGGGTCTGAGTAAATAGTGTGAAGAAGAGACAGAGGGGGGGAGAGAGTTGTCCTAATGACAGAGGGCTGAAGAGACAAACAGGAAGGAGGCAGGAGAGGAAGGAGTGGACCTGGAGCGGGTCAGACTGCTGCGCACTGGGAGTCTGACTGACAGCACTGTCACACCTGGAGCGGGTCAGACTGCTGCGCACTGGGAGTCTGACTGACAGCACTGTCACACCTGGAGCGGATCAGACTGCTGCGCACTGGGAGTCTGACTGACAGCACTGTCACACCTGGAGCGGATCAGACTGCTGCACTGTCACACCTGGAGCGGATCAGACTGCTGCACACTGGGAGTCTGACTGACAGCACTGTCACACCTGGAGCGGATCAGACTGCTGCACACTGGGAGTCTGACTGACAGCACTGTCACACCTGGAGCGGATCAGACTGCTGCACACTGGGAGTCTGACTGACAGCACTGTCACACCTGGAGCTGATCAGACTGCTGCACACTGGGAGTCTGACTGACAGCATTGTCACACCTGGAGCGGATCAGACTGCTGCACACTGGGAGTCTGACTGACAGCACTGTCACACCTGGAGCGGATCAGACTGCGGCGCACTGGGAGTCTGACTGACAGCACTGTCACACCTGGAGCGGATCAGACTGCTGTGCACTGGGAGTCTGACTGACAGCACTGACACACCTGGAGCGGGTCAGACTGCTGCGCACTGGGAGTCTGACTGACAGCACTGTCACACCTGGAGCGGATCAGACTGCTGCACACTGGGAGTCTGACAGCACTGTCACACCTGGAGCGGATCAGACTGCTGTGCACTGGGAGTCTGACTGACAGCACTGTCACACCTGGAGCGGATCAGACTGCTGCGCACTGGGAGTCTGACAGCACTGTCACACCTGGAGCGGATCAGACTGCTGCGCACTGGGAGTCTGACTGACAGCACTGTCACACCTGGAGCGGATCAGACTGCTGCGCACTGGGAGTCTGACGGCACTGTCACACCTGGAGCGGATCAGACTGCTGCGCACTGGGAGTCTGACTGACAGCACTGTCACACCTGGAGCGGATCAGACTGCTGCGCACTGGGAATCTGACAGCACTGTCACACCTGGAGCGGATCAGACTGCTGCACACTGGGAGTCTGACTGACAGCACTGTCACACCTGGAGCGGATCAGACTGCTGCGCACTGGGAGTCTGACTGACAGCACTGACACACCTGGAGCGGATCAGACTGCTGCGCACTGGGAGTCTGACTGACAGCACTGACACACCTGGAGCGGATCAGACTGCTGTGCACTGGGAGTCTGACTGACAGCACTGTCACACCTGGAGCGGATCAGACTGCTGTGCACTGGGAGTCTGACTGACAGCACTGTCACACCTGGAGCGGATCAGACTGCTGCGCACTGGGAGTCTGACTGACAGCACTGTCACACCTGGAGCGGATCAGACTGCTGCACACTGGGAGTCTGACAGCACTGTCACACCTGGAGCGGATCAGACTGCTGTGCACTGGGAGTCTGACTGACAGCACTGACACACCTGGAGCGGATCAGACTGCTGTGCACTGGGAGTCTGACAGCACTGTCACACCTGGAGCGGATCAGACTGCTGTGCACTGGGAGTCTGACTGACAGCACTGACACACCTGGAGCGGATCAGACTGCTGTGCACTGGGAGTCTGACTGACAGCACTGTCACACCTGGAGCGGATCAGACTGCTGCGCACTGGGAGTCTGACAGCACTGTCACACCTGGAGCGGATCAGACTGCTGTGCACTGGGAGTCTGACTGACAGCACTGACACACCTGGAGCGGATCAGACTGCTGCGCACTGGGAGTCTGACAGCACTGTCACACCTGGAGCGGATCAGACTGCTGTGCACTGGGAGTCTGACTGACAGCACTGACACACCTGGAGCGGATCAGACTGCTGTGCACTGGGAGTCTGACAGCACTGTCACACCTGGAGCGGATCAGACTGCTGCGCACTGGGAGTCTGACAGCACTGTCACACCTGGGGTGGATCAGACTGCTGCGCACTGGGAGTCTGACTGACAGCACTGTCACACCTGGAGCGGATCAGACTGCTGCGCATTGGGAGTCTGACTGACAGCACTGTCACAGCTGGAGCGGATCAGACTGCTGCACACTGGGAGTCTGACAGCACTGTCACACCTGGAGCGGATCAGACTGCTGCACACTGGGAGTCTGACTGACAGCACTGTCACACGTGGAGCGGATCAGACTGCTGCACACTGGGAGTCTGACTGACAACACTGTCACACCTGGAGCGGATCAGACTGCTGCGCACTGGGAGTCTGACTGACAGCACTGTCACACCTGGAGCGGATCAGACTGCTGTGCACTGGGAGTCTGACTGACAGCACTGTCACACCTGGAGTGGATCAGACTGCTGCACTGACACACCTGGAGCGGATCAGACTGCTGCGCACTGGGAGTCTGACTGACAGCACTGTCACACCTGGAGCGGATCAGACTGCTGCGCACTGGGAGTCTGACAGCACTGTCACACCTGGGGTGGATCAGACTGCTGCGCACTGGGAGTCTGACTGACAGCACTGTCACACCTGGAGCGGATCAGACCGCTGCGCACTGGGAGTCTGACAGCACTGTCACACCTGGAGTGGATCAGACTGCTGCACTGTCACACCTGGAGCGGATCAGACTGCTGCACACTGGGAGTCTGACAGCACTGTCACACCTGGAGTGGATCAGACTGCTGCGCACTGGGAGTCTGACAGCACTGTCACACCTTGAGCGGATCAGACTGCTGCGCACTGGGAGTCTCACAGCACTGTCACACCTGGAGCGGATCAGACTGCTGCGCACTGGGAGTCTGACAGCACTGTCACACCTGGAGCGGATCAGACTGCTGCACTGTCACACCTCGAGCGGATCAGACTGCTGTGCACTGGGAGTCTGACTGACAGCACTGTCACACCTGGAGCGGATCAGACTGCTGCGCACTGGGAGTCTGACAGCACTGTCACACCTGGAGCGGATCAGACTGCTGCACTGTCACACCTGGAGCAGATCAGACTGCTGCGCACTGACTGCGTGTATCCGTACACCGTATATACAAAACAAATATAAAGTCTCAATATTTACCAATATAGAGTGTATTTTCTACAGACTCCAGGTATAGACCCTCAGTATTTCTCTGTAGAGTGTATTGTCTATAGACTCCAGGTATAGACCCTCAGTATTTCTCTATAGAGTGTATTGTCTATAGACTGTAGGTGTAGACCCTCAGTATTTCTCTATAGAGTGTATTGTCTATAGACCCCAGGTATAGACCCTCAGTATTTCTCTATAGAGTGTGTTGTCTATAGACTGTAGGTGTAGACCCTCAGTATTTCTCTATAGAGTGTATTGTCTATAGACTCCAGGTATAGACCCTCAGTATTTCTCTATAGAGTGTATTGTCTAAAGACTGTAGGTGTAGACCCTCAGTATTTCTCTATAGAGTGTATTGTCTAAAGACTGTAGGTGTAGACCCTCAGTATTTCTCTATAGAGTGTATTGTCTATAGACTGTAGATATAGACCCTCAGTATTTCTCTATAGAGTGTATTTACTATAGACTCCAGGTATAGACCCTCAGTATTTCTCTATAGAGTGTATTGTCTATAGACTGTAGGTGTAGACCCTCAGTATTTCTCTATAGAGTTTATTATCTACAGACTCCAGGTATAGACCCTCAGTATTTCTCTATAGAGTGTATTGTCTATAGACTGTAGATATAGACCCTCAGTATTTCTCTATAGAGTGTATTGTCTATAGACTCCAGGTATAGACCCTTAGTATTTCTCTATAGAGTGTATTGTCTAAAGACTGTAGGTGTAGACCCTCAGTATTTCTCTATAGAGTGTATTGTCTAAAGACTGTAGGTGTAGACCCTCAGTATTTCTCTATAGAGTGTATTGTCTAGACTCCAGGTATAGACCCTCAGTATTTCTCTATAGAGTGTATTGTCTATAGACTGTAGATATAGACCCTCAGTATTTCTCTATAGAGTGTATTGTCTATAGACTCCAGGTATAGACCCTCAGTATTTCTCTATAGAGTGTATTGTCTATAGACTCCAGGTATAGACCCTCAGTATTTCTCTATAGAGTGTATTGTCTATAGACTGTAGATATAGACCCTCAGTATTTCTCTATAGAGTGTATTGTCTATAGACTCCAGGTATAGACCCTCAGTATTTCTCTATAGAGTGTATTGTCTACAGACCCCAGGTATAGACCCTCGGTATTTCTCTAAAGAGTGTATTGTCTAAAGACTGTAGGTGTAGACCCTCAGTATTTCTCTATAGAGTGTATTGTCTATAGACTCCAGGTATAGACCCTCAGTATTTCTCTATAGAGTGTATTGTCTATAGACTGTAGGTGTAGACCCTCAGTATTTCTCTATAGAGTGTATTGTCTATAGTCTGTAGGTGTAGACCCTCAGTATTTCGCTATACAGTGTATTGTCTATAGACTGTAGGTGTAGACCCTCAGTATTTCTCTATAGAGTGTATTGTCTATAGACTCCAGGTATAGACCCTCAGTATTTCTCTATAGAGTGTATTGTCTAAAGACTGTAGGTGTAGACCCTCAGTATTTCTCTATAGAGTGTATTGTCTAGACTCCAGGTATAGACCCTCAGTATTTCTCTATAGAGTGTATTGTCTATAGACTGTAGATATAGACCCTCAGTATTTCTCTATAGAGTGTATTGTCTAGACTCCAGGTATAGACCCTCAGTATTTCTCTATAGAGTGTATTGTCTATAGACTGTAGGTATAGACCCTCAGTATTTCTCTATAGAGTGTGTTGTCTAGACTCCAGGTATAGACCCTCAGTATTTCTCTATAGAGTGTATTGTCTACAGACCCCAGGTATAGACCCTCAGTATTTCTCTATAGAGTGTATTGTCTACAGACCCCAGGTATAGACCCTCAGTATTTCTCTATAGAGTGTATTGTCTATAGACTGTAGGTGTAGACCCTTAGTATTTCTCTATAGAGTGTATTGTCTAAAAACTGTAGGTGTAGACCCTCAGTATTTCTCTATAGAGTGTATTGTCTATAGACTGTAGGTATAGACCCTCAGTATTTCTCTATAGAGTGTATTGTCTAGACTCCAGGTATAGACCCTCAGTATTTCTCTATAGAGTGTATTGTCTATAGACTCCAGGTATAGACCCTCAGTATTTCTCTATAGAGTGTATTGTCTATAGACTGTAGATATAGACCCTCAGTATTTCTCTATAGAGTGTATTGTCTATAGACTCCAGGTATAGACCCTCAGTATTTCTCTATAGAGTGTATTGTCTACAGACCCCAGGTATAGACCCTCAGTATTTCTCTAAAGAGTGTATTGTCTAAAGACTGTAGGTGTAGACCCTCAGTATTTCTCTATAGAGTGTATTGTCTATAGACTGTAGGTATAGACCCTCAGTATTTCTCTATAGAGTGTATTGTCTGTAGACTGTAGGTGTAGACCCTCAGTATTTCTCTATAGAGTGTATTGTCTGTAGACTGTAGGTGTAGACCCTCAGTATTTCTCTATAGAGTGTATTGTCTATAGACTGTAGGTATAGACCCTCAGTATTTCTCTTTACAGAGGGTATATATTTGGGAAGTACACAGTCTTCTCAGTGTGTGTGTAGTGTTGATCTTTACTCATATCAGTCCACACCAAACGGCAGGACACTTCAAACAGCTTGTTTTAAAAAGAAAAACACCAGAATATTTTATTAAAGCAGCGACTGTTAAATAGGGTTTAAAAACAAACGCTTTGTGGAGAGCTCAGAGTGACTCCCGCCTAGCAGAGTGTGAGCCACAGAAATAAAGAGTCCTTTATACCTGAGCTCACACACGGTGTGCTGAGAGGGCGGGACTGAGACAGGAGTGAGGAGAGAGAGGGGCGAGGGCGAGGGACTATTTAAGGATTGTGGAAGTAAGGAACAAGCTGCCCAGCCCTGCTGTTGAGGCCGATACCCTGGCTTCTCTCCAGACACAGCTGGGTGAGCTCCTCCAGTCAGGACAGGAGGCTCTTCTGTACACAGAGGGGGGCGGGGGTGGGGAACAAGCTGCCCAGCCCTGCTGTTGAGGCCGATACCCTGGCTTCTCTCCAGACACAGCTGGGTGAGCTCCTCCAGTCAGGACAGGGGCTCTACTGTACACAGAGGGGGGTGGGGGTGGGGAACAAGCTGCCCAGCCCTGTGGTTGAAGCAGGAGACAGGGGGACAGCAGGAGACAGGGAGACAGCAGGAGAAGACAGGGGGACAGCAGGAGACAGGAGACGGGGGACAGCAGGAGGCAGGGAGGCAGCGGGAGGAGACAGGGGGACAGGGGGACAGCAGGGGAGAGAGAGACAGGAGGAGACAGTGGGACAGCAGGGGAGAGAGAGACAGGAGGAAACAGGGGACAGGGGGACAGCAGGGGAGAGAGAGACAGGAGGAGACAGGGGGACAGCAGGGGAGAGAGAGACAGGAGGAGACAGGAGACAGGGGGACAGCAGGGGAGAGAGAGACAGGAGGAGACAGGGGACAGGGGGACAGCAGGGGAGAGAGAGACAGGAGGAAACAGGGGACAGGGGGACAGCAGGGGAGAGAGAGACAGGAGGAGACAGGGGACAGGGAGACCGGCGCTGGGCGAGAGCGTGTGTGTGTGAGTGTGTGTGTGAGGTGGAAGACAAGAGAGAGAGAGAGAGAGAGAGAGAGAGAGACAGCGGGAGGAAAACTCCTTCCGACAGCAGCCCGGCGGGGAACAGGCGGGCCGCTGCGTGGCCGTGTTCAACACAGGACACTGCGCCCCTTGTGCGCGGCGCCCCCTGGCGGCCGCCGGCCGCACCGCCGCAGAGTCCCGCCCCCGGCACCGCGCCGGCGCTGCGGGAGAGACCCCGCTCTCCGGGGGAGCGCCGGGCTGGTGGTCGCTGTCGTTGTCGTGATGAAGATGATGATGACGACGATGCGGTCCGGCCGAGGGACCGAGGGTCTCCAGGCAGAGAGCTGACCGCCCCCTCCTCACCTACTGGGAGAGGGAGGAAGGAACTCCGCTGAACTGGCAGCCCAGTGTGTGATCTCCTGTCCCAGCCTGAGGACCAGTGAGCCCGTCTCCCAGTACTGCTCCTGTCTAGATGGAGATACCGGAGGACCGTGTCTGTGCTGTAAACGTCTGCAGGTCTGTGTTTCATGTTAACTGTATTTGTTTTGCTGTGGCAACACTGACTGAACTGATTTCACACCAGTAAAGCACCTTGAACCGGACTGGACTGAGCTGAGCCGAGCGTCAGTGTTGTCAGCAGATGTACATATTTTATGATCCGTCTTTGTTGTAAATGTCTGAAGATTTTATTTTATTTTTATTTTCCAGGTTAACTGTATTCTTATTTGCTGTGGCAACACGGATTGTACCCATCGGTCATGCCAATAAAGCACCTTGAACTGAACTGGACTGGACTGAGCGAGCGAGTGAGCGAGCGAGCGAGTGAGTGAGTGATTGAGCGAGCGAGTGAGTGAATGAGCGAGTGAGCGAGTGACTGAGTGAGCGAGTGATTGAGCGAGCGAGTGAGTGATTGAGCGAGCGAGTGAGTGAATGAGCGAGTGAGCGAGTGACTGAGTGAGCGAGTGATTGAGCGAGCGAGTGAGTGAATGAGCGAGTGAGCGAGTGATTGAGCGAGCGAGTGACCGAGTGAGTGAGTGAGTGACTGAGCGAGTGAGCGAGTGACTGAGTGAGTGATTGAGCGAGCGAGTGACCGAGTGAGTGAGTGAGTGAGTGACCGAGTGAGTGAGCGAGTGACTGAGTGCTCGCACGCCCTCTGCTGGCGGCCGAGCGCACTGCGCCGCCGGGCGCCGGGACCCTGGGAACCTGCCGGACTGGGCTGAACCACCGGCCGCTCGGGGCGGGGGGGGGGCGCGGGGGAGATACCACCCCGCCCTCCTGCCCGAGGGACCGCGGCCCGCCTCTCATGTCCGGGCGGTGGGAAAGTATTCGCACCATCTGTACGAACTCGGGACCGGTGCGGTTTAAATTCTGCCTGTCTGCCTCTCTCTCTCTCAGCAGTCCGGCTCCAGTGAGACCAGTACCGCTTCCGTCAGCCCAGCCCAGCCCCAGTTCCACACCAGTCCAGCCCCAGTATGACTGGGCTAGCCCCTGTGAGACCCAGTTCCACACCAGTCCAGCCCCAGTATGACTGGTCTAGCCCCTGTGAGACCCAGTTACACACCAGTCCAGCCCCAGTATGACTGGTCTAGCCCCTGTGAGACCCAGTTACACACCAGTCCAGCCCCAGTATGACTGGGCTAGCCCCTGTGAGTCCCAGTTACACACCAGTCCAGCCCCAGTATGACTGGTCTAGCCCCTGTGAGTCCCAGTTACACTCCAGTCCAGCCCCAGTATGACTGGTCCAGCCCCTGTGAGACCCAGTTAGACCAGTCCAGCCCCTGTGAGACCCAGTTAGCTGTGAGCCAATCAGGAGCGCCTGTGTGTTTTAAGAGTGAACCCTATTTCATTTTTCGACTGCGCATTATCTTGTTGATAAGGGTAAAAAAATCATATTTTTAAAAAAAAAATACATAGATTACCTAGGAATTGATTGATACTTATGAATTGAAATGATTACCATTTCTTGTAGAAATGAAGAGCACGTTCAGCGATAGACTGATCCATCCGCGGTGCGACAGGGGGCGCTGCAGGAGGTCACTCCTGCCGTCTGCCATCAGGCTGTGCAGCGCACCCGCCCTGCGTGTGGGCAGAGGCGACGCTGACAGGGACCCGTTTCTGGACTGAACGCATCTACACATCTACTGCTACATCTGTTCTCTTTCCTTTCCCGTTTACAGCCGTTTTTTGTGCAATATATGCCAGGGACCCGTGCAATACATTTATATTTATATCTATATTAACAGCTATATTTATATTCATATGTGTGATACGATTTTTCTGCGTCCTGTTCTGTTCTAGTCTGTTCTGTGTGTGTCCGGACTGTGAGTAACTCTTCTAGTGCACCTCTCACCGTACTGATTGTATTGTACTATTATTATTATTGTATCATTCGTCACACTGCGGCTGTGTTGTCTGTGTGAAGCTGCTGTTGCACTGCAATTTCCCTCACGGGATCAATAAAGTATCTATCTATGAAACGTGTTCAGTGTATACATCTGGCAGGTGAGGCACACACACACACACACAGCATCGCCCTGCCCTCGGCAGAGCCCGGCGGATCGGTCTCCCGGTCTGTCTGTCTGTCTGTCTCCCTCCCGCCACCCGGCACACGCTCCCGAAGGACCCAGACCCAGACCCAGAGCACCCCCCGGGCAGGCAGACGCCTGCTCTCCTCAGGACGCCCGCGGAGAGCGAAGTGTTGCTCTCTCAGCCCTCGACTGTCTCCTAACTCTTCCGTCCCTTCTCGTGAATCTCGTCCCCCCCTCGAATTCTCCCGCCTCTCTCTCCCCTCTCTCTCCCTCTCCTCCAGCTCGCATCTCACCGGCCCCGACCCCGCCGTGCGCGGTACCCCGAGAGATCGATCCGCCCTGGACCTGGAGCCCCGGGCGCCCGCAGTACCCGGGGGGTCGCCACCAGGGGGCGCCGCAGCGAGAGGGGAAACGCTGAGCCGGACGAGGGCTGCCGACGCAGCGGACGGAGGTGTCCACGCGTTCACGTGTTCACTCCCACTGTGGGGGGGGCAGTCATCGTGTCCTGTGAGGGGTCCAGAGACCATCAGGGGTATTACTTTGAGTGGCTCTTTCATCACAGACCCTAGGAGCCAGTGAGGATGGTAAACAGAGAACAGAAGATCACAGTCAGAGACCCCACTGCCATAGGGAGAAACAGAGACAGAGGTGCACTTCCTACTGCACTGGGACAGATACTCTGGGATTAGAGAAACATTCTTCCCCAAATTCAGAAATCTAATCCCAGAGTTCCCACACCTGCCAGAATCACAACGGGTCCCGATCCTACTGGGAGAGGGAGGAGGGAACTCAGTTGAACTGGCAGCCCAGTATGTGATCTCCTGTCCCAGCCTGAGGACCAGTGAGTCTGTCTCCCAATAATGCTCAATATGTTTACAGTCTATGTCAATATTTTATGATATGTCTTGGTTGTAAATGTCTGTAATATGTCTGTAGATTTTATTTTACTTTTTGTTTTGTTCCATGTTAATTTTATTTATTTTTTTTGCTTTGGCAACACTGATTGTACCCATCAGTCATGCTAATAAAGCACCTTGAATTGAATTGAAAATTTGACCCAGAAAGAGCCCCAGTCACTACACCAGTCTCCTCACAGGCAGAGTATTATTGTGAGACTGTTTAATTGAGCGGCGGAAGTGGCCTCTCCTGTATAATTGAGCGGCGGAAGTGAACTCTGCTGTTTAATTGAGCGGCGGAAGTGGCCTCTCCTGTTTAATTGAGCGTCGGAAGTGAACTCTGCTGTTTAATTGAGGGGCGGAAGTGGCCTCTCCTGTTTAATTGAGCGGCGGAAGTGAACTCTGCTGTTTAATTGAGGGGCGGAAGTGAACTCTGCTGTTTAATTGAGGGGCGGAAGTGAACTCTGCTGTTTAATTGAGGAGCGGAAGGGCGCTCGACGCTACTTCGTCAAACAGACGAGTATGGGCGTCCTGCTCTCCTCGGATGTTCACTGTACCCGTCAGTAAGAACGGTTTTTACTGCACTGGTAGATTTATTCCGTGTGTGCCTGGCTGTTTATTCAGTGAAGCCGTTAGTGAAGAAGAACAAGCGGCGCTTTCCCTTGTTCTGAGATCTTCCCCGGCTGGTTGTGAGTTGTGCTGTGAGTCGCTGAGCCACACAGCGGTTTTCACGAACACTTGTTCTGTATTCACGGTGCTGGGTTTCATTTTAATTTCTAGTCACCGAACCGGACAGAGCTTCTCCGTGTCAGTTATGGTCTGTGTTCACGGTGCTGGTTCTCAATATTACTGTTCAGTCACTAATCCGTACAGAAGTTGTTCTAACCCGTTTTCTTCTACAGTATATTCACCCAACTGGTTCTTAATTATACTGTCTGATCACTGAGCCAGACGGGTTTATTCCTGGATATTTATGAGAGATATTTTCTGGACTGGTTGTTAATTTTAATTTCTTGTAGCTAAACCAGACAGTATTTGTCTTTAATAATTGTTATATTCACGGTACTGGTTGTTAATTTTAATTTCTAGTCACTAAACCGGACAGAGCTTTTCCGTATTCATTATGTTCGATATTCACGGTGCTGGGTGTTAATTGGACTGTAGTCACAGACCCAGACGGTGTTTTCCATGAATACTCGTGTTATATATTCACTCTGCTGTTTATTGTGTTTTGTAGCCATTAAATCAGGCTGTGATCTTCCTGAGTTATTGTCGTATACTGTATATTCACCGTCCTGGTTGTTAATTATTCTCATTAGTCACTAAACCCGACGGACTTTTTCCTAAATAAGTGTTCATTATTCACGGTACTGGTTGTTAATTTTAATTTCTAGTCACTAAACCGGACAGAGCTTTTCCGTATTAATTATGTTAATTATTCACGGTACTGGTTGTTAATTTTAATTTCTAGTCACTAAACCGGACAGAGCTTTTCCGTATTAATTATGTTAATTATTCACGGTACTGGTTGTTAATTTTAATTTCTAGTCACTAAACCGGACAGAGTTTTTCCTTATTAATTATGTTCTATATTCACGGTACTGGTTCTTAATATTACTGTCTAATCAGTAAACCATACGGTGTTATTCCTGAATATTTGTGATATATTCGCTGTCCTGGTTGTTAATTTAAATTTCTTGTAGCTAAACCAGACAGTATTTGTCTTTAATAATTATTTTCACTGTGCTGGGTGTTAATTATACAGACTAGTCACTAAACCGGACAGAGCTTCTCCTTATTAATTATGTTCTATATTCACGGTACTGGTTCTTAATATTACTGTCTAATCAGTAAACCATACGGTGTTATTCCTGAATATTTGTGATATATTCGCTGTCCTGGTTGTTAATTTAAATTTCTTGTAGCTAAACCAGACAGTATTTGTCTTTAATAATTATTTTCACTGTGCTGGGTGTTAATTATACAGACTAGTCACTAAACCGGACAGAGCTTCTCCTTATTAATTATGTTCTATATTCACGGTACTGGTTCTTAATATTACTGTCTAATCAGTAAACCATACGGTGTTATTCCTGAATATTTGTGATATATTCGCTGTCCTGGTTGTTAATTTAAATTTCTTGTAGCTAAACCAGACAGTATTTGTCTTTAATTATTTTCACTGTGCTGGGTGTTAATTATACAGACTAGTCACTAAACCGGACAGAGCTTCTCCTTATTAATTATGTTCTATATTCACGGTACTGGTTGTTAATATTACTGTTTAATCACTAAACCATACAGAATTTCCTTACCAATTTTCTTATATATTCACCGAGCTGGTTCTTAATTATACTGTCTAGTCACTGAACCAGACGGTTTCTCCTGAATAATTGTTCTGTATTCACCGGATTGGTAGTGCAATGTACTGTGTAGCCACAGAACCAGACGGTTTTATTCCTGAGTAATTGTTCACCGTGCTGGGTGTTAATTATACAGACTAGTCACTAAACCGGACAGAGCTTTTCCTTATTAATTATGTTCTATATTCACGGTACTGGTTGTTAATTATACAGACGTTTTTCCTGAATAAGTGTCCATTATTCACGGCACTGGTTGTTAATTTTAATTTCTAGTCACTAAACCGTACAGAGTTTTTCCTTATTAATTATGTTCTATATTCACGGTGCTGGGTGTTAATTGGACTGTAGTCACTGAACCAGACGGTGTTTCCATGAATACTCGTGTTATATCTTCACTCTACTGCTTAGTAATTTAGATCTAAACCATACTGTTTTTCCTGAACAGTTGTTCTATATTCACGGTACTGGCTCTGAATATTACTGTCTAATCAGTAAACCAGACGGTGTTATTCCTGAATATGTATGTGATATATTCGCCATACTGGTAGTTAATTTTAATTTCTTGTAGCTAATCCAGACAGTATTGGTCTTTAATAATTGTTATATTATGTTATAGACGGTTTTATTCCTGAGTAATTGTTCACCGTGCTGGGTGTTAATTATACAGACTAGTCACTAAACCGGACAGTTTTTCCTTATTAATTATGTTCGATATTCCCGTGCTGGGTGTTAATTGGACTGTAGTCACTGAACCAGACGGTGTTTCCATGAATACTCGTGTTATATTCACTCTACTGCTTAGTAATTTAGATCTAAACCATACTGTTTTTCCTGAACAGTTGTTCTATATTCACGGTACTGGCTCTGAATATCGCTGTTTAGTCACCAAACCATACAGCATGTTTTCTTATTCACTGAACTGGTGATTGATTTGGCTGTGTGGCCACAGGACCCTTCGGTGTTTTTCACGAGTAATAATTATATATTGACTGTAGTGGAACAAGTAACAGGTTTCTTCCTGCTGAAAAGAGAAGACCGAGACCGCAACGTTTCGGCTGTGGAGCCTTCCTCAGGTGCGAGAAACCCTGTTTTCTAGGGGGTGTGTGTGTATATATATGGGGTGACTGTTAGAGGAACCAGCCCTGTTCATCCACAGTCTCTCCTCTCTTCCAGAGGAGAGCAGTACTGGGACACCTGGCTGCTCAGCTGTGTGTCGTTGAAGGTCTGGAGCTGGATCTGGACGGGCCATCTGCTCCTCTCCACCTGAGCACCAGAGAAGTGTGGGTGTCAGAGAGGGGGCGTCGTGGACTGAGAAATCGGAGTGAATCCACCAGAGACGTGGCCGACACGTTGGTGTCAAAACCCACTGTGTGGTACGTGAAGCAGCAAGGACACGCTGGGGGACCACAGGGGAGGAAGACCCCAGAAGACTTTCAGCCGTGAAGAAAAGCCCCTTTTCGACTGTTGAGCAGGTCAGGAGCGCTCTCCGGGACGTGGGAGCCCACCATGAAGAGCAGAGGACAGCAGCCTGAGCTCAGGGGGTCCGCACTGCTGCGAGCCGCAGGTGAGCCTCTGGAACAGACAGGCCAGGCTGCAGCCCGCCGAGGTCTGGGACAAAGCCTGCTGGACGAGCTGCACCAGGGGACAGTGTGGAGAGAAAGGAGCAGGGTGGAGGTGGGCTCCTGGCCCGGGCGGGTGTGGCTCAGAGGAGCTGGCTCTCTGGTCCTTCTTGATGGAGTGACAGCGCACAACTCTGGGGCTCGGTGACTCGGTGACCCCACGCATACTGCCGACGCGCCTGTGGAGCTCCTCAGGGCGGCCAGCGGGGGGTCTTGAGTGGCCAGGTCAGTCGCGGGCGCGAGGAGCTGGGAACGCTGTGTCCAGGCCCAGCGGAGCAGCCCCAGGGAGGTGCCCTGCGTCGGGGCTGTCTAGGGGTCCCGGATTCAGGCTGTCGGCCACTGCGAGGGGTTCGCACCCAGGTTCTGCACACGACGGTTTCGTTTTAATGTCTGTTAGCGACCCAAGCACGTCTGGACCTGTGACAGAGAGAGAGTGTGTGTAAGAAGGGCTGTGGTTCCCATCAGGTTCACCCAATACAGACACAAATACCCCAATTAAAGCTGACATCCTGCACCTATCCTCACAGTCGCTTCATTTCCCTGTCCAGAGACAGCCTGCGCTGGACACTCACTGTCCCGGCTGTTAATGTGCTGTGTAGCCACAGAGGTATACAGTGTTTTTCACCAGTAATATGCACTGTGCTGTGTTAATGTTAATTTCCAGTCACTGCAGCAGGCAGGGGTTTTCCTGAAATATTCTGGTATATATTCACCATGGTTGTTGATTGTCTAATTAGTGAGCCGGACGGTGTTGTTCCTGAATGTTCTGTATTCCCTGGACTGGTGGGTGTTTTTCATTTCTAGTCATGAAGCCGGACAGTTTGTCCTCATGAGCTATCTTGTACGTCCTCTGTTCTGTCCAGTCACTGAAACGCTGGTGTTCTTCATGAACACGTATGGTATTTATTCACTGTACTGGTTAAGTTTCACTGTTGGTCACTGAACTAGACACAGTTTTTCCATTATTCTCATGGTGAATAGAGCCCAGTGCCTGGACACCCGGGGGTGTCAGGAGGAGGAGGAGGAGGTGAGGAAGAGAGCCTGTGGACAACACGCCTGTGTTTCTCCAGCACAGCAGCTCTGGGCCGGAGCAGTCGGGACTCGATGGGTTTTCCTGAGTACTGACAGGTCTGTGATATAGTCACTGTCCTGACTGCTGATTGTACTGTAGTCACTAAACTAGATGGGTTTTCCTGAGTACTGACAGGTGTGTGATATAGTCCCTGTCCTGACTGCTGATTGTACTGGAGTCACTAAACTAGATGGGTTTTCCTGAGTACTGACAGGTGTGTGATATAGTCACTGTCCTGACTGCTGATTGTACTGTAGTCACTAAACTAGATGGGTTTTCCTGAGTACTGACAGGTGTGTGATATAGTCCCTGTCCTGACTGCTGATTGTACTGTAGTCACTAAACTAGATGGGTTTTCCTGAGTACTGACAGGTCTGTGATATAGTCACTGTCCTGACTGCTGATTGTACTGTAGTCACTAAACTAGATGGGTTTTCCTGAGTACTGACAGGTCTGTGATATAGTCACTGTCCTGACTGCTGATTGTACTGTAGTCACTAAACTAGATGGGTTTTCCTGAGTACTGACAGGTCTGTGATATAGTCCCTGTACTGACTGCTAATTGTACTGTAGTCACTAAACTAGATGGGTTTTCCTGAGTACTGACAGGTATGTGATATAGTCCCTGTCCTGTCTGCTGACTGTACTGTAGTCACTAAACTAGATGGGTTTTCGTGAATTCTGTTGTGTATTCACTGTACTGGTTGTTAATTTTAATTTCTAATTACTAATCCAGACAGTTTGTCCATATTAATTACCTGGCATATTCACTGCACTGTTTAATTGTGCTTTCTAGTCCCTCAACCAGATGGTGTTTTTCATGAATACTCAAGTTCTATATTCACCCTGCTGGGTGTTAATTTTAAGTCACTAAACCGGATGGAGTTTTTCTTTATTAATTATGTTCTATATTCACCGTGCTGGTTGTTAATTGCACTGTCCAGTCACTGAAGCAGGTAGTTTTTTATGAAAACTGTTATATATTCCCTATACTGGTCATTCATTCTACAGCTGTCACTAAACCAGCCAGTGTCTGTAGTGGGTGTCCACTGGGATGGTTATTTTCATTTATGAGTTATTTTTTCTTGACACTGGTCAGTCACAGATGATTATAATGATGACTAGAGCCCAGTGCCTGGACACCCGGGGGTGTCAGGAGGAGGAGGAGCCCGGGGGTGTCAGGAGGAGGAGGAGGAGGTGAGGAAGAGAGCCTGTGGACAACACGCCTGTGTTTCTCCAGCACAGCAGCTCTGGGCCGGAGCAGTCGGGACTCGGTGGAGCACAGGCTGCCTTCAGGCCTGTTTATTCCCACCAGACACAGCTCCTGCAGGAGGAGCTCGGCCCCGCAGGCAGGGAGAGGGCAGGGAGGGACTGGGAGTGGGGTAACACTGTCCCCCGCTGGAGAGGGCGCCCCCACACCTGCAGGTAGAGGACAAGGGGGTCTGCTTGACTGGTCCTGAAGGGCAGGTGAGGTCAGACCAGGTGAGTCTCCCTCGCAGGCGACGCTGGTCTTCCCCGATCCCACTGGGAGCAGACCAGACCGATCCGGATCCGCGCTCTGAGGGGGTGGAGCAGGAGTCGTCTCTGGGAGACGGCCAGGATGTTCCTCCTCCTCCTGCCTGCTGGAGCCTGTGAGGGTGACGATGGTGATGAAGAGCTGCTGGTGCCCCTGGTCCAGGTGGAGAGCTGGAGCCCCAAGAGGACTCCTCCTGTCGGGGTGCCAGGGGGTGACCCTCAGGGCTGTGTCCTGACCTCCTGCTGTCTCTCCCTCACAAGGAGCTGGTCAGTGTGCTGTTGGCACTACACTCTCGAACCCGAGTCCAGCTTGAGCACAAGGTCAGGTTAGTCTGGTCACTCCTGTGTCGCAGGTTAGTGATGTGAACTGATCAGCAGTGATTTAGTATTTGACGTACTTGTAGTATTCGTATCATGAGTTTTCCATGATTTATTAACAGCGATATACTAGTCTCAGGAGCTGTGATGTTTTAATTTGAGAAGCAGCATTAGTAATCGAAGCAGTAATGGTGTTTTCAGTAGCAGCATTAGTAAAAAAATCAGTATTTTTCTCTCTCCTGCAGGAGCTCAAAGAAAAGCTGTATTTTCAGGAGGGATGCTAATGAAGCAGTACTGCTATTGTGAGTAGGACCAGTAGTAGATGGAGTATTTTTCTTGTCACCATCAGGAGTGGAAGAGAGTTCAGACGTGTCTCTGCTGTTTTTAGCTGTGAAGGGACCCCCACTGCTCCTCTGTGTCGAGTGATGTTGGGAGTTGCTCTCGGTTGTAATGGTTGTTGCTCAGTTTGATTGCAGTTTCATGTTTCTCTCTCAAAGGCATGAACAGCATCCCAGTGGTCTGGATGAGGAGGCCAGATGCAGGAGGAAAGCTCTCTGGAAATGAAGACAGCAGAATGACTGAGGCTGACAGTGGGAAGACAGGTATGGATTAGTTGGGATGTGGGTTGTATGATCTCTCCTGTATTCTTTTCCCCAGTTTTCCAGGATGTCCAGAGGCTGACAGTGGGAAGACAGGTGTGGATTAGTTGGGATGTAGGTTGTATGATCTCTCCTGTATTCTTTTCCTCGGTTTTCCAGGATGTCCAGAGGCTGACAGTGGGAAGACAGGTGTGGATTAGTTGGGATGTAGGTTGTATGAGCTCTCCTGTATTCTTTTCCTCGGTTTTCCAGGATGTCCAGAGGCTGACAGTGGGAAGACAGGTATGGATTAGTTGGGATGCATGTTGGATGGTCTCTCCTGTATTATTTTCCAGGATGTCCAGGAGCTGGCAGTGGGAAGATGGGTTAGATGGTGTCTCCTGCATTCTTTTCCCCAGTTTTCCCGAGGCTGACAGTGGGAAGACAGGTGTGGATTAGTTGGGATCCATGTTGGATGATCTCTCCTGTGTTATTAGTAATAATAATTTTCTATTCTCTGTACTGGTTTTTAATTTGACTGCTTTGTCACTAAACCAGATGGAGTTTTTATATTTTCACCGTTGTTAATTGTAGTTTCTGGTCACTAAATCGGACAGATTTTCCTGAATAATTATGTATTAATTATTCTCCCTTTTTATGTTAATTTCCCATCGCAATCCAGACAGTTTTCCATTATTATGCTCTCTACTCACTGTACTGGCTGTTAAATTTTCTGTCTAGTCACTGAACCAGACGGTGTTTTTCATGATGACTTAGGTTGTATATTCACTTTACTGGTTATTAGGTTGTTAACTTTTTTAATTTCTAGTCACTAAACTGGACAGTTTCTCCTTATTAATTATCTTCTATATTCTCTGTACTGTTTGATAATAGTACTTTCTAGTCATTATACCAAACAGTCTTTTTCCTTATTAATAATCTTATATTCACTCTACTGGTTGTTAATTTAACTTTGGAGTCACTAAATCATGAAGCTTTTCCTCATTAATTATCCTACAGTATGTATTCACCATAGTGGTTGTTAATTGTACAGTCTCATCACTAAACCAGATGGTGTAATGATAGATGTGTGTTATATATGCACTGGACTGGTTATTAATTTTACTTTCCAGTGAAGCAGATGGTGTTTTTCCTGAATAATTGTATTACACAGTCACCATACTCTTTCTTAACTGTACTGCCTTGTCCCTAAACCAGCTGGCTGGTCTTTCCTGAATCAGTTCACCCTTCTGGTTGTCAGCTGTGTGGTCTCGTCCCTGAACCAGACAGTTCCTGTCCACAGTGATGACTGTATATATTTACTGTGCTGGTTCCTGGTTTACTGGTATAGTCACTCACCCAGACAGGTTTTCCAGAATAATTGAGATTCTGCCACACTGGTTGGTAATTGTCCACCTAGGGTCCCTAAACCAGACAAACCAGCAGTGCTTTTCCTGAATAATTGTTTATATCCCATACTGGTGGGTAATTGTGGTTTTTAGTCAGTGAAACCAGATGGTCTTATTCCTGAATTAGGGAAACAGGAAGTCCCTAAAGTACACACATGCCACCCCCTCCTCCTCCCTGCCTGCTGGAGCCTGTGAGGGTGACGATGGTGATGAAGAGCTGCTGGTGCCCCTGGTCCAGGTGGAGAGCTGGAGCCCCAGGAGGACTCCTCCTGCTTTGTCTCTCCAAAGCGTGAGCAACATCACAGCGGGCTGGATGAGGAGTTCAGATGCAGGTTGGATGCTCTCTGCTGTATTAACTCCCAGATTTTCCAGGATGTCCAGAGGCTGACAGTGGGAAGACAGGTGTGGATTAGTTAGGATGCATATTGGATGACCTTTCCTGTATTATTTTCCCCAGTTTTCCAGGATGTCCAGAGGCTGACAGTGGGAAGACGGGTATGGATTAGTTGGGATGTGGGTTGAATGATCTCTCCTGTCATCTTTTCCCCAGTTTTCCAGGATGTCCAGAGGCTAACAGAGGGAAGATGGGAGTGGATGGGGAGTTGTGATGGAGGTTAGATGCTCTCTCCAGTCTCTTGTTTCCCTAGTTTTCCTAATTGTCCAGAGGCTGACAGTGGGAAGAGAGGTGTGGAGTTGGGATCTAATTTAGACTCATTTATTCTTTTCCCTGATTTTCCTGGCTGTCCAGATCTTGACAGTGGAAAGACAGGTATGTATGCTGATTGGACTCTCCCCTGTGTTGTTTTCCAGGATGTCCAGAGGCTGACAGTGGGAAGACAGGTATGGATTAGTTGGGATGTGGGTTGAATGATCTCTCCTGTGTTCTTTTCCCCAGTTTTCCAGGATGTCCAGAGGCTGACAGTGGGAAGACGGGTGTGGACAGGGAGTTGTGATGGAGGTTAGATGCTCTCTCCAGTCTCTCGTTTTCCCAGGATGTCCAGAGACTGACAGTGGGAAGACAGGTATGGATTAGTTGGGATGTGGGTTGAATGATCTCTCCTGTGTTCTTTTCCCCAGTTTTCCAGGATGTCCAGAGGCTGACAGTGGGAAGACAGGTGTGGACGTGGAGTTGGGAGGGAGGTGAGAAGCTCTCTGCTGTCTGTATTTCTTCCTCTGTGGCGTCTCTCTGCTCGTCTCTTTCTCTCAGTCCAGCTGCATGTGGTCTGTGAAACAGCAGCTTCGCAGTGCTGAGCTGGGATTAGGACCGGTGGGTCGCAGAGTTCAGGGTTCGATTCCAGAGGGGGACACAGCTCTTGTACCCCAGAGACAGGTACTTCAGTTACTGTTCTGATATGTTTTATTATAGTGGTGTATTGTGGACAGTGTAGTGTTGATCTCTCCTGTATTCTTTTCCCTAATTTTCCAGGATGTCCAGAGGCTGACAGTGGGAAGACGGGTATGGATTAGTTGGGATGTGGGTTGTATGATCTCTCCTGTGTTCTTTTCCCCAGTTTTCCAGGATGGCCAGAGGCTGACAGTGGGAAGATGGGGAGTGGACAGAGAGTTGTGATGGAGGTTAGATGCTCTCTCCAGTCTCTTGTTTCCCTAGTTTTCCTGATTGTCCAGAGGCTGACAGTGGGAAGAGAGGTGTGGAGTTGGGATCTAATTTAGACTCATTTATTCTTTTCCCTGATTTTCCTGGCTGTTCAGATGTTGACAGTGGAAAGACAGGTATGTATGCTGATTGGACTCTCCCCTGTGTTGTTTTCCAGGATGTCCAGAGGCTGACAGTGGGAAGACAGGTGTGGATAAGTTGGGATGTGGGTTGTATGATCTCTCCTGTATTCTTTTCCCCAGTTTTCCAGGATGTCCACAGGCCGACAGCCTCTAGGATGACAGGTATGGATATACAGATTGGATGGTCTCTCCTGCGTTCCATAACCTAATTTTCCAGGATGTGCAGTGGGAAGGCAGGTATGGATGCCATTTGCATGGTCTCTCCTGTATTCTTTTCCCCAGTTTTCCAGGATGTCCAGAGGCTGACAGTGGGAAGACAGGTGTGGATCAGTTGGGATGTGGGTTGAATGATCTCTCCTGTGTTCTTTTCCCCAGTTTTCCAGGATGTCCGGAGGCTGACAGTGGGAAGACAGGTGTGGATGGGGAGTTGGGAGGGAGGTGAGAAGCTCTCTGCTGTCTGTATTTCTTCCTCTGTGGCGTCTCTCTGCTCGTCTCTTTCTCTCTGTCCAGCTGCATGTGGTCTGTGAAACAGCAGCTTCGCAGTGCTGAGCTGGGATTAGGACTGGTGGGTTGCAGAGTTCAGGGTTCAATTCCAGAGGGGGGACACAGCTCTTGTATCCCAGAGACAGGTGCTTCAGTTACTGTTCTGATGTTTTATTATAGAGGTGTATTGTGGACAGTGTAGTGTTGACAATAGTGTGCTGACGTCTCATGAAGGCTGTACCTTAACACTGGCACTCGGTGACACACTGTGTGCTAAATGCTCACCTGTACTGTGCTTTAGTACTTGAACCTGTGTACAGTTGTAATATTCAGACCAGTGAGCTGAACTCATGCCTGTACTGAGCTTTAATACTCAACACACCTGTGTGCTGAACTAAAACCTTTATTTTGCTTCAGTACTCAACCCTGTGTGCTCAGCTCTCACCTGTACTGTAGTTTAATACTCAGACACACCTGTGTACTGATTCTTCAACTGTACTGCGCTTTAATAATCAGTGTGCTGAATTATCACCTGTATTGAGCTGCAATGATGACACTGACACACCTGTGTGAAGAACTCTAATATGGACAGTTGTAACACTCAGACCTGTGTACTGAACTCTGTACGCTGTACTATAATACTCCAAGACACATCCGTGTGCTGTACTCTCAACTGTACTGAGATGTAATACTCAATGACAAGCCAGTATTCTGAACCCTTGTAGTGTACTGTAATACTCACAGCTGGACTGAACTCACCTGTAGTGAACTTGAATTCTCAAACCTGTATACTGAACTCTCTCCTACACTGAGCTTTAATACTCCTTGACACACCTGTGTGCTGAACTGTATTGTTTTAGTGTTTGAACCTGAGTGCTGAACTGTTGCCTGTGGTGTTGTAGTACTCAAACTTGTGTACTGAACTCTCGGCTGTATTGAGCTTCAATACTTTTTGACACACCTGTGTGACGAACTCTAATATGGACAGTTGTAATAATCATACCTATGTGCTGGACTCTGTACACTGTACTATAATACTCCATGACACATCTGTGTGCCGAATTCTCCACTGTACTGCTCTGTAATAATGACAGTTCTGTGTGCTGAGTTCTCCACTTTAATTAACGACTGATGGGTGTGCTGTGCTGAACTTTACTACTCAATGACAAACCAGTACAATGTGCCGTTCCCTGTCCTGTGATTTAACACTCAGTTCTGTGTACTAAACTCTCCTGTGCTGAATGTTATACCCAGTGTCACACCAGTGTGCTGAGCTCTCGCCTGTAATCCAGCCCAATTCTAAATCCTGTGATAAACCTGTGTGTAAAACTGCGCTGAACTCTCTCAACTTGGTTAGACCAGTTATTAAATCTCGCTAACAAAAACTGACAGTATCAGAAAACTGTATAAATTTCATATTAAATGCACCTTTGTGAACGTGCTGTATGTTGGCCACATGCTTCCTGCTCACTAGCTGCTGTACACACACATGAAATGGGCTCTCCTACCACCCTTAATCCTTTCTGGTCTTTTTGAACTGGCATCTGTATTTAAATCGAAGCCTCACTGTCGCGTGTTTGACTGTTCAGAACAGTTTGACTTTCTGCTGGTCCGCTCCTCTGTTGTGAGAGAGCACTGTCTCCTTCTCCAAGGGGTCAGCCAGGAAGGAGACGGGTCATAAACACGGGCACTGATGTGGGTCTCCTCCACAAGCCCCATCCAGCAAGCACAGGTTGTGCAGCACATTTCACCCCAGAACTGTTCAACATCTGTGTGCTGAGCTGACAAGTAAGTAGTGTTTGTGGGTAAAACAGTCTTGAAATCAAGCTGTTGAATTCTGTTCACCTGTACTCGTTCAGATCACAAACACAGCCTGTGACACAGCATGTCCTCCAGAAATATAAGACCTACAGGAATGTCTCTTATGTGTGATCTTCCATCAGATTTACTGTTCTTTTCCACAATATTTAAGGAATCTAAAAAATGTTGCTGTATTGGTTTCATGAAAATATTTAACATGAGTATAGTAGCAACATCTCTTGGTCAAGAGCATGTTTACAGTGTAAGAGGGCTGCTTTCACGACTCTGATGTTTTGTTGCCTTGTTCTGAACTGCAGACCGTGCTGGTGATATGGTGTTGCTCAGACACAACATTATTTCATCTCTGTTGTGAAGTGGAGGTTGTACAGGTGGTAGTTTCATTGTCGTGTGAAACACTCATCATCAACGATTCAGTATAACCTGGAAATGTAAAAATAGTGTTGAAGTTCTCCTGTAATACTCACTGTCACGTGTGCTGAACTAATCAGCTGTACTGAGCTCTGATTCTGAAAGGTGTACTGAACTCTGACCTCTACTGTTGTAACTCAGACCTGTGTAATGTCCCTCACATGTACTGTTGTAGTACTGAAACCTGTATACTGAACTCTGCCTCTGTACTATTATAACACTGATCTATGTACTGAACTCTCACCTGTACTGTTGTAACTCAGACCTGTGTAATGTCCCTCACATGTACTGTTGTAGTACTGAAACCTGTATACTGAACTCACCTGTACTGAGCTTTAATTCTGAAACATGTACCGACTTCTGCTCCTGTTCTGCAGTACTCAGACCTGTGTGTTAATCTTTCCCCTGTATTGTGCTGTAATATTCAAGTCTGAGTTCTGACCTTTTACATGTACTATTGTAATCATAACTGTATGCTAACCTCTTAACTGTACATTGTACTGTACTACTCAGATCTGTATTTTGACCTCACATGTACTGTTGTAATAGTGAAATGTGTGTAATGACTTCACCGGTTTCCTGAAGTCTCGGTTGTACTGCTGTTGCTGTCTTATGTGCTTTACTGAGCTTCAGTTGTTTAAACTTATGTACTGAACTGTTCCTGTACTGTTGTGATTCTCAGACCTGTTTAATGACCTTACCTGTATCCTGAACTCTTGCTTGTTCTACTGTAATAGTCTTGTGTACTGTACTGCACTCTGCTTGTACTGTTGTAAACATGAGAGCTGTGTTCTAAACTCACTTGTACTGAGTTTAAATTCTGAACTGTGTACTGACCTCTACTCCTGTACGGTTGTAGTACTTTGAAGTAAAGACTGAACTCTGTTCCTGTACTGTTATAATACTCAGCCCTGTATCCTGAACTCTGTTCCTGTACTGTTCCCATAGACCTGTTGACTAGGCTTTCCATGGTATCTGGCTGTAATATTCAAGTCTGTTTTTGTAGCTCTGCTATGTACTACTGTAGTCTGAACTATATCCTAAGCTCATAGCTGTACATTGTACTGTAGTACTCATATCTGTTTCCTGACCTCACCTGTACTGCTGTATTATTGAGAAGTGCGTACTGAACTCACTGGTGCTGCATTTATTCTGGAACTTGTACTGAACTGAACTCTGCTTCTGTCCCATAGTGCTACTCCCCCCTAATGCCCCTAACATTGCTGTCGTTGTCAGATGCTTTACTCAACTCTGCGTCTGTATTCTCATAATACATTGAATTATAGACTGAACTCTCACCTTTTCTAAGCTTATAGTGTGAACCATGTACTGAACTCTGCTCCTGTACTTTTGTAATACTCAGCACTGTGCCCTGCCTGTGCTTGTATTGTAATTCTGGTCACAGTGTGCTGAATTCTGTACCTGTACTGGTGTGATAGTCTGACTGGTGTTGTCTTCTGTACATTGTTGTAATACTGAACACTCCACCCTTAACTGTCACACATACTGTCCAGTGTGCAGCCCTGTGTCCTCATCTCCCACACCTGCTGCAATAACACTCCAGCCTTTTCCTGCTCTCTCAGACCTTGACTTGTAGTGTTCAGACCTGTGTTGAACTGTACAACTGCCCTCTGCATTACTATTTACACATTGAGGTTTTACATGTGTTGGCAGCATAGTGACTGACTGGTGTATCAGCTTTATCATAATTTCCTGATTATGGCTGGGGTCAGGTGTAAGGACTCTGAACTCAATGTGGGTAACTTCACCCCTGCTGCTCTCTTTACTCCAATACCGACCTGTGCCTGTTATTTGCACAACTCCCAGGGGTCCTGGTGTCATCTTGATCATGAAAAGCAACCTGACTGGAGAACAGCCGTGTCAAGAGCAGAGCTGGTGGAGCTGTGAATAAAGTCACTCTGGTCAGAAGGTGAATATTAACTCAGGGGCTGGTCACACCACACCTCATGACTCTCACAGGCAGGGGGACTGTTCTCTCCTGTCACTGTACCCAAACCCCCACGCTGCAGCCTCAGACAGAAAGGAAAGAGGCATCCATATTAAAGTCACAGCTTCTGTTTGAAATCACTGCAGCAAGAGGTGTCTGGCTCAGAGATGGAGGGAGGTGAGAGGCACTTACAGCCTTTAGCCAGCAGAGGGCAGTGTGTCTCTAAGCATCTGCCTCTTCCCCCACCTTGATTCTCCAGCAGAGTGATCCCCTCCAGGCTGCACTACATTTCCCAGCAGACCATGAGGGAATGGTGGCCAATAGGCTGCCTCCCCTGGGTTACTCATGCAGCTGTTAATCCTAGTGTCCAGTGTGTATAATGAGGGGGGGTGGAGTAGAGCTCATGCGGAGGGCTGGTAGAACTGCATCACCCACAAGGACCTGCTCCATTCAGTCACCTGACCCCTGGGACAAAGATGATTGGTCAGAAGACATTTGAAAAGCAGGCAGTGACAGCTGTCCTTAGTGCTGGTGGAGGAGCAGAGATAGAGAAGAGCTCTCGCCTCCAACACAGAAACTGATCTGGGACAGTTTGCAGGTCTACTTCTCAGTGGTCCTGTTGTTCAGGGCGCTGCAGGGGAGGGGGGCTGGTGACCCTCTGCTAGGACTCACTGTGGGAGAATGAGAGAACAAGTAACAGCTGATCCTCATGACTGCTCTCCCCTCCTGGCCAGGAGAGTCTCTCTCACAGTGAAGCTCAACCCAGTAGTTTTTCATCTTTCTCAGCTCAGAGGGGACGAGGGACCTGTCCTGACCCACTGTGCAGTTCACAGTCCCCATCCTCCTCCTACTGCAGCTGAGGCACAGCTGGACAGCTCTCAGGACAGACACTCACAGCCACAAGGTAAGGAAACAGGGCTCTTTATTCACAGTTTGAGATGAAGCGTTCCAGAAACCACAAGACAAACCTCTAGTTCTTCTCCCAACTGTAGCTAGACGTGCAGTCGGCTTCCCCAGGCCTCTGTGAAGACAAGTCAGACTCCCAGCTCCCAGGCTCAGCAGTCCGACCTCCTCCCCCGACACAGCTCAGCTCTGCAGCTCTTCCCTCCTGCTCTGCTCAGCACAACTGCTCTCTGTCCCCAGCAGCACCAGACTGAAGGCCTCCCCTCCTGCCTTTTAACTGTCTCCCCACCAATCGTCTTCCAGCAGCGAGGAAGGTGATTATAGGCTGCAGGTTGTTCTCCTGGGCCTCGTTGGGGATGATCCCATATAAAAATCAGACTGGTAAACGAGGGCTGGAGCTTGTTTTGGGTCTCAGGATTAATCTTGCTGGATGTCCTACAGGCTCCTCTGTGTTGGGGCTCAGTTGTTCCTAAAATAAATAAAAATAAAAGTGTAATTATGTGAATATTTGTGCAAATTAAATGAAAACCAAGAACCTTGTTTTTTACAGGTTTTGATCCCACAGCCTCTGTGTTAGAAGCCCAGAGCTCTTCCACTGAGCCACAGTGTCTCTGTGAGTCTGGGGCTCCTGTGTGCTCTTGGCCTTCCCAGCTCAGGGTTCGAGACTGAGGGATAAAAGACAGACCGAATGAGCTCTCCTTCAGGACAGGAGCCAGTGGAGGAGTGGAGATGGTGCTGAGCTCCTGAACACAAGGTTGTGGGTTCAAGTCCTGGCTGAGAGCTGAGGTGAATTTGCAGTGTGATTCTCCCCAGCAGTGAGAGGGTGAGAAGTAAAAGCCCACAGCCCTTGTGTCTTTATTTATCAGTGTGTTAATGTCCACAAGAATTAAATCAACAAAAGCTCCAGGTCCTTCCAGGATTTGAACCCACAACCTCTAGGCAGAAGTCCAGAGCTCTTCCCCTGAGCCACAGCGTGTCTTTGTAGGTGTGGGCTCCTGTGGGCTCTTGGTCTTCTTCCCAGTTCAGGGTTGAAACGGAGGGATAAGAGACAGACCGAATCCCTCTCTGCTCTGGGCAGCAGACGGAGGAGTGGAGACGGTGCTGGGCTCATGACCGCAAGGTTGTGGGTTCAAATCCTGGCTGGCCCCAGGTAAGTATCACCCAGGTGAGTATCCAAGGTAAGTATGTGGGCTGGGTAGACAGGAGGGGTAGACAGGGCTAGGCAGGAGGGTGGGACAGTCAGGTTGAGAGGGTAGGGTAGGCAGGACAGGCAGGGCCAGGTAGTGCAGGTAGGAGGAGGGTGGGGTAGACAGGCCCAGCTAGCAGGTGGGGGTAGGGGCAGGTCAGCTGAGAGAAGGCAGGCAGGGCTGGGAGGTGCAGGCAGGGGGTTAGGTAGGGTAGAGAAGGTAGGCAGGGCTAGGAGAGGTAGACAGGTACAGGCAGCAGGAGGTGGGTGGGGTAGGCAGGACCAGGTAGGGTAGAATAGCAGGGGGGTGGGGTAGGTTGGGGGAGACAGGGGGTTAGGTAGAGTTGGGAGGGGCAGGCAGGGTCAGGTGAGGTAGGAGGTGGCCTGGGCTGAGGAGGAGAGAGGCAGAGAGGGGCCCAGGCCACAGTGGGGGGGGTCAGGGGAGGTAGAGTAGAGTAGAGGGGTGAGGTGGAGGGTTAGAAGAGGGTGGTGGCAGCTGATGTTTCCCCCCCAACCCCCCCACTGTGTTTTTTTATATATAAAAAAATTAAATACTATTTATATATAGATACTAATTATATATAATTACAGTTGGGGGAGGGAAACTTCAGCCGCCACCACCACCCTCCTCCAACCCACCCCCTATTCCACCCTACCTGCTCTTGCCTACCCCACCCACCTCCACCTATCTGACCCTCTCTCCTACCTCACCTCTCTACTCTACCCTTCCTAACCCCCTCTACCCCTCCTATCTGACCCCCCCCTGTGGCCTGGGCCCTTTCTGCACCTTCTCTTACTCTCTCCTCCTCAGCCCAGGCCACCTCCTGCCTACCTGACCCCCCCTCTTATCTACCCTACCTACCCTAACCCCCTGCCTGCCCTACCCCCCTCCTACCTGCCCCACCTGTGGCCTGGGCCCCTCTCTGCTCCTTCTCTTACTCTCTCCTCCTCAGTCCAGGCCACCTCCTGCCTCACCTGACCCTGCCTGCCCCTCCCAACTCTACCTAACCCCCTGTCTCCCCTAACCTACCCCACCCCCCCATTCTACCCTACCTGGTCCTGCCTACCCCACCCACCTCCTGCTGCCTGTACCTGTCTACCTCTCCTAGCCCTGCCTACCTTCTCTACCCTACCTAACCCCCTGCCTGTCATCTCAGCTGACCTGCCCCTGCCCCCACCTGCTAGCTGGGCCTGTCTACCCCACCCTCCTCCTACCTGCACTACCTGGCCCTGCCTGTCCTACCTACCCCACCCTCTCAACCTGACTGTCCCACCCTCCTGCCTAGCCCTGTCTACCCCTCCTGTCTACCCAGCCCACATACTTACCTTGGATACTCACCTGGGTGATACTTACCAGGGGCCGGCCAGGATTTGAACCCACAACCTTGCGGTCATGAGCCCAGCACCGTCTCCACTCCTCCGTCTGCTGCCCGGAGCGGAGAGGGATTCGGTCTGTCTCTTATCCCTCCGTTTCAGCCCTGAACTGGGAAGAAGACCAAGAGCCCACAGGAGCCCACACCTACAAAGACACGCTGTGGCTCAGGGGAAGAGCTCTGGACTTCTGCCTGGAGGTTGTGGGTTCAAATCCTGGAAGGACCTGGAGCTTTTGTTAACTTAATTCTTGTGAACATTAAGCCAAGAGCACACAGGAGCCCCAGACTCACAGAGACACTGTGGCTCAGTAGAAGAGCTCTGGGCTTCTAACACAGAGGCTGTGGGATCAAAACCTGTAGAAAACAAGATGCTTGGTTTTCATTTAATTTGCACAAATATTCACATAATTACACTTTTATTTTTATTTATTTTAGGAACAACTGAGCCCCAACACAGAGGAGCCTGTAGGACATCCAGCAAGATTAATCCTGAGACCCAAAACAAGCTCCAGCCCTCGTTTACCAGTCTGATTTTTATATGGGATCATCCCCAACGAGGCCCAGGAGAACAACCTGCAGCCTATAATCACCTGCCTCGCTGCTGGAAGACGATTGGTGGGGAGACAGTTAAAAGGCAGGAGGGGAGGCCTTCAGTCTGGTGCTGCTGGGGACAGAGAGCAGTTGTGCTGAGCAGAGCAGGAGGGAAGAGCTGCAGAGCTGAGCTGTGTCGGGGGAGGAGGTCTGACTGCTGAGCCTGGGAGCTGGGAGTCTGACTTGTCTTCACAGAGGCCTGGGGAAACCGACTGCACGTCTAGCTACAGTTGGGAGAAGAACTAGAGGTTTGTCTTGTGGTTTCTGGAACGCTTCATCTCAAACTGTGAATAAAGAGCCCTGTTTCCTTACCTTGTGGCTTTGAGTGTCTGTCCTGAGAGCTGTCCAGCTGTGCCTCAGCTGCAGTAGAAGGAGGATGGGGGCTGTGAATTGCACAGTGGGTCAGGACAGGTCCCTCGTCCCCTCTGAGCTGAGAAAGATGAAAAATTACTGGGTTTAGCTTCACTGTGAGAGACTCCCCTGGCCAGGAGGTTAGAGCAGTCATGAGGATCAGCTGTTACTTTTTCCCTCATTCTCCCAGAGTGAGTCCTAGCAGAGGGTCACCAGCCCCCCTCCCCTGCACCATCCTAAACACCAGGACCACTGAGAAGTAGGCCTGCAAACTGTCCCAGATCGGTTTCTGTGTTGGAGGCGAGAGCTCTTCTCTATCTCTGCTCCTCCAACAGCACTAACACCATCTGTCACTGCCTGCTTTTCAAATGTCTTCTGACCAATCATCTTTGTCCCAGGGCTCAGGTGACTGAATGGAGCAGGTCCTTGTGGGTGACGCAGTTCTCCCAGCCCTCTGCATGAGCTCTACTCCCCCCCCCCTCATTATACACACTGGCTACAGCCTAGAATTAACAGCTGCATCAGTAACCCAGGGGAGGCAGCCTGTTGGCCACCATTCCCTCATGGTCTGCTGGGAAATGTAGTGCAGCCTGGAGGGGATCACTCTGCTGGAGAATCAAGGGGGGGGGAAGAGGCAGATATTTAGCCTCTCACCTCCCTCCATCTCTGAGCCAGACGCCTCTTGCTGCAGTGATCGCAAACAGAAGCTGTGACTTTAATCAGGGTGCCCCTTTCCTTTCTGTCTGAGGCTGCAGCGTGGGGGTTTGGGTACAGTGACAGGAGAGAACACAGTCCCCCGTGCCTGTGAGAATCATGAGATGGGGTGTGGCCAGCCCCTCAGTTAATATTCACCTTCTGACTATAGTGACTTTATTCACAGCTCCACCAGCTCTGCTCTTGCCATGGCTGTTTTCAAAAGAGGTCAGCTCGGAGCCAGTGAGGGTGCTGTACCACAACACCAATTAAAGGTCTGTGTGTAAATATGAGAGCAGAGGACAGGAGAGTAGTTAAAGATAGGTCTGCAAACTACACGTCCAGGGGGCAGAGGGCAGGAGCAGGCTGGAGCATTACTACAGCTTGTGAGAGCAGAGGACACATGTGAGTAATACTGCAATACACATGAGAGGGCAACACCGCTCAGACTATCACCGCACTACCGGTGAGAAATCAAAACGCCAATACAGAAGTCAACACACAAATAAAAGCATCACAACACTACAAACAGAGGCAGGTGACAGGGTTGAGTAATACACTAACCCACAGCTATGGATTTAGCCCACCACTGTAAGTACTACAACACTCTAGTGTGAGATACACAGGTGAGAGTTCAGTATTAGAGCTGTAGGTACTATAGTACAACATGAAGCTAAGACCTTAAACAATTCTGATTACAACAGTACATATAAGAGCTCAGACCACAGACTTGAATATTACAGCACAATAGTACAGTGGAAAGCTTAGCCCACAGGGCTGAGTATTACAACAGTACAAGAGCAGAGTTCAGTACTTGTTTCAGCATTAAAGCTCAGTACAGGTGGTAGTTTAGGCTGTAGCTCAAAGTACTATAAAAACACAGAAGCAGAGTTCAGTAAGCAATCTAACAACTCCAACAATACAGGTTAGGGTCATTATGGCCGAGTACCACTCTTGTACAGGAGCGGAGTTCAGTATAAGTTTTAAAATATAAACTCGGTACAAGTGAGTTCAATACACAGCTCTCAATAAGACAACAGTACATATGAGTTCAGGACAGATTTGAGTACTACAGTACCATGTACAGGTAAGAGCTTAGCACACAGTCCCGATTATTGCAATAGTACATGTAAGAGCTCAGACTACAGGCTTGAATATTACAGCACAATACAGGGGAAAGATTAACACACAGGGCTGAGTATTACAACAGTAAAAGAGCAGAGTTCAGTATATACACCGCAAACAAAGCTTAGTACAGGCGAGAGATCAAGACATAGAACAGAGTGTTACAGCTGTACAGAGAGTTCAATATACAATCTGACAACTTCAACAATACATGTTAGGGTCACTACACACATTTGTGTATGACAGCTGTACAGCAGCAGAGTTAAGAACACAGTACACAGTACAAGTGAGTTCAGTACACAGCTCTCAATGTTACAACAGTACAGGAACACAGATCAGTATACAGGTCTGAGAATTACAACAATACAGGAACAGTTCAGTACATAAGTTTAAACAACTGAAGCTCAGTACAGCACACAAGAGTTTTACAGCAGTACAAGCAAAAGTTCAGCACACAGGTTGAGTCATTACACACACACACACATTTCAGTATTACAACAGTACATGTGAGTTCAGGAAACAGAGCTAAGTACTACAGTACAATGTACAGCTATGAGCTTAGCACACAGTTCTGATTATTACAATATAAAAGTATATTGTATATATAATACACAAGTATAGTACACATAAGAGCTCAGAACACAGACTTGAATATTACAGCAAAATACAGGGGAAAGCTTAACACACAGGTCTGAGTTACAACAGGACAGGAGCAGAGTTCAGTACATAGATCAGTGTTATAACAGTACAGAGGCAGAGTTCAGTATACAGGTCTGAGAACACCAACAGTACATGTGAGGGTCATTACACAGGTCTGAGTTACAACAGTACAGGTGAGAGTTCAGTACACCTTTCAGAATCAGAGCTCAGTACAGCTGATTAGTTCAGCACACGTGACAGTGAGTATTACAGGAGAACTTCAACACTATTTTTACATTTCCAGGTTATACTGAACCAGTGACGATGAGTGTGTTTCAAACCACAATGAAACTACCACGTGTACAATCTCCACTTCACAACACAACAGAGATGAAGTTACAATGTACTGTCTGAGCAACACCATATCACCAGCACGGTCTGCAGTTCAGAACAAGGCAACAAAACATCAGAGACCTGAAAGCAGCCCTCTTACACTGTAAACATGCTCTTGACCAAGAGATGTTGCTACTATATTCATGTTAATTTTTTCATGAAACCGATACAGCGACATTTTTTAGATTCCTTAAATATTGTGGAAAAAAGCAGTAAATCTGATGGAAGATCACACATGAGAGACATTCCTGCAGGTCTTATATTTCTGGAGGACATGCTGTGTCACAGGCTGTGTTTGTGATCTGAACGAGTGCAGGTGAACAGAATTCAACAGCTCGATTTCAAGACTGTTTTACCCACAAACACTACTTACTTGTCAGCTCAGCACACAGATGTTGAACAGTTCTGGGGTGAAATGTGCTGCACAACCTGTGCTTGCTGGATGGGACTTGTGGAGGAGACCCACATCAGTGCCCGTGTTTATGACCCGTCTCCTTCCTGGCTGACCCCTTGGAGAAGGAAACAGTGCTCTCTCACAACAGAGGAGCGGACCAGCAGAAAGTCAAACTGTTCTGAACAGTCAAACACGCGACAGTGAGGCTTCGATTGAAATACAGACGCCAGTTCAAAAAGACCAGAAAGGATTAAGGGTGGTAGGAGAGCCCATTTCATGTGTGTGTACAGCAGCTAGTGAGCAGGAAGGATGTGGCCAACATACAGCACGTTCACAAAGGTGCATTTAATATGAAATTTGTACAGTTTTCTGATACTGTCAGTTTTTGTTAGCGAGATTTAATAACTGGTCTAACCAAGTTGAGAGAGTTCAGCGCACAGTTTTATCACAGGATTTAGAATTGGGCTGGATTACAGGCAAGAGCTCAGCACACTGGTGTGACACTGGGTATTAACATTCAGCACAGGAGAGTTTAGTACACAGAACAGTGTTAAATCACAGGACAGGGAAGGGCACATAGTACTGGTTTGTCATCGAGTAGTAAAGTTCAGTACAGCGGAGTTCAGTACACAGGTCTGAATATTAAAATACACTACAGGCGAGGGTTCAGAACACTGGTTTGTCATTGCGTAGTAATGTTCAGCACAGCACACCCATCAGTCGTTAATTAAAGTGGAGAATTCAGCACACAGAACTGTCATTATTACAGAGCAGTACAGCTGAGAATTCAGCACACAGGTGTGTCTTGGAGTATTATAGTACAGTGTACAGAGTCCAGCACACAGGTATGAGTGTTACAACCGTCCATATTAGAGTTCGTCACACAGGTGTGTCAAAAAGTATTAAAGCTCAAAACAGCCGAGAGTTCAGTACACAAGTTTGAGTACTACAACACCACAGGCAACAGTTCAGCACTCAGGTTCAAATACTAAAACAATACAGTTCAGCACACAGGTGTGTCAAGGAGTATTAAAGCTCAGTGTAGGAGAGAGTTCAGTACACAGGTTTGAGAATTCAAGTTCACTACAGGTGAGTTCAGTCCAGCTGTGAGTATTACAGTACACTACAAGGGTTCAGAATACTGGCTTGTCATTGAGTATTACATCTCAGTACAGTTGAGAGTACAGCACACAGGTGTGTCTTGGAGTATTATAGTACAGCGTACAGAGTTCAGTACACAGGTCTGAGTGTTATAACTGTCCATATTAGAGTTCTTCACACAGGTGTGTCAGTGTCATCATTGCAGCTCAATACAGGTGATAATTCAGCACACTGATTATTAAAGCGCAGTACAGTTGAAGAATCAGTACACAGGTGTGTCCGAGTATTAAACTACAGTACAGGTGAGAGCTGAGCACACAGGGTTGAGTTCTGAAGCAGAATAAAGGTTTTAGTTCAGCACACAGGTGTGTTGAGTATTAAAGCTCAGCACAGGCATGTGTTCAGCTCACTGGTCTGAATATTACAACTGTACACAGGTTCAAGTACTAAAGCACAGTACAGGTGAGCATTTAGCACACAGTGTGTCACCGAGTGCCAGTGTTAAGGTACAGCCTTCATGAGACATCAGCACACTATTGTCAACACTACACTGTCTACAATACACCTCTATAATAAAACATCAGAACAGTAACTGAAGTACCTGTCTCTGGGATACAAGAGCTGTGTCCCCCTCTGGAATCGAACCCTGAACTCTGCAACCCACCGGTCCTAATCCCAGCTCAGCACTGCGAAGCTGCTGTTTCACAGACCACATGCAGCTGGACTGAGAGAGAGAGACGAGCAGAGAGACGCCACAGAGGAAGAAATACAGACAGCAGAGAGCTTCTCACCACCCTCCCAACTCCCCGTCCACCCCTGTCTTCCCACTGTCAGCCTCTGGACATCCTGGAAAACTGGGGAAAAGAACACAGGAGAGATCATTCAACCCACATCCCAACTAATCCATACCTGTCTTCCCACTGTCAGCTTCTGGACATCCTGGGAAAACGAGAGACTGGAGAGAGCATCTAACCTCCATCACAACTCCCTGTCAACACCCGTCTTCCCACTGTCAGCCTCTGGACATCCTAGAAAACTGGGGAAAAGAATACAGGAAATATCATTCAACCTACATCCCAACTAATCCATACCTCTCTTCCCACTGTCAACCTCCGGTCATCCTGAAAAACTAGGGAAACAAGAGACTGGAGAGAACATCTAACCTCCATCACAACTCCCATCTTCCCACTGTCAGCCTCTGGACATCCTGGAAAACTGGGGAAAATAATACAGGAGAGATCATTCAACCTAGATCCCAACTAATCCATACCCGTCTTCCCACTGTCAGCCTCTGGACATCCTGGAAAATTTGGGAAAAGAATACAGGAGAGATCATACAACCCATAGCCCAACTAATCCATACCTGTCTTCCCACTGTCAGCCTCTGGATAGTCATGAAAATCTGGGAAAAGATGGCAGGGGAACCCAGCCTGTATCCCTAGCTGTCAGTGTGACCCCTGTGGCTGGTGCTGCATGAGCTCAGAGAGCAGGAGGCTCTGCTGTCGGCTGTACAGCTCACGAGTCTGAGGGCAGCAGTCCGGCTCGGTCCTGCTCATCCGAGTCCGAGCACAGCACTCCCTCTGCTCCCCAGACTGATGCGGCGTCGTGCCATCGAGAGAGACCCCCAGCCAAGAGGAACGACCACATCGCCCCCCGGCACAGAGGAGCTGTGCGGATTCGTTCACAGCGGTTAACCACACCGCGCTGTGAAACTGAGAGTTTGCAAGTTGGGCTCTGTTATCACTATAATTACTCTAATCAGCCCAGTAATGGCCGACACTGACCTCGGTCCTCAGCCTGCGGGCTCTTGGGGTCCCGGGCTGTCTCTCCACAAGCCGGGCGAGGGCTCTGTGCGCCGATGAGGAGTAACCGGACTGATCTCCGATCGCGTCAGGACTGTTGCTGCTGCTGGAGTGTCCCCAGTTGAGAAACTCGTCACAGACGCCTCGTTTCCAGAGACTCGTGCTCCAGCTGTGATCAGACTGAACTCTCTGGGAAGAGCAGTCTGTCGAACCCCGGTGCAGAACGATCTGTCACGAACACGGACTGGAATCCGTGTCGGGTCTTGTAGAAGACGCTACGCGATGCGGTGAGAGCTGGAGAAGACAGGAGGCGTGGTGAAAGGGAACACACGGGGGTTTAATAGTGCACACAGTAATAGTGACAGTCCGTGAGACAGTGAACGGGGAAGACAGAACAGCATCCAAATCCGAGCAGGTCAAAACACAGTCCGAGAGTCCTCCTCCTCCTCCTCCTCTCACTTCTGTGCAGTTCCTCCTCGGGCCTGAAAGCAGAACCTGAGGCAGACGGCACCAGCCCAACACGGATCACTTCTCCTGTGAGAAGCACACAGGAGAGTCACTGCTGCCCTCTCTCCAGGACCAGGACTGGACACGCTGACCGACTGACCGCTCCAGGACCAGGACTGGACAGCCCTGCTGCAGACACACACTGACCCCTCCAGGACCAGGACTGGACACGCTGACCAACTGACCCCTCCAGGACCAGGACTGGACAGCCCTGCTCCAGACACACTGACTGACCCCTCCAGGACCAGGACTGGACAGCCCTGCTGCGGACACTCTGTCTTCTGTGCTGTTTTGAACCCGTTGCCAGGGGCTGCTCAGCCTCCCTCACCGCTCTGCTGCCCACAGAGCAGAGCTGGACTGCGGCCCCTCAGGCAGGAAGCAGGAAGTGAAACCGGACTGCGGCCCGGCCCCTCAGGCAGGAAGTGAGAGCAGGCTGGGGCAGGCTGGGAAGCCCGGGACTTTCCACCGGCCCGCAGGGTGATGGGACTGGGAACACAGCCAGGATGCGGGGGTCTGGGGGGGCTCCTCCACTCTGCCAGCTGGTGCCTCTGGAGCCAAGGGTCCGCACAGAGACTGCCGACACCCCCAGCGGCCGGAGAGCTCGGGGGACTCCTCTCGGGGCAGGCAGGGGCGTGCGTGCGGGGGGGGCGGACGGCGGACGAGATCACAGACGCGGGGGCGAGACGCGATCGACTGGAGCTTTATTTGAGCGGGAGCAGGAAGCGAGCCGGGATGGGAACAGGGAGCGAGCCGGGGTGGGAACAGGCCAGAGACACCTGACAGGTCTCTTGGGCCGGGTCACGATCACGACCCCCAGCCTGGCGCTCCGGGCGATGTCATCACCACGCGCCCAGGGTCACGACCCCCCGGCAGCCCCTCAGCTGTCACGGCCCGGGGGCTGCAGGCCTCAGCTGCTCCTTCAGGACCGCCGCTATCCGGGCTGCGATCCGGCCGCCTGCGGAGACAGAGGCAGGTCAGGACCGGACGGGACCGGAGTCCACAGTGCCCTCTGACTGACCTGCGACGATGACGATGATGAAGACCCACCTGTCTGCTTGCTGCTCCGGCCCCAGCGGGACACGGCCCCAGCCAGGGAGAGGACCAGGCCCAGCGTCAGAGACGACAGCGCCGTGGCGACCAGGCTCCAGTCCGGTGTGGCCGTCGGGGGCTCTGGGGGGACGGGGGGGGGGGTCAGCTCAGCTCAGTGGACACACACACACCAGCCCCCCAAAGGACACAGACAGACACACACACACCCTGGACAGGACACTAGCCCCTCACAGGACACACACACACACACACACTCACACACCAGCCCCCGACAGGACACACATACACACACACCCTGGACACACCCTGGACAGGACACCAGCCCCTCACAGGACACACACCCCCTGGACACACACACACACACACACACACCCCCTGGACACACACACACACACACACACACACACACACACACACACACCCCTGGACACACACACACACACACACAGAGCCGCGGACTCACCCCACTGGACAGTCTCACTCACACACACACACCCTGGACACACCAGCCCCTCACAGGACACACACCCACCCACCCTGGACAGGACACCAGCCCCCCCACTGGACACACACACACACACCCACCCTGGACAGGACACCAGCCCCTCACAGGACACACACACACACACACACACACACACACACACACCCCCCCCACCCCCTGGAGCGGGACTCACCCCAGGGCACCACCAGCGGCTGGGCCAGGCTGCGGTGCTCCACGCGGCAGGACAGCTGCTCCGCGGGCCGCGGGCTGGGCTCCAGGAAGGCGTGGGTCTGGTAGAGCCAGTCTCCATCCGGCAGCAGCCCGCTGGACCCCCCCGGCGCAGCCGCGCCCCCCCGCAGCCAGGTGACGTTGATGCGCGGGGGGTAGAAGCCCGTGGCGTGGCACACCAGCACCAGCGAGCCGTCCGCCCCGCCGCCCAGCGCCGTGATGCTCACCGCCGGCGCCACTGGGGGGGGCAGAGCGTCACACCGCCAGCCAGCCCCCCGACTCGCACACTCCAGCCTGTTCCCCACCCCCACCCCCCTCTGTGTACAGAAGAGCCTCCTGTCCTGACTGGAGGAGCTCACCCAGCTGTGTCTGGAGAGAAGCCAGGGTATCGGCTTCAACCACAGGGCTGGGCAGCTTGTTCCCCACCCCCACCCCCCTCTGTGTACAGTAGAGCCTCCTGTCCTGACTGGAGGAGCTCACCCAGCTGTGTCTGGAGAGAAGCCAGGGTATCGTCTTCAACCACAGGGCTGGGCAGCTTGTTCCCCACCCCCACCCCCCTCTGTGTACAGTAGAGCCCCCTGTCCTGACTGGAGGAGCTCACCCAGCTGTGTCTGGAGAGAAGCCAGGGTATCGGCTTCAACAGCAGGGCTGGGCAGCCTGTTCCCCACCCCCACCCCCCTCTGTGTACAGTAGAGCCTCCTGTCCTGACTGGAGGAGCTCACCCAGCTGTGTCTGGAGAGAAGCCAGGGTATCGGCTTCAACCACAGGGCTGGGCAGCTTGTTCCCCACCCCCACCCCCCTCTGTGTACAGTAGAGCCTCCTGTCCTGACTGGAGGAGCTCACCCAGCTGTGTCTGGAGAGAAGCCAGGGTATCGTCTTCAACCACAGGGCTGGGCAGCTTGTTCCCCACCCCCACCCCCCTCTGTGTACAGTAGAGCCCCCTGTCCTGACTGGAGGAGCTCACCCAGCTGTGTCTGGAGAGAAGCCAGGGTATCGGCTTCAACAGCAGGGCTGGGCAGCCCGTTCCCCACCCCCACCCCCCTCTGTGTACAGTAGAGCCTCCTGTCCTGACTGGAGGAGCTCACCCAGCTGTGTCTGGAGAGAAGCCAGGGTATCGGCTTCAACAGCAGGGCTGGGCAGCCTGTTCCCCACTCCCACCCCTTTCTGTGTACAGTAGAGCCTCCTGTCCTGACTGGAGGAGCTCATCCAGCCTGTTCCCCACCCCCGCCCCCCTCTGTGTAAAGTGTGGGCTCATGCTCACCTGTCTTGTTCAGTATGGAGCTGTTGAACAGCCTGGCGTTGGGCACACAGTAGTGGTCCCGGTTGGCCAGCATGGTCGCCATGACGCTGGGATCTCTGTTGAACCTCTGGGCGTTCACGATGCCGAAGCGGGTGTACCCCTCGAACCGCTGCACCCTGCTGTCGTAGCGGAGGTACTCCAGCTTGTTGAAGACCTGGCTGTTGATGTAGACCAGCCCGGTGATGTTACTGGGGTCGAACTCACAGATCTCCAGCGACTCGTAGCCGTACCCCTCTGGAGGAGAGACGAGCTCTTTGACATCAGATCTCTTTACCGGCCCGACACATCTCTGAGTACGAGGAGTGTGTCTCTTCACAGACCCCAGCCTGCTCTCCGTGAGACACACAGGCAGGGAGAGAAGCTGGGGGTCAGAGCGCAGGGTCAGCCATTGTACAGCGCCCCTGCAGCAGCTGGGGTGAAGGGCCTTGCTCAGGGGCCCAACGCAGTAGGATTCCTCTGCCGGCCGCGGGATTTGAACCGGCAGCCCTCCAGCCACAGACCCTGAGCCCCAGAGCCACAGCTCCTGAGACGAGCTTTCACACAGAAACCTTCACGAAGGCAGTCTGAACCCAAACACCGCCCACAGCAGGGAACGCGATTAAAACACACCGACAGTTACTCGTCTGCTACTGGAACAGAGCCCCTACAGTACGTGTGCGCTGGTCCCCAGCGACCCGACACTCCGATTCTCCCCTGATCACTTCCAGCACTGGGGTCAGTGGTGTGGTCTCTACTACAGGACGCTGCGGTCATGTGATGTGTTTATATCACACAGAGAAGAGCTCCTGCCCCATCTGTGACTGTCTCTCTCTCTGCCCCCCTGCCCACGCCCCTCCTCGCTGTAGGAGAGACCCCCGTGCTGACTTACCCACTCCAGGGTGGCCCCAGGGTCCCCAGACCAGCAGCTGGACCCAGAGAGAGACGAGGACAGGAGACATGCTGAGACACGCAGGGTGAGCAGACTGCGGAGAGAGATGCAGGGGTGGTGGGTGGAGAGAGGCCAACAGGAAGAGACAAAGTGTATTTGGAGAAAGAGGCTGTCGCTACCAGTCTGAAAGTAATTTGTGTGTGTGTGTGGAGAGAGACCGTGACTGTGCGTGTGCGTGTGTGTGTGTGTGGGAGAGAGAGAGATGGTGACTGTGTGTGTGTATTTGGGGAAAGAGGCTGTCGCTATGAGAGTGAAAGTAATTTTTGTGTGTGGAAAAAGAGTGTGTGTGTGTGTTGCAGGGAGACAGAGCTGAGCCCCGCTCTCACAGTACAGACCAGGAAGAGCCGCTGCTGTTCTTTCACTTCGCTGTGCGGGTTCGAGACGCTCTCTCTCCTGCTCTGTTAGCTCCCAGCATGCCTCACAGGGGTCACGGGTTCGAGACGCTCTCTCTCCTGCTCTGTGAACTCCCAGCATGCCTCACAGGGGTGGCGGGTTCGAGACACTCTCTCTCCTGCTGTTAGCTCCCAGCATGCCTCACAGGGGTGGCGGGTTCGAGACGCTCTCTCTCCTGCTCTGTGAGCTCCCAGCATGCCTCACAGGAGTCGCGGGTTCGAGACGCTCTCTCTCCTGCTCTGTGAGCTCCCAGCATGCCTCACAGGGGTGGCGGGTTCGAGACGCTCTCTCTCCTGCTGTTAGCTCCCAGCATGCCTCACAGGGGTGGCGGGTTCGAGACGCTCTCTCTCCTGCTCTGTGAACTCCCAGCATGCCTCACAGGGGTGGCGGGTTCGAGACGCTCTCTCTCCTGCTCTGTGAGCTCCCAGCATGCCTCACAGGAGTCGCGGGTTCGAGACGCTCTCTCTCCTGCTCTGTGAGCTCCCAGCATGCCTCACAGGGGTGGCGGGTTCGAGACACTCTCTCTCCTGCTGTTAGCTCCCAGCATGCCTCACAGGGGTGGCGGGTTCGAGACGCTCTCTCTCCTGCTCTGTGAGCTCCCAGCATGCCTCACAGGAGTCGCGGGTTCGAGACGCTCTCTCTCCTGCTGTTAGCTCCCAGCATGCCTCACAGGGGTGGCGGGTTTGAGACGCTCTCTCTCCTGCTCTGATAGCTCCCAGCATGCCTCACAGGGGTGGCGGGTTCGAGAAAACCGTCTCCCCGAGCGGCCCGCTGGAAGGGTGCGACTCTGCTCCTACAGGCCGATACCCCCTACGGGGCCCCCAGGGACTGGGGTCGGGGGCCGCACTTTCACTAAGGGACTTCCTGTCTCCTACAGCCTCACTTCCTGTCTCCTACAGCCTCACTTCCTGTCCTCTCTCCGCCCTCCGCCTGCTCTTCTCCCTGCGGACGACAAGCCTGTAGTAAACGCCCAGCCCACCCGAGCCGAGCCCCTGCCCGGAGCGTGAGTGAGGGAGTGACCCCAGGTGACCCCGAGTGACCCCCCACACCACCACACAGAGACCACCGGCTCTCAACACGCAGTTTAATGTGTTCAGGCGGCGCAGTGACACACAGGAGACAAGAAGAGCTGTGCTCTGGTGCTGCAGACACACACACACACACCTAGACACCCCCACAACGTGCTGCACAAACTCCAGCTTGACAAGGTGTGAGTGTGTGTGTATCTGTGTGCATGAGTGTGCGTCTGTGCTCTGTGTCTGTGTTTATCAGTGTGTGGCGTGCATCAGTGCGTGTCTGGTGTGTATCAGTGTGTGTACGTGTGTACCAGTGTGTACCTGTGCGTGTCTGAGTGTAGGCGTCTGGGGTGTGTATCAGTGTGCGTCTGTGTGTAGGAATGAGAGTGTGTGTCTGTGCGTCTGTGATCTGTGTGTGGTGTGTATCAGTGTGTCTATGTGTAGGCGTGTGTAGGTTGTGTATCAGTGTGTAGGTGCGTACGTGTGTGTCTGTGGTGTGTATCAGTGTGTGTGTAGGTGCGTACGCGTGTGTCTGTGGTGTGTATCAGTGTGTGTGTAGGTGCATACGTGTGTGTCTGTGGTGTGTATCAGTGTGTGTGTAGGTGCGTACGTGTGTGTCTGTGGTGTGTATCAGTGTGTGTGTAGGTGCGTACGTGTGTGTCTGTGGTGTGTATCAGTGTGTGTGTAGGTGCGTACTTGTGTGTCTGTAATGTGTATCAGTGTGTAGGTGTGTGTGTGTATCAGCAGTGTGGTGTGTATCAGTGTGTGTGTATGTGCGTATGCGTGTGTCTGTGGTGTGTATCGGTGTGTGTGTATCGGTGTGTGTGTAGGCGCGTACGCGTGTGTCTGTGGTGTGTATCAGTGTGTAGGTGCGTACGCGTGTGTCTGTGGTGTGTATCAGTGTGTGTGTAGGTGCGTACGTGTGTGTCTGTGGTGTGTATCGGTGTGTGTGTAGGTGCGTACGTGTGTGTCTGTGGTGTGTATCAGTGTGTGTGTAGGCGCGTACGCGTGTGTCCAGGCGGCCGGTCAGCGCTCCGGCGGTCAGCAGGCTCAGCTCAGCTGCTCACGCAGAAGAGGAGGCTGCCGGTCACGACTCCCAGCATCCCCAGCGCCATCGCCCCCCCGCAGACCACCGTCAGGACAGCGCCGGGCCGGGCCTCAGGACGCACCTCTGCAGAGACAGGAGACACACGGGCGCTGGGTCACCCTCACCAGAGACACAGAGGGGACAGGAGACACACGGGGCGCAGAGTCACCCTCACCAGAGACACAGAGGGGACAGGAGACACACGGGGCGCAGGGTCACCCTCACCACAGAGACACAGAGGGGACAGGAGACACACGGGGCGCAGGGTCACCCTCACCACAGAGACACAGAGGGGACAGGAGACACACGGGGCGCAGAGTCACCCTCACCAGAGAGACACAGAGGGGACAGGAGACACACGGGACGCAGGGTCACCCTCACCAGAGAGACACCGGGGGTATCTGTCTGTGCTCCTGGGGCAGGAGGGCACTACTCACCCCAGGCCACCCCCAGGGGCAGGAGGGCAGGAGGGCAGGAGAGCAGTACTCACCCCAGGCCACCACCAGGGGCAGGAGGGCAGGAGGGCAGTACTCACCCCAGGCCACCCCCAGGGGCAGGAGGGCAGGAGGGCGGTACTCACCCCAGGCCACCCCCAGGGGCAGGAGAGCAGGAGGGCGGTACTCACCCCAGGCCACCCCCAGGGGCAGGAGGGCAGGAGGGCGGTACTCACCCCAGGCCACCCCCAGGGGCAGGAGGGCAGGAGGGCGGTACTCACCCCAGGCCACCCCCAGGGGCAGGAGGGCAGGAGGGCGGTACTCACCCCAGGCCACCCCCAGGGGCAGGAGGGCAGGAGAGCAGTACTCACCCCAGGCCACCACCAGGGGCAGGAGGGCAGGAGGGCGGTACTCACCCCAGGACACCCCCAGGGGCAGGAGGGCAGGAGGGCGGTACTCACCCCAGGCCACCACCAGGGGCAGGAGGGCAGGAGGGCGGTACTCACCCCAGGCCACCCCCAGGGGCAGGAGGGCAGTACTCACCCCAGGCCACCCCCAGGGGCAGGAGGGCGGTACTCACCCCAGGCCACCCCCAGGGGCAGGAGGGCAGGAGGGCGGTACTCACCCCAGGCCACCACCAGGGGCAGGAGGGCGGTACTCACCCCAGGCCACCCCCAGGGGCAGGAGGGCGGTACTCACCCCAGGCCACCCCCAGGGGCAGGAGGGCGGTACTCACCCCAGGCCACCCCCAGGGGCAGGAGGGCAGTACTCACCCCAGGCCACCCCCAGGGGCAGGAGGGCAGGAGAGCAGTACTCACCCCAGGCCACCCCCAGGGGCAGGAGGGCGGTACTCACCCCAGGCCACCCCCAGGGGCAGGAGGGCAGGAGAGCAGTACTCACCCCAGGCCACCACCAGGGGCAGGAGGGCAGGAGAGCAGTACTCACCCCAGGCCACCCCCAGGGGCAGGAGGGCAGTACTCACCCCAGGCCACCCCCAGGGGCAGGAGGGCAGTACTCACCCCAGGCCACCCCCAGGGGCAGGAGGGCAGGAGAGCAGTACTCACCCCAGGCCACCCCCAGGGGCAGGAGGGCGGTACTCACCCCAGGCCACCCCCAGGGGCAGGAGGGCAGGAGAGCAGTACTCACCCCAGGCCACCACCAGGGGCAGGAGGGCAGGAGAGCAGTACTCACCCCAGGCCACCCCCAGGGGCAGGAGGGCAGTACTCACCCCAGGCCACCCCCAGGGGCAGGAGGGCAGTACTCACCCCAGGCCACCCCCAGGGGCAGGAGGGCAGGAGAGCAGTACTCACCCCAGGCCACCACCAGGGGCAGGAGGGCAGGAGAGCAGTACTCACCCCAGGCCACCACCAGGGGCCGGCGCAGGGCGCGGTGCTGCAGGTGGCAGGTGTACACGTCGCCCGGCTGGGGGGTGAAGGGCAGCAGCGAGTAGCGGCTGTAGCTGGCGTCGCGGCGGACGAGCGACAGCGTCTGGGGGGTCGTCCCGGCGACCGGCTCGCCGTTCCGGGCCCAGGCCAGGCCCAGCGGGAAGGGGTAGTAGCGCTGGGCGGAGCAGATCAGCGTGTTGGGCTCCCCCGGTCGCACCGCGCTCTTGGGGTACACCATGGCCACGGGGGGCTCTGCGGGGAGGAGAGGAAGGAATCGTGGGTCAGTCGCCATCGTAACCCCCGGCACCCGGAGTCACGTGACCCCCGGCGGACCCACGCAGGGGAGAGAGCTGCTGCTCTCCGGGAACAGCTCAGCCGAGGAAGATGGGGGGCCTCCACCCCCTCCAGGCAGTGAACCCCAGTATTCCCCTGCCATTCCTGGACCAGACAGCCCCCCCCCAGAGTGAGGACTGAGCTCCAGATGTCCCTCTATAACAGTGACCCCAACAGCAGGGCTGGGCAGCTGGTTCCCCACCCCCGCCCCCCTCTGTGTACAGTAGAGCCTCCTGTCCTGACTGGAGGAGCTCACCCAGCTGTGTCTGGAGAGAAGCCAGGGTATCGGCTTCAACCACAGGGCTGGGCAGCTTGTTCCCCACCCCCCTCTGTGTACAGTAGAGCCTCCTGTCCTGACTGGAGGAGCTCACCCAGCTGTGTCTGGAGAGAAGCCAGGGTATCGGCTTCAACCACAGGGCTGGGCAGCCTGTTCCCCACCCCCGCCCCCCTCTGTGTACAGAAGAGCCTCCTGTCCTGACTGGAGGAGCTCACCCAGCTGTGTCTGGAGAGAAGCCAGGGTATCGGCTTCAACCACAGGGCTGGGCAGCCTGTTCCCCACCCCCGCCCCCCTCTGTGTACAGAAGAGCCTCCTGTCCTGACTGGAGGAGCTCACCCAGCTGTGTCTGGAGAGAAGCCAGGGTATCGGCTTCAACAACAGGGCTGGGCAGCTTGTTCCCCACCCCCACCCCCCTCTGTGTACAGTAGAGCCTCCTGTCCTGACTGGAGGAGCTCACCCAGCTGTGTCTGGAGAGAAGCCAGGGTATCGGCTTCAACAACAGGGCTGGGCAGCTTGTTCCCCACCCCCACCCCCCTCTGTGTACAGAAGAGCCTCCTGTCTTGACTGAAGGAGCTCATCCAGCCTGTTCCCCACCCCCACCCCCCTCTGTGTACAGTAGAGCCTCCTGTCCTGACTGGAGGAGCTCACCCAGCTGTGTCTGGAGAGGAGCCAGGGTATCGGCTTCAACAGCAGGGCTGGGCAGCTTGTTCCCCACCCCCACCCCCCTCTGTGTACAGTAGAGCCTCCTGTCCCAGGGTGAAAGGTGAAAGGTCAGGGTCACCCCCACCCTGTGTGTGCAGCGGACTCGGACCCGCGCCCCCTCACCAGCCGTCTCCGGCGGGAAGCCCTCGGCGCGGGCGGCGGTGGCCAGGTTGTTCTTGCAGATCTGCCTGCTGGCCAGTGCCTGCGCCACGGAGTCCGGCCCCAGGGCGAAGGGGTCAGCGAAGGGGGGCAGCGTGAGGACCGCCTGCCGCAGCTCCAGGTCCACGAAGAACATCTGGTCCCCGTCCAGCTGGCCCAGCGCCTGCGACTCCGTGTCGTTGGACAGGCAGGCGGTCAGGTCCACCGCCCGGTGCAGCACTGGACAGGGACGGGACACACACAGGGCACTGACTGGACACAGGTCATACACAGGACACACACCAGTCACTGACTGGATACAGGTCACACACGGGTCACACACGGGTCACACACAGGGCACTGACTGGACACAGGTCACACACGGGTCACACACAGGGCACTGACTGGACACAGGTCACACACGGGACACACACCGGTCACTGACTGGACACAGGTCACACACAGGGCACTTACTGGACACAGGTCACACACGGGACACACACCGGTCACTGACTGGACACGGGTCACACACAGGGCACTGACTGGACACGGGTCACACACGGGTCACACACAGGGCACTGACTGGACACAGGTCACACACAGGGCACTGACTGGACACACACGGGTCACTGAATGGACACAGGTGAGTCTGTCTCTCACTGTCCATCACTGGACTAGACAGAGAGAGGTCACACACAGGGCACTGACGGGACACAGGTGAGTCTGTCTCTCTCCCTGTACACTGCTCTTCATCACTTAACTGGACACACCCAGGGTCATTGACAGAGGACAGATCTACAGGAGTCCATCTCTCTCTCCCTCACTGTAAACCCAGTGATCTGTCTCTCTCTCTCTCTCACTGTAAACCCAGTGATCTGTCTCTCTCTCTCTCTCACTGTAAACCCAGTGATCTGTCTGTCTCTCTCTCTCTCACTGTAAACCCAGTGATCTGTCTGTCTCTCTCTCTCTCACTGTAAACCCAGTGATCTGTCTGTCTCTCTCTCTCTCACTGTAAACCCAGTGATCTGTCTGTCTCTCTCTCTCTCACTGTAAACCCAGTGATCTGTCTCTCTCTCTCCCTCACTGTAAACCCAGTGATCTGTCTCTCTCTCACACCAGACCGTTACGATCAGATACTTCACACAGCTGAGCCTCGTCTATCAACAAAGAAGTTGCAATGAAGATCTCTGCCTCGTCTTCAATTCATGTCACACGTTATGACATTTCACAAAGTGCAAGTAAGGAAACTGCAGTTACCCAAAATAACAAAAACACCGGAGGAGTGTGTGCACACACACACAGCACGTTTGAAACCAGCCGCACTCGTCTTACCCTGAGCCTGAACAGACAGCCACAGCGCTGCCAGGACCAGAGCTGGCCAGGCGCAGGTCTTCATGGTCAGGACAGTGGTCTCCAGGGGACAGCGGGTCAAGACGGGTCTCCTATGGAGCTGCAGGGCTTCGACACCGAGCTGCACTCAGACACAGGCTCCGACACAGTCAAGGGAAACTCCTGTCCATCCCCAGACTCACCGCCTCTCTGCCTCACCAGCCAATCACAGCACTCCCCCTCCGAGTCACCGCCTCTCTGCCTCACCAGCCAATCACAGCACTCCCCCTCCGAGTCACCGCCTCTCTGCCTCACCAGCCAATCACAGCACTCCCCCTCCGAGTCACCGCCTCTCTGCCTCACCAGCCAATCACAGCACTCCCCCTCCGAGTCACCGCCTCTCTGCCTCACCAGCCAATCACGATGCCCCTCTGGTTCTTAAATCACAACTCGTTTGTACAGATTTTATTTAATTCAGTTAAAAGCTAACACTTCACACAGAGGGGGGTGGGGGTGTGGAACAAGCTGCCCAGCCCTGTGGTTGAAGCCGATACCCTGGCTTCTCTCCAGACACAGCTGGGTGAGCTCCTCCAGTCAGGACAGGAGGCTCTACTGTACACAGAGGGGGGTGGGGGTGGGGAACAAGCTGCCCAGCCCTGTGGTTGAAGCCGATACCCTGGCTTCTCTCCAGACACAGCTGGGTGAGCTCCTCCAGTCAGGACAGGAGGCTCTTCTGTACACAGAGGGGGGTGGGGGTGGGGAACAAGCTGGAATAGATCCTGAGATCAGGGTAAAAACACAGTACAGTACAGCCCAGTGAGAGCAGGGTAAAAACACAGTACAGCGCAGTAATGCCCAGTACCACCAGGGTAAAAACACAGTACAGCGCAGTACAGCCCAGTGAGAGCAGGGTAAAAACACAGTACAGCGCAGTACAGCCCAGTGAGAGCAAGGTAAAAACACAGTACAGCGCAGTACAGCCCAGTGAGAGCAGGGTAAAAACACAGTACAGCGTAGTACAGCCCAGTGAGAGCAGGGTAAAAACACAGTACAGTACAGCCCAGTGAGAGCAGGGTAAAAACAGTACAGCGCAGTAATGCCCAGTAAGACCAGGGGTAAAAACACAGTGCAGTGCAGTACAGCTCAGTGAGAGCAGGGTAAAAACACAGTACAGTACAGCCCAGTGAGAGCAGGGTAAAAACACAGTACAGCGCAGTAATGCCCAGTGAGATCAGGGTAAAAACACAGTACAGCGCAGTAATGCCCAGTGAGAGCAGGGTAAAAACACAGTACAGCGCAGTACAGCCCAGTGAGAGCAGGGTAAAAACACAGTACAGCGCAGTAATGCCCAGTGAGAGCAGGGTAAAAACACAGTACAGCGCAGTACAGCCCAGTGAGAGCAGGGTAAAAACACAGTACAGCGCAGTAATGCCCATTGAGATCAGGGTAAAAACACAGTACAGCGCAGTACAGCCCAGTGAGAGCAGGGTAAAAACACAGTACAGCGCAGTAATGCCCAGTAAGACCAGGGTAAAAACACAGTACAGCGCAGTACAGCCCAGTGAGCCGGGGACCAGCCCAGGCTTGAGCAGAGCTGTGCAGACCTGGGAGAGTCTGACTAACCCTGACCCTGTTACTACAGTGTTGAGCTCCGGCCCTGGAGAGACACACCCGACATCACGAGGGACCTCCTACTGATCGGACCCCCGCTGACACCCCGACACCCCCACAGCCCTCTCCCTCTCCTGCACCACGGCTCCCCCTGGTGGGGAGAGGAGGGAGGGGCACTGGAAACGAGGAAGGGCCGTGGATCCCGCCTGTGAGCCTCCAGTCTCAGAGCTGCTGCTGTTGCTCTGTTCATGAGCTTCATCTCTCCAGCTGTCAGACCATCAACTGTGGGCGCAGCACACCCCTCTCAACCACTCATCTGCTGTTCATTAATAATAATAATAATAATAACAACAACCTCTTACACTTCTGGAGCTCTTCTCCGGGCTCTCCCTTCGGAGCTCTGGACAGTAACGGGGATCCCCTCCTGCTCCACCAGTGTGTACCCCACCTGCATGATGCTCCAGTCCGCTCACACACAGCAGCTCTCAGGGGGAGGAGAGCAGAGGGATGAGGCCAGTTCAGAGAGGGGGGTTATCAGGGGGCCATGATGGGTCAAGACCTGGGGATTTAATCATAAATTATAAAGCTTTATAAACAAACAGCACAGCAAGAGAGAGACACCTGAACACCCTGGACACTGTCTCTGCTGTGTCTGACAGCGCCTCCGACATGAACACCTGGGTGACTCCAGACCTCCTGTGACAAGACCGCAGTCCTGCTGCTGCAGGCCCAGACAGAACCCCTGCCAGTGGACCCTGGGGTGACACTCGATCCAGGACTGACCTGCAACATCCTGTCAATCCACACGACACTGTCTGAGTCTGAACCCCACGCCCAGCTCCTGTGTCCAGGGGACCCCTCTCCCTCTGCCTCAGTACCTGCAGCGAGCGCCCCCCTGTGGCCCAGCCAGGAATCACCAGTGGGTCTCCACAGTCTCAGACCAGTACCTCTTCATACCAGTGCTGGTCAGACTCCAGTCCCAGACCAGTCCCTCTTCTTACCGGTGCTGGTCAGACTCCAGTCCCAGACCAGTCCCTCTTCTTACCGGTGCTGATCAGAGTCCAGTCCCTCTTCTTACCGGTGCTGGTCAGAGTCCAGTCCCAGACCAGTCCCTCTTCTTACCAGTGCTAGTCAGAGTCCAGTCCCTCTTCTTACTGGTGCTGGTCAGAGTCCAGTCCCAGACCAGTCCCTCTTCTTACCGGTGCTGGTCAGACTCCAGTCCCAGACCAGTCCCTCTTCTTACCGGTGCTGGTCAGACTCCAGTCCCAGACCAGTCCCTCTTCTTACCGGCGCTGGTCAGTCTCCAGTCCCAGACCAGTCCCTCTTCTTACCGGCGCTGGTCAGACTCCAGTCCCAGACCAGTCCCTCTTCTTACCGGCGCTGGTCAGACTCCAGTCCCAGACCAGTCCCTCTTCTTACCGGCGCTGGTCAGTCTCCAGTCCCAGACCGGTCCCTCTTCTTACCGGTGCTGGTCAGAGTCCAGTCCCAGACCAGTCCCTCTTCTGACCGGTGCTGGTCAGACTCCAGTCCCTCTTCTTACTGGTGCTGGTCAGAGTCCAGTCCCAGACCAGTCCCTCTTCTTACTGGTGCTGGTCAGAGTCCAGTCCCAGACCAGTCCCTCTTCTTACCGGTGCTGGTCAGACTCCAGTCCCTCTTCTTACCGGTGCTGGTCAGACTCCAGTCCCTCTTCTTACTGGTGCTGGTCAGAGTCCAATCCCAGACCAGTCCCTCTTCTTACCAGTGGTGGTCAGAGTCCAGTCCCAGACCAGTCCCTCTTCTTACTGGTGCTGGTCAGAGTCCAGTCCCAGACCAGTCCCTCTTCTTACCAGTGGTGGTCAGAGTCCAGTCCCAGACCAGTCCCTCTTCTTACTGGTGCTGGTCAGAGTCCAGTCCCAGACCAGTCCCTCTTCTTACCGGTGCTGGTCAGAGTCCAGTCCCAGACCAGTCCCTCTTCTTACCGGTGCTGGTCAGACTCCAGTCCCAGATCAGTCCCTCTTCTTACCGGTGCTGGTCAGACTCCAGTCCCTCTTCTTACTGGTGCTGGTCAGAGTCCAGTCCCAGACCAGTCCCTCTTCTTACCAGTGCTGGTCAGAGTCCAGTCCCAGACCAGTCCCTCTTCTTACTGGTGCTGGTCAGAGTCCAGTCCCAGACCAGTCCCTCTTCTTACTGGTGCTGGTCAGAGTCCAGTCCCAGACCAGTCCCTCTTCTTACCGGTGCTGGTCAGACTCCAGTCCCAGATCAGTCCCTCTTCTTACTGGTGCTGGTCAGAGTCCAGTCCCAGACCAGTCCTCCTTCTTACTGGTGCTGGTCAGAGTCCAGTCCCTCTTCTTACCGGTGCTGGTCAGAGTCCAGTCCCAGTCCCAGACCAGTCCCTCTTCTTACCGGTGCTGGTCAGACTCCAGTCCCAGACCAGTCCCTCTTCTTACCGGTGCTGGTCAGACTCCAGTCCCAGACCAGTCCCTCTTTTTACCGGCGCTGGTCAGACTCCAGTCCCAGACCAGTCCCTCTTTTTACCGGCGCTGGTCAGACTCCAGTCCCAGACCAGTCCCTCTTCTTACCGGTGCTGGTCAGAGTCCAGTCCCAGACCAGTCCCTCTTCTTACCGGTGCTGGTCAGAGTCCAGTCCCAGACCAGTCCCTCTTCTTACCGGTGCTGGTCAGACTCCAGTCCCAGACCAGTCCCTCTTCTTACCGGTGCTGGTCAGAGTCCAGTCCCAGACCAGTCCCTCCTCTTACCGGTGCTGGTCAGACTCCAGTCCCAGACCAGTCCCTCCTCTTACCGGTGCTGGTCAGAGTCCAGTCCCTCCTCTTACCGGTGCTGGTCAGACTCCAGTCCCAGACCAGTCCCTCTTCTTACCGGTGCTGGTCAGAGTCCAGTCCCAGATCAGTCCCTCTTCTTACTGGTGCTGGTCAGAGTCCAGTCCCAGACCAGTCCTCCTTCTTACTGGTGCTGGTCAGAGTCCAGTCCCTCTTCTTACCGGTGCTGGTCAGAGTCCAGTCCCAGTCCCAGACCAGTCCCTCTTCTTACCGGTGCTGGTCAGAGTCCAGTCCCAGTCCCAGACCAGTCCCTCTTCTTACCGGTGCTGGTCAGACTCCAGTCCCAGACCAGTCCCTCTTCTTACTGGCACTGGTCAGGGTCCAGTCCCAGACCAGTCCCTCTTTTTACCGGCGCTGGTCAGACTCCAGTCCCAGACCAGTCCCTCTTCTTACTGGTGCTGGTCAGAGTCCAGTCCCAGACCAGTCCCTCTTCTTACCGGTGCTGGTCAGAGTCCAGTCCCAGACCAGTCCCTCCTCTTACCGGTGCTGGTCAGACTCCAGTCCCAGACCAGTCCCTCCTCTTACCGGTGCTGGTCAGAGTCCAGTCCCAGACCAGTCCCTCTTCTTACCGGTGCTGGTCAGACTCCAGTCCCTCTTCTTACTGGTGCTGGTCAGAGTCCAGTCCCAGACCAGTCCCTCTTCTTACCGGCGCTGGTCAGACTCCAGTCCCAGACCAGTCCCTCTTCTTACCGGTGCTGGTCAGACTCCAGTCCCAGACCAGTCCCTCTTCTTACCGGCGCTGGTCAGACTCCAGTCCCAGACCAGTCCCTCTTCTTACCGGTGCTGGTCAGACTCCAGTCCCAGACCAGTCCCTCTTCTTACTGGTGCTGGTCAGAGTCCAGTCCCAGACCAGTCCCTCCTCTTACCGGTGCTGGTCAGACTCCAGTCCCTCCTCTTACCGGTGCTGGTCAGACTCCAGTCCCAGACCAGTCCCTCCTCTTACCGGTGCTGGTCAGAGTCCAGTCCCTCCTCTTACCGGTGCTGGTCAGACTCCAGTCCCAGACCAGTCCCTCCTCTTACCGGTGCTGGTCAGAGTCCAGTCCCTCCTCTTACCGGTGCTGGTCAGAGTCCAGTCCCAGACCAGTCCCTCTTCTTACCGGTGCTGGTCAGACTCCAGTCCCAGACCAGTCCCTCTTCTTACCGGTGCTGGTCAGAGTCCAGTCCCAGACCAGTCCCTCCTCTTACCGGTGCTGGTCAGACTCCAGTCCCAGACCAGTCCCTCCTCTTACCGGTGCTGGTCAGAGTCCAGTCCCTCCTCTTACCGGTGCTGGTCAGACTCCAGTCCCAGACCAGTCCCTCTTCTTACCGGTGCTGGTCAGAGTCCAGTCCCAGTCCCAGACCAGTCCTCCTTCTTACTGGTGCTGGTCAGAGTCCAGTCCCTCTTCTTACCGGTGCTGGTCAGAGTCCAGTCCCAGTCCCAGACCAGTCCCTCTTCTTACCGGTGCTGGTCAGACTCCAGTCCCAGACCAGTCCCTCTTCTTACTGGCACTGGTCAGGGTCCAGTCCCAGACCAGTCCCTCTTTTTACCGGCGTTGGTCAGACTCCAGTCCCAGACCAGTCCCTCTTCTTACCGGTGCTGGTCAGAGTCCAGTCCCAGACCAGTCCCTCTTCTTACCGGTGCTGGTCAGAGTCCAGTCCCAGACCAGTCCCTCTTCTTACCGGTGCTGGTCAGACTCCAGTCCCAGACCAGTCCCTCTTCTTACCGGTGCTGGTCAGAGTCCAGTCCCAGACCAGTCCCTCCTCTTACCGGTGCTGGTCAGAGTCCAGTCCCAGACCAGTCCCTCCTCTTACCGGTGCTGGTCAGAGTCCAGTCCCTCCTCTTACCGGTGCTGGTCAGACTCCAGTCCCAGACCAGTCCCTCTTCTTACCGGTGCTGGTCAGAGTCCAGTCCCAGACCAGTCCCTCTTCTTACCGGTGCTGGTCAGACTCCAGTCCCTCTTCTTACTGGTGCTGGTCAGAGTCCAGTCCCAGACCAGTCCCTCTTCTTACCGGCGCTGGTCAGACTCCAGTCCCAGACCAGTCCCTCTTCTTACCGGCGCTGGTCAGACTCCAGTCCCAGACCAGTCCCTCTTCTTACCGGTGCTGGTCAGACTCCAGTCCCAGACCAGTCCCTCTTCTTACTGGTGCTGGTCAGAGTCCAGTCCCAGACCAGTCCCTCCTCTTACCGGTGCTGGTCAGACTCCAGTCCCTCCTCTTACCGGTGCTGGTCAGACTCCAGTCCCAGACCAGTCCCTCCTCTTACCGGTGCTGGTCAGAGTCCAGTCCCTCCTCTTACCGGTGCTGGTCAGACTCCAGTCCCAGACCAGTCCCTCCTCTTACCGGTGCTGGTCAGAGTCCAGTCCCAGACCAGTCCCTCCTCTTACCGGTGCTGGTCAGAGTCCAGTCCCTCCTCTTACCGGTGCTGGTCAGACTCCAGTCCCAGACCAGTCCCTCCTCTTACCGGTGCTGGTCAGAGTCCAGTCCCAGACCAGTCCCTCTTCTTACCGGTGCTGGTCAGACTCCAGTCCCTCTTCTTACTGGTGCTGGTCAGAGTCCAGTCCCAGACCAGTCCCTCTTCTTACCGGCGCTGGTCAGACTCCAGTCCCAGACCAGTCCCTCTTCTTACCGGTGCTGGTCAGACTCCAGTCCCAGACCAGTCCCTCTTCTTACCGGCGCTGGTCAGACTCCAGTCCCAGACCAGTCCCTCTTCTTACCGGTGCTGGTCAGACTCCAGTCCCAGACCAGTCCCTCTTCTTACTGGTGCTGGTCAGAGTCCAGTCCCAGACCAGTCCCTCCTCTTACCGGTGCTGGTCAGACTCCAGTCCCTCCTCTTACCGGTGCTGGTCAGACTCCAGTCCCAGACCAGTCCCTCCTCTTACCGGTGCTGGTCAGAGTCCAGTCCCTCCTCTTACCGGTGCTGGTCAGACTCCAGTCCCAGACCAGTCCCTCCTCTTACCGGTGCTGGTCAGAGTCCAGTCCCTCCTCTTACCGGTGCTGGTCAGAGTCCAGTCCCAGACCAGTCCCTCTTCTTACCGGTGCTGGTCAGACTCCAGTCCCAGACCAGTCCCTCTTCTTACCGGTGCTGGTCAGAGTCCAGTCCCAGACCAGTCCCTCCTCTTACCGGTGCTGGTCAGACTCCAGTCCCAGACCAGTCCCTCCTCTTACCGGTGCTGGTCAGAGTCCAGTCCCTCCTCTTACCGGTGCTGGTCAGACTCCAGTCCCAGACCAGTCCCTCTTCTTACCGGTGCTGGTCAGAGTCCAGTCCCAGTCCCAGACCAGTCCTCCTTCTTACTGGTGCTGGTCAGAGTCCAGTCCCTCTTCTTACCGGTGCTGGTCAGAGTCCAGTCCCAGTCCCAGACCAGTCCCTCTTCTTACCGGTGCTGGTCAGAGTCCAGTCCCAGTCCCAGACCAGTCCCTCTTCTTACCGGTGCTGGTCAGACTCCAGTCCCAGACCAGTCCCTCTTCTTACTGGCACTGGTCAGGGTCCAGTCCCAGACCAGTCCCTCTTTTTACCGGCGTTGGTCAGACTCCAGTCCCAGACCAGTCCCTCTTCTTACCGGTGCTGGTCAGAGTCCAGTCCCAGACCAGTCCCTCTTCTTACCGGTGCTGGTCAGACTCCAGTCCCAGACCAGTCCCTCTTCTTACCGGTGCTGGTCAGAGTCCAGTCCCAGACCAGTCCCTCCTCTTACCGGTGCTGGTCAGAGTCCAGTCCCAGACCAGTCCCTCCTCTTACCGGTGCTGGTCAGAGTCCAGTCCCTCCTCTTACCGGTGCTGGTCAGACTCCAGTCCCAGACCAGTCCCTCTTCTTACCGGTGCTGGTCAGAGTCCAGTCCCAGACCAGTCCCTCTTCTTACCGGTGCTGGTCAGACTCCAGTCCCTCTTCTTACTGGTGCTGGTCAGAGTCCAGTCCCAGACCAGTCCCTCTTCTTACCGGCGCTGGTCAGACTCCAGTCCCAGACCAGTCCCTCTTCTTACCGGCGCTGGTCAGACTCCAGTCCCAGACCAGTCCCTCTTCTTACTGGTGCTGGTCAGAGTCCAGTCCCAGACCAGTCCCTCTTCTTACTGGTGCTGGTCAGAGTCCAGTCCCAGACCAGTCCCTCCTCTTACCGGTGCTGGTCAGACTCCAGTCCCTCCTCTTACCGGTGCTGGTCAGACTCCAGTCCCAGACCAGTCCCTCCTCTTACCGGTGCTGGTCAGAGTCCAGTCCCTCCTCTTACCGGTGCTGGTCAGAGTCCAGTCCCTCCTCTTACCGGTGCTGGTCAGAGTCCAGTCCCAGACCAGTCCCTCTTCTTACCGGTGCTGGTCAGAGTCCAGTCCCAGACCAGTCCCTCCTCTTACCGGTGCTGGTCAGAGTCCAGTCCCTCCTCTTACCGGTGCTGGTCAGACTCCAGTCCCAGACCAGTCCCTCTTCTTACCGGTGCTGGTCAGAGTCCAGTCCCAGACCAGTCCCTCTTCTTACCGGTGCTGGTCAGACTCCAGTCCCTCTTCTTACTGGTGCTGGTCAGAGTCCAGTCCCAGACCAGTCCCTCTTCTTACCGGCGCTGGTCAGACTCCAGTCCCAGACCAGTCCCTCTTCTTACCGGCGCTGGTCAGACTCCAGTCCCAGACCAGTCCCTCTTCTTACCGGTGCTGGTCAGACTCCAGTCCCAGACCAGTCCCTCTTCTTACTGGTGCTGGTCAGAGTCCAGTCCCAGACCAGTCCCTCCTCTTACCGGTGCTGGTCAGACTCCAGTCCCAGACCAGTCCCTCCTCTTACCGGTGCTGGTCAGAGTCCAGTCCCAGACCAGTCCCTCCTCTTACCGGTGCTGGTCAGAGTCCAGTCCCTCCTCTTACCGGTGCTGGTCAGAGTCCAGTCCCTCCTCTTACCGGTGCTGGTCAGAGTCCAGTCCCTCCTCTTACCGGTGCTGGTCAGAGTCCAGTCCCAGACCAGTCCCTCTTCTCACCGGTGCTGGTCAGACTCCAGTCCAGTCCCAGACCCCACTGCACAGCGAAGGGCAGGAACTGGACACTCAGGGTCCAGCAGGAGCAGCGAGTCTCTTCAGTCTGGGAAAACAGACTCAGTCTGTGGTCCAGTGAGATTCTGGGAATCCACCCTCCTGCCCTGAACAAGCGCCCTACCGATCTGCTCCTGCTGGTCCAAGAGCACAAGTCCACTAGATCTTAGTCTTTCTCTCCTGGCGATAACTGACGCATCTCCTCGCCCTGTTCTTACAGTCTGACTGACAGACACCAGGCTGACTGTCCCTTGTCCAACACTGCACAGCGAAGGTGAGACCTGGACACACACACTCCCCTTCTGTGGTCTCTGGGTGAATCTCCCCACAGAATGACTGGTGAAACTCCTGAACCCCTCTGATTCACGGTAGTTCAGTTCAGGCGGAGGTGAACTCAAGTGGACCCCGACATCGGCCCCTTCGAGAACCGAGGTCACCCCACGGTTCATATGAACAATCTGACCTTTCGCCTCAGAAAACACTTCGATCCCGACTGACTGCAACGAGAGGAGACACTTCTCAAACACAGCGGACCGGGAGGCCTACCTGAGAACGCCCACACCAACTTGGGGAGACCGTGCAGACTCCCCACAGGCAGACTCCTGCGGCCCCCAGACTCACACACTGGGGGACCCGGCGGCCCTGTGCTGACCGCAGCTCCGACTCCTCCTCACCGCCTCAGCGCCCCGCGACGAGATCTCCTCCCCCAGAGACCAGCCCCTCGACTCGACCCGTTTCTGGGGTCTGCTGGGGCTCGTGCTCCGATTGGGGGTCTCTCCAGCGGCGGGTGTCCCTCCTCCCGCCACCGGGGGGCAGCAGGAGCCCAGAGCAGACCGGCCAGCCCACAGGCTGCTGCGGGTCCAGAATGAGACATGAGGGACTGGACTCTGCTGCTCTGTCAGTGCAGGACCCTGGGGAAAGACAAGAACTCTCTCCGTGTGGTTGTTATTTTATTTTCTAGTCAAGACGTGTCTACCGCTGGCTCACACTGATGGTGTTTCTCCCCCCTATGATGTATTATATTTAAACTGCTGTTGTTGCTGTTCTGTGTTTGCTCGTGCCTTTCATTTAAGATCGGACCTCTTTATCGGCCCTGTACAGTTTCTTGCACGAGGAGTGCGTCTTCTCACTGACCCCAGCCTGCTCTCCGTGAGACACACAGACAGGGAGAGAGAAGCTGGGGGTCAGAGCGCAGGGTCAGCCATTGTACAGCACCCCTGGAGCAGCTGGGGTGAAGGGCCTCGCTCAGGGGCCCAACGCAGTAGGATTCCTCTGCCGGCCGTGGGATTCGAACCGGCAACCTCCCAGCCACAGGCGCAGATCCTGAGCCCCAGAGCCACAGCTCCTGCAGCTGTGGGCATGACAGTGAACTGACCTGTAACCCGACCCCCTCAGACCCCTGAGTAACTCGGGGCCACAGGGCTCCTGTCCTGTGTGCGAGTGTGGGTCTAGTGCTCTTTTTCTCACATTCTTGTCAAGTTTCACGCTGCCCACTCATTATAAAAACTCGGGTAAAAAGAAAAAGTCCACAATCCAGAGTAATACGATCCCCCTACTACTGGAGACCAGAATCGGTACCCACAAGACTTTAGATAATAAACATGGGAAGAGAGTCTTACCCCCATCCAGGAGACAGTAATTAGTTAATTAAGGACACAGACGAGGACCTGCTCGTCTCTGCTCCAAACTGAACACTTTCCTCTCCCCACGCCGCCAGAAATGCTGGGTGTCCACAAAAGATTCCCCTCAGGGCGACAATAAAGTCTCATCTAGTCTAAAACCCGAAGACATTCATGAGAAAAGGAACAAGTAATAGGTTTATTCCATGCTGAAAAAAAGAAGAAAGAGAACACAACGTTTCGGCCGTGGAGCCTTCTTCAGGTGTGAGCTTTTCATGAGAAAAGACCGAGCAACACGTACCCCCCCCGCAGACACGACCTCTGACGGCACCGAGCCCAGCCCGCTTCCCCCCGGGCCCCGGGCTGAGAGGACATCGCGGAGCCACACGGCCGCGGTCCCAGCTCACACACAAGCCCCCCGTCCGCCTCAGAGAAGGGTCTGACTCAGCCAGGCGGCCCCCTCGCTCACTGGAGGCGCTCAAACCGCTTCTCCGCCGAAACCCCCCGCCGTGTAAGCGCACCGCCTCAGGACTGTGGACCAAGGGGGGTTTCACTATCGGTTTCAGAACACCTGAGGCGACCTCTGGTCTATCAAACGGTGACACGTGTATCTCTGTATGTATTTACCCCCGTTCGCGGTTTCAAAAACGATTAAAAACACTCGGGCGTCGTCGTTACCGAGTCGGACAAAATGGCGGCGTCGTCGAAGGAGGAGGAGGAAACTCGCTCGTTGTTGATATGTCACAAAAAACACCTTTCTTTCTCCCCGACACGCACGAATACTGATTTACACGGCGGGAAAAAACCTGTTCCCGCCTGGTGGAGGAAGGGAAACCGCCACCTGTCGTCTTTTCCCCACAGGGCGGTGAAGACGGGCGACCCGTCCGACACCTCTCCGCCCCTCAGGGCCCTCGTCCGCCTGACGACGGGTGACGTCACGGGCGAGGCCATTGCTGATAGGGCGGCGGCGGAGGGGGGGGGTTCAGGTGTGAGCGCTTCTGCCTGCGGCGTGTGAAGAGCGCGGCCGCCGGGCGGATCCCCCCCCCCCTGCGGGTTTGGCGGGTTCGCGGTCCGGCGCGAGTTCCGCCGCTTTCCCTGACCCAAGCGCTTTCACTTCCTGTTTCTGTGTCGACAGCGGCTGCGGGCGTGGGGTGTGTGTGGTGTGGGGTGTGTGGGGTCTGTGGGCTCGGCGCTTGTCATCGGCTCCAAGAGAGATACTTTACAGCGTCGTTTCCAGCGACGCGGGCTCGGGGGATCAGTTTCTGCGTCCTGTCATCTCCCATCACACGGCTCTAGTCATCACAACTCCACACATAACCCCATAGGAGTTCCTGGCACTTATATAGCGCCTTTCACACCCCAGTATTTCACCATAACAGTATTGGTATATAATAATTCCTAGCACTTATATAGCGCCTTTCACGCCCCAGTATTTCACCATAATAACAATATTAGTATATGATAATTCCTAGCACTTATATAGCGCCTTTCACACCCCAGTATTTCACCATAATAACAATATTAGTATATGATAATTCCTAGCATTTATATAGCGCCTTTCATACCCCAGTATTTCACCATAACGATATTAGTATATAGTATTTCCTAGACCTTAGTTTTAAAAAATATATTTTATGTATATGATTCTCACACAGAAACCAACATCCTGTACTGGTCTCACACAGATACCAGCATCCTGTACTGGTCTCACACTGAAACCAACATCCTGTACTGGTCTCACACAGAAACCAGCATCCTGTACTGGTCTCACACTGAAACCTGCATCCTGTACTGGTCTCACACTGAAACCAACATCCTGTACTGGTCTCACACAGAATTTTCTTTCTCAGGTAGTTCAAGCACACTGTGTGTTCAGGTTCTGTAGACTAAACAGGACTATTGGGAAATTCCTTTCATGAAGTAATTTTCACATTGAAAACTCCAGATTCATTTAAATGGCATTTTATTACTGTTTAAACAAGAAGACAAAAGATTAGTTCCACACTGAGCTGATAGATAAATTCTTTGAGTTCTTAAAAAAAAAGTAGTTTGTAACGAGCCAAAAGTCTACACAGAAATAATTACAACCGATAAGATCACAAGACGGTCTCCCCTATGAACTACGGGCCAGTCTGGGTTTAACCTTTAGTACAGTTACTCCTTGATTTAACGGATTTCAGATTTAACGGACGAACTTCTGTGGTTCTTATGTCGGTACTGCCCCGTTATTGTCTGGTTGATGTGTCAGTACTGCAGTGTTTCCCAGTGAGAGCCTGGTTGATGTGTCAATACTTCTGTGTTTCCCAGTAAGAGCCTGGTTGATGTGTCAGTGTAACGAACAGTTCTTTCCGGACCCTATGCGGACGACACAGTCCGACGGAGTGGGGAAACACTGGGGAAACGTCATGCAGGAATACGGGGCTGAAGACAGGGGGGCGTGTCCAAGGTGCGCTGGTGCACGGGGGAGGTGTGGCCGAGGCGAACAATCCGAGAGAGTAGTCCTTAGGGAATATCCAAAACACAAGGGTAAGTCCAAAACCAGAAGATCCATCAGAACAAGTTAAAAACCACGAAGGCCGGGTCGGAACCGGCGGACGGGGAACAGGACCGGGAACAGAGGTTAAAACCTTAACGGGACCAGGCGCTTCCAGGTCCCGGACTCGCACGATATGGAAATCAGCCCCGTTTTCCTGCATGACGTTTCCCTAGTGTTTCCCCACTCCGTCGGACTGTGTCGTCCGCATAGGGTCCGGAAAGAACTGTTCGTTACAGTCAGTATGCAGGTGTTGTGCTTCGTCAGTCAGAGTGTTGTGTATCTGATGATATGAGATGATGTCTACTGTCTTGTCTGCTGTTCTATTTATATATACTGCACCTGAGAGACTCGTGAGAAACACTTTTCACTGTTAGTGAGCGTTCGTTTATCTTGGTTATTGACACACTGCGTAAATCTTACTGTCTACTGCAAATACCATGTAAACGTGAGCTGTGTTCGATACAGACTGCTTGCAGACAGGTACTGAACACAGACAGGGCCTCTCTGAGCTGGTCAGCGCTGCGGGTGTTTGGGATGAAAGTGTGTCTTCTGCTGTTACAGTACAGACAGCGCTGTGCAGTATGCGCTGTGCTGTATATACTGTAGAGCGAGGTTTAGAGAAATACAGTGCTACTTCTTTAGTAACTGCACACTATACCATACCTCTGCCTTGTGTCCCTAACTTCAAACAGTAACAGAAATCATGAAATTATCTACACGTGCTTTGCATCTCAACAATATAATATTTCACACAAGCTGCGTGAGGTCACCGATATGCTGGAACCTCTTGGCAGCACTGTAGTGGTTCAGGTGGTACACAGTAAAAAGAGATTTATTAATGCCCCAAGGGTGACCCCAAGACTGAGCCCCCAGCTGAGTCAGACCACGGGCACCCTGCTCACAGCTGAACCCCAGAGTCAAAAACGATTTCAGTGGAGTAAAAGCTGATCACACAGGAACGCTAGCTTGCAAAAGCACTCTATCCCATGACTCGTATCAGTTATTAAAAGGGTAAAAAGCTGGCTCATAATGTAGTTGGTTTTTTGGTTGCTGAATTGAAGGACGGTCCAGTTCAGATGTCTGCTGAGTTGTTTCAGGTGCAGAAATCACATTCAGGATCCGATGCGTCTGTTAAACGGAAGCGGAGATTAATGAAACACATTCATAGAGCTGTCCGAGCAGAACCCAACATTGTTCACACAGCGGCTCGGTTTGGAGTTTTAGAGTCTGCAAACACATCCGCTGGTTTAACATAAAACCAGTTTAGAATCGCCCAGCCAGTGTAAGGGGCATGTTAACTGCATGGCAGCATAGGGGTGCAGGGGTCAGCATTGCTGGGGTGCTGTCTGTGTGGAGTCTGCATGTTCTCTCTGGGTTCCTGTGGGTTTCCTCCAGGAGTTCCGGTTTCCTCCCACAGTCCACAGACTGGCTGGTGGGTTAACTGGTCTGTGAGGGGCTGGTGTCCTGTCCAGGGTGTGTGAGTGTGTGTGTGTCCTGTGAGGGGCTGGTGTCCTGTCCAGGGTGTGTGAGTGTGTGTGTGTGTCCTGTGAGGGGCTGGTGTCCTGTCCAGGGTGTGTGAGTGTGTGTGTGTGTCCTGTGAGGGGCTGGTGTCCTGTCCAGGGTGTGTGAGTGTGTGTGTGTGTCCTGTGAGGGGCTGGTGTCCTGTCCAGGGTGTGTGAGTGTGTGTGTGTGTCCTGTGAGGGGCTGGTGTCCTGTCCAGGGTGTGTGAGTGTGTGTGTGTGTCCTGTGAGGGGCTGGTGTCCTGTCTAGGGTGTGTGTGTGTCCTGTGAGGGGCTGGTGTCCTGTCCAGGGTGTGTGAGTGTGTGTGTGTGTGTCCTGTGAGGGGCTGGTGTCCTGTCCAGGGTGTGTGAGTGAGTGTGTGTCAGTCAATGGTGTCTTACCTTAACTTGTTGGCACCAGTGCATGTCCTGCAGAAAGAGAAAGAGACAAAGCTTGAGGACACACAGGAGAGAAACTCTTCACACAGCTGATGACTCGGGGGTTGACTGTGCAGTTTGAAAGCCACTGATTTATACGGCTCTCCCCATCGGTCGTCTTCGCCTGCCGCTGAGTGAGAGGGGGCTGGACCACACTGCTGTTCTCTCCCTGGTTCTCCTGCGGTCTCCCTCTGGAAAACGCCGCCTCCGCCCGCCTCGCCGTACCTGTGGATTTCTTCCTGTAGTAGAGTCCTCCGGCCAGGGCGACGCTCAGGCCCAGAACGAGCCCCGAGGCTCCGACCGCGATCTGGTTCCGCTGGGATCCGGGGGCCGGGGGCTCTGCAAGGAGAGGCCAGAGACTCCTGCTCCTCAGTCTGGCTCGGGGGGGAGAGCGTGAACACACACCCCCCCCGGCCCGCGGAGAGTCACGAGACAGGCGCTGCCTCACCCCTGGGAGTCAGGGGGTCCCCTCTGGCTCAACCTGGAGCTCCCCAGAGGGGGTCGAGGTGGCGAAGTGGGGTTCACTGACCCCCCCCAGAGGGAACCGGGGTGCCGAGGCAACACGAGAGGAAGAACGAGGAAGAGGAGGGGACTCAGGCGAGCGTGCCGGCGTGCTCAGGGCTGAAGCAGGGAGGAAGAGGAGGGGATTCAGGCGAGTGTGCCGGTGTGCTCAGGGCTGAAGCAGGGAGGAAGAGGAGGGGACTCAGGCGAGTGTGCCGGCGTGCTCAGGGCTGAAGCAGGGAGGAAGAGGAGGGGACTCAGGCGAGCGTGCCGGCGTGCTCAGGGCTGAAGCAGGGAGGAAGAGGAGGGGATTCAGGCGAGCGTGCCGGTGTGCTCAGGGCTGAAGCAGGGAGGAAGGGGAGGGCGCCTCACCCCACGTGATCTCCAGGGGCGCCCTGAGGCCGCTGTGCTCCACCCTGCAGGCGACGGTCTCTCCGGGCGCGGGCACGAGCTCCAGGTACGTGTGGGTCTGGTAGTGCCAGTCCCCGTCCGCCAGCAGGTCAGTGGAGGTCACGTCCCGCGTCACCGGCGCCCCCCCCCTCAGCCAGGTGACGTTGACGAGCTGTGGGTAGAACCCCAGCACGTGGCAGGCCAGCGTGGTGGGCTGGCCGGGGCCCCCCGCCCTGCCCTGGGAGATCCTCACCGAGGGCGCCACTGGCAGGGAAGACCAGGTCACAGCACAGCAGTGAGATCAGAGCGGATCAGATCTCTTCAGTAACCCTGGACACTCTCTCGCATCAGGACTCCTCTTTTCACAGAGCCCAGACCCCACCCAGACAGGGGCAGAGGGTACCTGCACACATTCAGTGGAGCTTGTATTGCAAAACTGTCCCCTGAAAGGACCAGGCAGACAAACGCAAGAAGAACCCAGCTTGTTGAACGGGGATTAACCGATCCTGAGTTTCCTCATGACGATCACAAAGCCGCTGTGCATGAGTCACAGGCGGGGCGAGCACCAGCTGTCTGATCCGGTGACGAGGCCGTCAGGAGGCTCACAGAGAGGGCAGGGCGCTGGTCTAGATTAAGATCCAACAGTCCCGTCTCGGGGGCTCTTGAGAGACCGCAGCCTGAGCAGGCAGCTGTCTCACACGCCCGCGACCCTCTGAGCGAAGACGTTCACCGCGGTCCTCATCAGATCATTTCAAGACCCGCAGCAGCACGGAGGACAGCCCTCTGAGCTGGGCTGGCCGAGAGCCTCGTTTCCAGCTCCCTCAGGAGCAGCCATTCTGAGCACAGGATTCTGAATTCAACGACTTTATTTGGGGGGAAAGTTTTGTGAGATAACCCGGCAGTGTGCCAGCGAAATAAACACTGCGATTGGGAGGCGTGGCGCAGTGAGAAAGAGCCCCCTCACGATCGCGACTGCAGCAGACTGCGGACACACACAGGCAGGCCCACGACAGCTCAGGCTCACCTGTCTTCTCCAGGATATGGTCGTAGGCGAGCTCAAGATTGGGTTTGCAGAAGGTGTTCCTGATAGTCACCACTCTCGCCTTCGACTGCGGATCGCTGTTCCAGCTCTCTGCGACCTTCGCCCCGTACTCAGTGTACCCCACAAACTTACCCACCCGGCTGTCATAGTGAATTAACTCCTTTCTCTCAAAGACATAACTCTCAACGTAGACGACGTCATCCGGGCTCCTCGAACTGAACTGACACGAACCTGAAAACTGGTAGACATGTCCCTCTGAAACACAGAACAGACATTGTCTTCAGTGTCATGATGTCCAGCAGGTGTGTTACAGTCAAGCTCCATCGCGGATTTGGATTTTAAATGGCCACTGGTTTTCCTGCAAGAGCACGTTTGCGACACGTTATAAATCAGCGTACTGTAGATCCAACACAACCTTGTTATTCTCAGACTGTCAGACTGGGTTTGAGCCCCTGGCATTAGAGAGACAGAGTCTGTGTTCAGTGAAGCACCAGGACCTTCCCTGGGGTGTTCATCAGCTGCAGAAGAGACAAACAGGTTGTTCGATTGCTGTGTGCCCGGGCCAATCGAGACAGTTTGATCTGAAAATACAATGGGGATTTCTGGACGATGGCCAGACCCCTCTCTGCTCTCCTGATGCGGCCCAGAGTTACACACGGCAGCAGCACAGGTGCAGTCTCCTGTCTTTTGGATGCAGTAACATTGTTATGTGTTCAGTGGTGCTAGAAAGTTTGTGAACCCTTTCCCACATTTCTGCATAAATTTGACCTAACATGTGATCAGATCTTCATCTAAGTCATAAAAACAGATAAAGAGAACCCTATAAAACAAATAACACACAAAAGGATATACCTTTTTATTTATTGATTGATCAAAATGATCCGGCATTAAATGTCTTTGTCGGAAAAAGTATGTGAACCTCTAGGATTATCAGTTCAGTTAAGATGAGGATCTGAGCACATTTTAGGTTAAATTTATGCAGAAACTCAGAACATGCAGGCACCACTGGACATACCTGTACGTACTGCTATTGCAGGTACAAACTGCAGCATTAGTTTGTCCTTATTAGTTAAAAAGTTACAAATCATTTTAGTTCCAGAACTGCTGTCAGTTTAAAAAAATGATTCTTGAGACGTTCCTTCAGCTAACGGCCTGGCTGCCCTGCTGCTGCAGTTTCCTGGAGTCGTCTTGTCTCTTACTGCAGGTCCAGTCTCCTGTGCGCCACACTAGGTCACTGTTGCACTGAAAGCCGTCCCCTGTCCAGCGTCCCGAGGGGACTGTACAACATGGCGAAGGAGGAGATCCAGCTCAGGGGTCAGGGGTCTGATCTGGACTCCGGACTCTCTCCCCCCGGACAGGACAGCAGTCCACAGAGCCGCCGGGACAGGGACCTTCTCATCCAGCACCCGGAGAAGACCCCCCCCCACCCTAAAGTGGCGGTTCTGATGACACAGTCGCAGCAGCGTGCACCTGTACCCAACGGTGTCAAACCGAGATGGGTCCTGGCACACTCGACCGCAGCGCGGGGCTGTACAGTCACTTCCTGCTGCAGGTGTACAGCGGACTGCCTGAACACCCTCTCACTGGAATGTCAAACGTCCCTGCTAAAAATGTGTTTTATGTTCTGAAAAGCACGTGCATTTACACGCGAGATAGACAGATAGATATTTGTTTCATTACAAATTTGACGTTTCTTCCAAATGTTATCGTTCTCATGTTTCACAGGAAAACATGTGACTTACCCACTCCACAGTGATCTCCGTGGCCCCAGTGGAACCCTGAGAACACAGCCAGCAGCTGGAGACGGCACAGGGCTTGTCGAGCCCACATCTTGAGAGCAGGAGCAGTGCTGAGGAAGTGTGCAGGAAGAGGACAGGCTGCTAATTCTTCTTCTCTGTGAGGTAAATACGGAGCACCAATCAACAGGCGCTGAGCTGTTGCAACATCTGTGTCTGAGGGAAGCAGCTGCTGAAAACTGGGCTTGCTTACAGTCTCTGCACATATAGTACAAGACACTACAGTTCCTCACACTACTGCAGCTCTTCTCTGGGCTCTCCCCTCGGAGCTCTGGACAGTAACGGGGATCCCCTCCTGCTCCACCAGTGTGTACCCCACCTGCATGAGGCTCCAGTCCTCTCACACACAGCAGCTCTCAGGGGGAGGAGAGCAGAGGGATGAGGCCAGTTCAGAGAGGGGGGTGATCAGGAGGCCATGATGGGTCAAGACCAGGACACTGGGGTGACACCCCTACTCAATTTCAATTCCAGACACGTCTCAAGTCATTTTATTTTGTATTTGTTACATTTAGCCCATGTTTTACTGCGTGTGTACTATACAGTCTGTTGTTCACTCAGGACAGAATAAACCTTTACCAATGAAGAGGACAGAAGCATTGCGATACAACAAGAGCTGCTCAATATCCTCATATATGTGTCAAATATGAGATTACTGTTGTTGAACAGGAAAGGCAATTAAAAATCATGAAGCTGAATTCTCTGTGAAATAGAAGTACTTATCACATGTGTTTACTTTTGCATATCTAAGTACTTAAAAACAATTCTCCATGTTTCTGTTGAGTAAACTTTTACAAAATCAAATTTATTTTCTTAATCATTGTTTTAAAGAATTTACATCAATAAACTTTAAAGAACAAATATCACATTACTTTCCTCACAAAATGCAACACATTTAATGAGCGATTTATCCTTGTAAAATGTTCCAGTCCGTTATAAAAATGTCTCTATCGTCACATCTTCTAACGAGTTTCTGATGCACAGGCGAAGAAAAGGAAAACTGGGGCTCGTTTACTGTACCTCTGTTTTTCTATTTCTACATGGAAGTACTTGGCACAGTGGTGCAGTGTTTAGCATTGCTGGGCCCTGGGTTCAGTTCCTGGGTGCCGTCTGTGTGGAGTCTGCATGTTCTCCTGTGTTGGACTGGTGTCCCGTGTTGGACTGGTGTCCAGGGAGGGGCTGGTGTCCAGTGTTGGAGTGGTGTCCCGTGTTGGAGTGGTGTCCAGTGGGGGGCTGGTGTCCAGTGTTGAGCTGGTGTCCAGTGTTGAGCTGGTGTCCAGGGAGGGGCTGATGTCCAATGGGGGGCTGATGTCCAGTGTTGGACTGGTGTCCAGTGGGGGGCTACACACTTCACACCAGTACCTGCTCTCAGTTGCAGCTGTTGCCCTTGATGAGGAAGAAGGTTCCGGCTGCCACTCCCAGCAGCCCCAGGATCAGGCCCGCCACGCAGAACGCTGTCGGCCCGATGTCAGACTCTGTCCCCGTCTCCGTCTCCACCTCTGTAGTTGGACAAATGACATGATGACACAGTCGCTGTCCCCCTTGTTGAACAGGGTGGCCCTGTCACCCCCTGCTCTGTCTCTCTGGAGAAGGACACACAGGGCTTCTCTCCAGCACGTTACTTCAAGACAGGAGCTTGTGTTTGACATACAGAGCTGATTTCTAACACTGGTCAGACTCGGCCGGGTGAGACGGACTTGTCACTGTTAGAGAACATCTTTCATTTACTGAAATCACTGCTCCACGCCCACAGCTCTTCCCAGGACACGGAATCAGTACAAACCTCTTATCTCATTCTTGTCACTGTAACGACACAGGCAACACTTAGGGAAAACACAGTCCCACTGGGGGGACTGTCTGAGCGCGTCTGTCTCGCCGAGTGAAGTGTCTCTGGACGGCGGAGTCAGAAGAGCCCTTCACTCACCCCAGAGTCTGGCGAGGGGCTCGGGCAGGGCGCTGTGCTGCACCTGGCAGGAGTAGACGTCGCCCAGCCGGGGTGTGAAGGGCAGGAAGGAGAAGACCTTGAAGCTGAAGTCTCTCCCAGAGAGCGGTGTGGTCTGGGTGACGCCCTCGGTGACTGGCCTGTCGTTGTGGGTCCAGGTCACCCTGATACCCATCGGGTGGAACTCCGTGACGGAGCAGATGAGCGTGTTGGGCTTCCCCAGCTCAACGCTGTCTCTGGGGTACACCATCGCAGTAGGTGCATCTGAGGGCATGCAGAAATGGTCTCACCATGCTGGATGGACGAAGGTACTGATTACATCATCCACAGTTTCCTTACTGACGCAGCTCTGGGCTCCTCATTCTCAGTTGTAAAATTACCCTTCAGACCTGGGGAGTTCATAGTCAATCCTTGTCTTTAAAATCACAATTATGCAGGAGAAACAGATGAAAGTTATGGTCCTGGGCCAGAGTGGTGACCTCCTGTCTGCTCTGGTCTGATGATTGTTAGATCTCATCCAACTGTGTCTGGAGAGAAGCCAGGGTATCGGCTTCAACCACAGGGCTGGGCAGCTTGTTCCCCACCCCCACCCCCCTCTGTGTACTGAAGAGCCTCCTGTCCTGACTGGAGGAGCTCACCCAGCTGTGTCTGGAGAGAAGCCAGGGTATCAGCTTCAACCACAGGGCTGGGCAGCTTGTTCCCCACCCCCACCCCCCTCTGTGTACAGAAGAGCCTCCTGTCCTGACTGGAGGAGCTCACCCAGCTGTGTCTGGAGAGAAGCCAGGGTATCGGCTTCAACCACAGGGCTGGGCAGCTTGTTCCCTACCCCCACCCCCCTCTGTGTACAGAAGAGCCTCCTGTCCTGACAGATTCACATTTCCACTTCCCTTCCTTCCTTCTTCCTGTGGCAGAGTATTGATTGTCTACGAAGCGCTCAATCACCCCACTGGAGTCTGCGACATCCCGCTGGAAGGATGCTTCCCAGCAGAAGGACAGCTGGTGTGGACGAGGCACAGGCTGAGGTATACGTGTCTGGTTCAGAAAGCACGACGCGCTGGTGGAGTAAGCAATGGGGGAGACGATAAATAAACAAGACTGTTGCCACCTCACCCTTCCTCTCCGGGGGGTCTCCTTCGGCCTCTGCCACTGCCTTCAGGCTGTTTCTGCAGAACTCCCTGCAACCCAGGGCCAGCGGCACCCACTCCCCACCAGGGCTGATGGGGTCTGCGAACTGTGGGAGCGTCATGACCACCTCTTCCCGGTCAAAATCCATGTAGTTCTAGTGACGTTGGACTGGCAGGCAGTTAAAAGGAAGCCATGATGCAGAACTGCAGGAGGAACCAAAGCAGCCTGATCAGATACGACGCAGGTTCTTCAGGTCGTACTGGCGGTTCACAGCAGGAGCGTTCTGCGAGGTGGACGGACGCGTCTTCCCTTGTCCACTCTGCTCGCGGAGTGAGGGCTCTGTGACACCGCCACACTTACCAGGAAGATCCAAGCTTTTGCAGAAAGGTTACAAATGTGCAAATAAAAATATCCCACTCAAGTCCACACGACAGATTATGATAAATGATCCGATATTACAATGTTGTTTTTTGTTTTTTTGTTTTTGGTAGAGTAAGAAAACAGTGTTTACTTACCATTAGCACGAACTCCACACCAGGCAGCTGCCAGAAACACACCTAGAACCTGGAAGAATGTCATTTTGTTGCTAAAGTCCTGGATCCTCGAACTGCTCGCTGATGAAAATGTATAAAAAGTTCAATCTGACTCTCAGCAGCAGAGAGGTGGAACTCCTCCCTCTCTCTCCATCGGCCAATGAAAAAAAACAAAACTGTCCCACACTGCTGTTGCTAAGATACTTCTGATTGCAGGCTCGTATTTATAAACTATTCATCTTTAAATCTGCATTTGAATTAAACCTTAATCACTAAAAATATTGTGGATCTAAAGAAGACTGAAACATACTGAGACCGAGGATAGAAGTTTATTAACCACACGTTGGTACTAAATTGTCATGGACTGCTTGAACCGCTGAATACACTTGACTACAATACAGCTGAACTGAACTAACAGTACTCTCAGAACTACCTCAGTACTCTCACAATAATCTCACCATACTCATACAATACTCTCACCATACTCTCAACTGGACTAACAGTACTCTCAGTACTACCTCAGAACTCTCACAGTATTCTCATCACTCTCACAATAATTTCACCATACTCATACAATACTCATACAATACTCTCACCATACTCTCAACTAAACTAACAGTACTCTCAGTGTTACCTCAGTACTCTCACAATAATCTCACCATACTCATACAATACTCTCACCATACTCTCAACTGGACTAACAGTACTCTCAGTGCTACCTCAGTACTCTCACAATAATCTCACCATACTCATACAATAATCTCACCATACTCTCAACTGGACTAACAGTACTCTCAGTACTGCCTCAATACTCTCACGGTATTCAGATCACTCTCACGATACTCTCACCATACTCTCGACTGGACTGACAGTACTCTTAGTGCTGCCTCAATACTCTCACCGTATTCTTATCACTCTCACAGTACTCTCACAATACTTATACAATATTCTCAATTGAACTAACAGTACTCTCGGTAAGACCTCAACACTCTCACGCTATTCCTATCACTCTCACAGTACTCTCACAATACTTATACAATATTCTCAATTGAACTAACAGTACTCTCGGTAAGACCTCAACACTCTCACGCTATTCCTATCACTCTCACAATACTCTCAACTGGACTAACAGTACTCTCAGTACTGCCTCGATACTCTCACCGTATTCTTATCGCTCGCACAATGCTCTCACAATACTAACACAATACTCTCAATTGAACTAACAGTACTCTCACTACTGGGCTGGTGGCCAGTGAGGGGCTGGTGTCCAGTGTTGGACTGGTGGCCAGTGAGGGGCTAGTGTCCAGTGATGGACTGGTGTCCAGTGATGGGCTTGTGGCCAGTGATGGATTGGTGGCCGGTGAGGGGCTGGGGTCCAGGGAGGGGCTGGGGTCCTGTGATGGACTGGTGTCCAGTGATGGACTGGTGTCCAGGGAGGGGCTGGGATCCTGTGGTGGACTGGTGTCCTGTGATGGACTGGTGTCCAGGGAGGGGCTGGGGTCCTGTCCAGGCCGTACCCTGCCTTGCTCCCAGTGTGTGCTGGGATAGACCCCAGCTCCCTGTGCCCCTGTCCAGGATAAAGCCGTGAGAAAGCAGATGGACGTCTCTTCCAGTGTTGGTTTCTCTGGAGTCTTTCGTGACCACGTTTTCTAAACCTGGGTTCTGGCAGATTCAGAAATACTTGTGCCTGCGCTCACACACACACACACACACACACACACACACACACACACCAAATCCTCAGTCCTGCCTGCAGCCTCTCTCATCCTGACTGACGACACCAGAGCCGAGACAGGAGTCTGCCTGAGCACACCGGCCCAGTGAGCAGCCTGTCCAGAACCAAGCTGTGAACCAATCAGGCCTGCCTTCGTGTTACTAGGAACCAATCAGGACTGCCTGTGTGTTAGCTGGGATCCAATCAGGACTGCCTTCGTGTTACTAGGAACCAATCAGGACTGCCTGTGTGTTAGCTGGGATCCAATCAGGACTGCCTGTGTGTTAGCTGGGATCCAATCAGGACTGCCTGTGTGTTAGCTGTGAACCACAATTTTTGATTGCTGTTTTGGTTATTTAGGAAAAAAGTACAAATATTTTTAAAGGAATTCAACAAAAACAGACTTATAGACAGATTGAGATTCAACATATCTACATTATATCTATATTATAATTAATAATCACCCATTTAATTGAGGGGCGGAAGTGAACTCTGCTGTTTAATTGAGGAGCGGAAGTGGACTCTCCTGTTTAATTGAGCGTCGGAAGTGAACTCTGCTGTTTAATTGAGGAGCGGAAGGGCGCTCGACGCTACTTCGTCAAACAGACGAGTATGGGCGTCCTGCTCTCCTCGGATGTTCACTGTACCCGTCAGTAAGAACGGTTTTTACTGCACTGGTAGATTTATTCCGTGTGTGCCTGGCTGTTTATTCAGTGAAGCCGTTAGTGAAGAAGAACAAGCGGCGCTTTCCCTTGTTCTAAGATCTTCCCCGGCTGGTTGTGAGTTGTGCTGTGAGTCGCTGAGCCACACAGCGGTTTTCACGAACACTTGTTCTGCATTCACGGTGCTGGGTTTCATCTTAATTTCTAGTCACCGAACCGGACAGAGCTTCTCCGTGTCAGTTATGGTCTGTGTTCACGGTGCTGGTTCTCAATATTACTGTTCAGTCACTAATCCGTACAGAAGTTGAAAACCCATTTTCTTATACGGTATATTCACCCAACTGGTTCTTAATTATACTGTCTGATCACTGAGCCAGACGGGTTTATTTCTGGATATTTGAGAGATTTTCTGGACTGGTGGTTAAGTTTTTGTAGCTAAACTAGACAGTATTTGTCTTTAATTATTGTTATATTCACCTATAACACTGTACTGGTGTTAATTATACTGACTAATCACTAAACCGGACAGAGTTTTTCCTTATTAATTTATTCTATATTCACGGTAGTGGTTCTTAATATTACTGTCTAATCAGTAAACCAGACGGTGTTATTCCTGAATATTTATGTGATATATTCGCTGTCCTGGTTGTTAATTTAAATTTCTTGTAGCTAAACCAGACAGTATTTGTCTTTAATAATTGTTATTTTCACTGTGCTGGGTGTTAATTATACAGACTAGTCACTAAACCGGACAGAGCTTTTCCTTATTAATTATGTTCTATATTCCCGGTACTGGTTGTTAATTATACCGACTAGTCACTAAACCGGACAGTTTTTCCTTATTAATTATGTTCTATATTCCCCGTGCTGGGTGTTGATTGGACTGTAGTCGCAGACCCAGACGGTCTTTTCCATAATACTCGTTATATATTCACTCTACTGTTTATTAATTGTTTTGTAGCCATTAAACCAGGCTGTGATCTTCCTGAGTTATTGTCGTATATATTCACCGTCCTGGTTGTTAATTATTCTCATTAGTCTCTAAACCCGACGGAGTTTTTCCTGAATAAGTGTTCATTATTAACGGTACTGGTTGTTAATTTTAATTTCTAGTTACTAAACCGGATGGAGTTTTTCCTTATTAATTATATTCTATATTCACGGTACTGGTTGTTAATTTTAATTTCTAGTTACTTAAGCGGACAGAGGTTTTCCTTATTAATTATGTTCTATATTCACGGTACTGGCTGTTAATTATACCGACTAGTCACTAAACCGGACAGAGTTTTTCCTTATTAATTATGTTCATTATTCACGGTACTGGTTGTTAATATTACTGTCTAATCGGTAAACCAGACGGTGTTATTCCTGAATATTTATGTGATATATTCGCTGTCCTGGTTGTTAATTTAAATTTATTGTAGCTAAACCAGACAGTATTTGTCTTTAATAATTTTCACTGTGCTGGGTGTTAATTATACAGACGAGTCACTAAACCGGACAGAGCTTCTCCTTATTAATTATGTTCTATATTCACGGTACTGGTTATTAATTATACAGACTAGTCACTAAACCAGACAGTTTATTCTTATTAATTATGTTCTATATTCACGGTACTGGTTGTTAATTATACAGACTAGTCACTAAACCGGACAGACGGTGTTATTCCTGGATATTTATGTGAGATTTTCTGGACTGGTGGTTAAGTTTTTCTAGCTAAACCAGACAGTATTTGTCTTTAATTATTGTTATATATTCACCGCACCGTACTGGTGTTAATTATACTGACTAATCACTAAACCGGACAGAGTTTTTCCTTATTAATTATGTTCTATATTCACGGTACTGGTGTTAATTATACTGACTAGTCACTAAACCGGACAGAGCTTTTCCGTATTAATTATGTTCTATATTCACGGTACTGGGTGTTCATTTTAATTTCTAGTCACTAAACCGGACAGAGCTTTTCCGTATTAATTATGTTCTGTATTCACGGTACTGGTTGTTAATTATACTGAATAGTCACTAAACCGGACGGTTTTTCCTTATTAATTATGTTCTATATTCCCCGTGCTGGGTGTTAATTGGACTGTAGTCACAGAACCAGACGGTGTTTCCATGAATATTCGTGTTATATCTTCACTCTGCTGTTAATTGTGTTTTGTAGCCATTAAACCAGGCTGTGATCTTCCTGAGTTATTGTCGTATATATTCACCGTCCTGGTTGTTAATTATTCTCATTAGTCTCTAAACCCGACGGAGTTTTTCCTGAATAAGTGTTCATTATTCACGGTACTGGTTGTTAATTTTAATTTCTAGTTACTAAACCGGACAGAGCTTTTCCGTATAAATTGTTCTATATTCACGGTACTGGCTCTGAATATCACTGTTTAGTCACCAAACCATACAGAATGTTTTCTTATCCGAACTGGTGATTGATTTGACTGTGTGGCCACAGAGGTATACAGTGTTTTTCACGAGTAATATGCACTGTGCTGTGTTAATGTTAATTTCTAGTCACTGCAGCAGGCAGGGGTTTTCCTGAAATATTCTGGTATATATTCACCATGGTTGTTGATTGTCTAATTAGTGAGCCGGACGGTGTTGTTCCTGAATGTTCTGTATTCCCTGGACTGGTGGGTGTTTTTCATTTCTAGTCAGGAAGCCGGACAGTTTGTCCTCATGAACTGTCTTGTACGTCCTCTGTTCTGTCCAGTCACTGAAACGCTGGTGTTCTTCATGAACACGTATGGTATTTATTCACTGTACTGGTTAAGTTTCATTGTTGGTCACTGAACTAGACACAGTTTTTCCATTATTCTCATGGTGAATAGAGCCCAGTGCCTGGACACCCAGGGGTGTCAGGAGGAGGAGGTGAGGAAGAGAGCCTGTGGACAACACGCCTGTGTTTCTCCAGGACGGGTTTCCAGCACAGCAGCTCTGGGCCGGAGCAGTCGGGACTCGATGGGTTTTCCTGAGTACTGACAGGTCTGTGATATAGTCACTGTCCTGACTGCTGATTGTACTGTAGTCACTAAACTAGTTGGGTTTTCCTGAGTACTGACAGGTCTGTGATATAGTCCCTGTCCTGACTGCTGATTGTACTGTAGTCACTAAACTAGATGGGTTTTCCTGAGTACTGACAGGTATGTGATATAGTCCCTGTCCTGACTGCTGACTGTACTGTAGTCACTAAACTAGATGGGTTTTCGTGAATTCTGTTGTGTATTCACTGTACTGGTTGTTAATTTTAATTTCTAATTACTAATCCAGACAGTTTGTCCATATTAATTACCTGGCATATTCACTGCACTGTTTAATTGTGCTTTCTAGTCCCTCAACCAGATGGTGTTTTTCATGAATACTCAAGTTCTATATTCACCCTGCTGGGTGTTAATTTTAAGTCACTAAACCGGATGGAGTTTTTCTTTATTAATTATGTTCTATATTCACCGTGCTGGTTGTTAATTGCACTGTCCAGTCACTGAAGCAGGTAGTTTTTTATGAAAACTGTTATATATTCCCTATACTGGTCATTCATTCTACAGCTGTCACTAAACCAGCCAGTGTCTGCAGTGGGTGTCCACTGGGATGGTTATTTTCATTTATGAGTTATTTTTTCTTGACACTGGTCAGTCATAGATGATTATAATGATGACTAGAGCCCAGTGCCTGGACACCCGGGGGTGTCAGGAGGAGGAGGAGGAGGTGAGGAAGAGAGCCTGTGGACAACACGCCTGTGTTTCTCCAGCACAGCAGCTCTGGGCCGGAGCAGTCGGGACTCGGTGGAGCACAGGCTGCCTTCAGGCCTGTTTATTCCCACCAGACACAGCTCCTGCAGGAGGAGCTCGGCCCCGCAGGCAGGGAGAGGGCAGGGAGGGACTGGGAGTGGGGTAACACTGTCCCCCGCTGGAGAGGGCGCCCCCACACCTGCAGGTAGAGGACAAGGGGGTCTGCTTGACTGGTCCTGAAGGGCAGGTGAGGTCAGACTAGGTGAGGCTCCCTCGCAGGCGACGCTGGTCTTCCCCGATCCGCGCTCTCCGAGGGGGTGGAGCAGGAGTCGTCTCTGGGAGACGGCCAGGATGCTCCTCCTCTTCCTCCTGCCTGCTGGAGCCTGTGAGGGTGACGATGGTGATGAAGAGCTGCTGGTGCCCCTGGTCCAGGTGGAGAGCTGGAGCCCCAGGAGGACTCCTCCTGCTTTGTCTCTCCAAAGCGTGAGCAACATCACAGCGGGCTGGATGAGGAGTTCAGATGCAGGTTGGATGCTCTCTGCTGTATTAACTCCCAGATGTTCCAGGATGTCCAGAGGCTGACAGTGGGAAGACAGGTGTGGATTAGTTAGGATGCATATTGGATGACCTTTCCTGTATTATTTTCCCCAGTTTTCCAGGATGTCCAGAGGCTGACAGTGGGAAGACAGGTGTGGATTAGTTGGGATGCATGTTGGATGGTCTCTCCTGTATTATTTTCCAGGATGTCCAGGAGCTGGCAGTGGGAAGATGGGTTAGATGGTGTCTCCTGCATTCTTTTCCCCAGTTTTCCCGAGGCTGACAGTGGGAAGACAGGTGTGGATTAGTTGGGATCCTTGTTGGATGATCTCTCCTGTATTATTATTATTTTCTCTGTACTGGTTTTTAATTTGACTGCTTTGTCACTAAACCAGATGGAGTTTTTATATTTTCACCGTTGTTAATTGTAGTTTCTGGTCACTAAATCGGACAGATTTTCCTGAATAATTATGTATTAATTATTCTCCCTTTTTATGTTAATTTCCCATCGCAATCCAGACAGTTTTCCATTATTATGCTCTCTACTCACTGTACTGGCTGTTAAATTTTCTGTCTAGTCACTGAACCAGACGGTGTTTTTCATGATGACTTAGGTTGTATATTCACTTTACTGGTTATTAGGTTGTTAACTTTTTTAATTTCTAGTCACTAAACTGGACAGTTTCTCCTTATTAATTATCTTCTATATTCTCTGTACTGTTTGATAATAGTACTTTCTAGTCATTATACCAAACAGTCTTTTTCCTTATTAATAATCTTATATTCACTCTACTGGTTGTTAATTTAACTTTGGAGTCACTAAATCATGAAGCTTTTCCTCATTAATTATCCTACAGTATGTATTCACCATAGTGGTTGTTAATTGTACAGTCTCATCACTAAACCAGATGGTGTAATGATAGATGTGTGTTATATATGCACTGGACTGGTTATTAATTTTACTTTCCAGTGAAGCAGATGGTGTTTTTCCTGAATAATTGTATTACACAGTCACCATACTCTTTCTTAACTGTACTGCCTTGTCCCTAAACCAGCTGGCTGGTCTTTCCTGAATCAGTTCACCCTTCTGGTTGTCAGCTGTGTGGTCTCGTCCCTGAACCAGACAGTTCCTGTCCACAGTGATGACTGTATATATTTACTGTGCTGGTTCCTGGTTTACTGGTATAGTCACTCACCCAGACAGGTTTTCCAGAATAATTGAGATTCTGCCACACTGGTTGGTAATTGTCCACCTAGGGTCCCTAAACCAGACAAACCAGCAGTGCTTTTCCTGAATAATTGTTTATATCCCATACTGGTGGGTAATTGTGGTTTTTAGTCAGTGAAACCAGATGGTCTTATTCCTGAATTAGGGAAACAGGAAGTCCCTAAAGTACACACATGCCACCCCCTCCTCCTCCCTGCCTGCTGGAGCCTGTGAGGGTGACGATGGTGATGAAGAGCTGCTGGTGCCCCTGGTCCAGGTGGAGAGCTGGAGCCCCAGGAGGACTCCTCCTGCTTTGTCTCTCCAAAGCGTGAGCAACATCACAGCGGGCTGGATGAGGAGTTCAGATGCAGGTTGGATGCTCTCTGCTGTATTAACTCCCAGATTTTCCAGGATGTCCAGAGGCTGACAGTGGGAAGACAGGTGTGGATTAGTTAGGATGCATATTGGATGACCTTTCCTGTATTATTTTCCCCAGTTTTCCAGGATGTCCAGAGGCTGACAGTGGGAAGACAGGTGTGGATTAGTTGGGATGTGGGTTGAATGATCTCTCCTGTATTCTTTTCCCCAGTTTTCCAGGATGTTCAGAGGCTGACAGTGGGAAGGCAGGTGTGGAGTTGGGATCGAATTTAGACTCATTTATTCTTTTCCCTGATTTTCCTGGCTGTCCAGATGTTGACAGTGGAAAGACAGGTATGTATGCTGATTGGACTCTCTCCTGTGTTGTGTTCCAGGATGTCCACAGGCCGACAGCCTCTAGGATGACAGGTATGGATATACAGATTGGATGGTCTCTCCTGCATTCCGTAACCTAATTTTCCAGGATGTGCAGTGGGAAGGCAGGTATGGATGCCATTTGTATGATCTCTCCTGTCATCTTTTCCCCAGTTTTCCAGGATGTCCAGAGACTGACAGTGGGAGGACGGGTATGGATTAGTTGGGATGTGGGTTGTATGATCTCTCCTGTATTCTTTTCCTTAATTTTCCAGGATGTCCAGAGGCTGACAGTGGGAAGACAGGTGTGGACGGGGAGTTGGGAGGGAGGTGAGAAGCTCTCTGCTGTCTGTATTTCTTCCTCTGTGGCGTCTCTCTGCTCGTCTCTGTCCAGCTGCATGTGGTCTGTGAAACAGCAGCTTCGCAGTGCTGAGCTGGGATTAGGACCGGTGGGTTGCAGAGTTCAGGGTTCGATTCCAGAGGGGGACACAGTTGTTGTACCCCAGAGACAGGTACTTCAGTTACTGTTCTGATGTTTTATTATAGTGGTGTATTGTGGACAGTGTAGTGTTGATCTCTCCTGTATTCTTTTCCCTAATTTTCCAGGATGTCCAGAGACTGACAGTGGGAGGACGGGTATGGATAAGTTGGGATGCACATTGGATGATCTTTCCTGTATTATTTTCCAGGATGGCCAGAGGCTGACAGTGGGAAGACGGGTGTGGATTAGTTGGGATGTGGGTTGTATGATCTCTCCTGTCATCTTTTCCCCAGTTTTCCCAGGATGTCCAGAGGCTAACAGAGGGAAGATGGGAGTGGATGGGAAGTTGTGATGGAGGTTAGATGCTCTCTCCAGTCTCTTGTTTCCCTAGTTTTCCTAATTGTCCAGAGGCTGACAGTGGGAAGAGAGGTGTGGAGTTGGGATCTAATTTAGACTCATTTATTCTTTTCCCTGATTTTCCTGGCTGTCCAGAAGTTGACAGTGGAAAGACAGGTATGGATTAGTTGGGATGTGGATTGTATGATCTCTCCTGTCCTCTTTTCCCCAGTTTTCCAGGATGTCCAGAGACTTGACAGTGGGAAGACAGATGTGGATTAGTTGGGATGTGGGTTAAATTATCTCTTCCATGTTGTTTTCCAGGATGTCCACAGGCTGACAGCCTCTAGGATGACAAGTATGGATATACAGATTGGATGGTCTCCTGCATTCCATTACCTAATTTTCCAGAGGAAAGACTGGTATGTATGCTGATTGGACTCTCCCCTGTGTTGTTTTCCAGGATGTCCAGAGGCTGACAGTGGGAAGACAGGTATGGATTAGTTGGGATGTGGGTTGTATGATCTCTCCTGTATTCTTTTCCCCAGTTTTCCAGGATGGCCAGAGGCTGACAGTGGGATGACAGGTGTGGAGTTGGGATCGAATTTAGACTCATTTATTCTTTTCCCCAGTTTTCCTGGCTGTCCAGATGTTGACAGTGGAAAGACTGCTATGTATGCTGGTGGGACTCTCTCCTGTGTTGTTTTCCAGGATGTCCACAGGCTGACAGCCTCTAGGATGACAGGTATGGATATACAGATTGGATGGTCTCTCCTGCATTCCGTAACCTAATTTTCCAGGATGTGCAGTGGGAAGGCAGGTATGGATGCCATTTGCATGGTCTCTCCTGTGTTCTTTTCCCCAGTTTTCCAGGATGTCCGGAGGCTGACAATGGAAAGACAGGTGTGGATTAGTTGGGATGTGGATTTTATGATCTCTCCTGTATTTTTTTCCCTATTTTTCCCAGGATGTCCGGAGGCTGACAGTGGGAAGACAGGTGTGGATTAGTTGGGATGTGGGTTGAATGATCTCTCCTGTGTTCTTTTCCCCAGTTTTCCAGGATGTCCAGAGGCTGACAGTGGGAAGACAGGTGTGGATGGGGAGTTGGGAGGGAGGTGAGAAGCTCTCTGCTGTCTGTATTTCTTCCTCTGTGGCGTCTCTCTGCTCGTCTCTTTCTCTCAGTCCAGCTGCATGTGGTCTGTGAAACAGCAGCTTCGCAGTGCTGAGCTGGGATTAGGACCGGTGGGTTGCAGAGTTCAGGGTTCGATTCCAGAGGGGGACACAGCTCTTGTATCCCGGAGACAGGTACTTCAGTTACTGTTCTGATGTTTTATTATAGAGGTGTATTGTGGACAGTGTAGTGTTGACAATAGTGTGCTGACGTCTCATGAAGGCTGTACCTTAACACTGGCACTCGGTGACACACTGTGTGCTCAATGCTCACCTGTACTGTGCTTTAGTACTTGAACCTGTGTACAGTTGTAATACTCAGAGCAGTGAACTGAAAACTGTACTGAGCTTTTATACTCAACAACACACCTGTGTGCTGAACTAAAACCTTTATTCTGCTTCAGTACTCAACCCTGTGTGCTCAGCTCTCACCTGTACTATAGTTTAATACTCAGACACACCTGTGTACTGATTCTTCAACTGTACTGCGCTTTAATAATCAGGGACAGATCAGTGTGCTGAATTATCACCTGTATTGAGCTGCAATGATGACACTGACACACCTGTGTGAAGAACTCTAATATGGACAGTTGTAACACTCAGACCTGTGTACTGAACTCTGTACGCTGTACTATAATACTCCAAGACACACCTGTGTGCTGTACTCTCAACTGTACTGAGTTTTCATACTCAATGACAAGCCAGTATTCTGAACCCTTGTAGTGTACTGTAATACTCACAGCTGGACTGAACTCACCTGTAGTGAACTTGAATTCTCACACCTGTGTACTGAACTCTCTCCTACACTGAGCTTTAATACTCTGACACACCTGTGTGATGAACTGTATTGTTTTAGTATTTGAACCTGAGTGCTGAACTGTTGCCTGTGGTGTTGTAGTACTCAAACTTGTGTACTGAACTCTCGGCTGTATTGAGCTTCAATACTTTTTGACACACCTGTGTGATGAACCCTAATATGTACAGTTGTGACAATCAAAACTGTGCTGAACTCTGTACACTGTACTATAATACTCCATGACGCATCTGTGTGCCGAATTCTCCACTTTAATGAACGACTGAGATTTAATACTCAGACACACCAGTATTTTGAACCCTGACCTGTAGTGTATTTTGATATTCAGACCTGTGTACTGAACTCCGCTGTACTGAACTTTACTACTCAATGACAAACCAGTATTATGTGCCGTTCCCTGTCCTGTGATTTAACACTCAGTTCTGTGTACTAAACTCTCCTGTGCTGAATGTTAATACCCAGTGTCACACCAGTGTGCTGAGCTCTCACCTGTAATCCAGCCCAGTTCTAAATCCTGTGATAAACCTGTGTGTAAAACTGTGTGTTGAACTCCCTCAACTTGCTTAGACCAGTTATTAAATCTCGCTAACAAAAACTGACAGTATCAGAAAACTGTATAAATTTCATATTAAATGCACCTTTGTGAACGTGCTGTATGTTGGCCACATCCTTCCTGCTCACTAGCTGCTGTACACACACATGAAATGGGCTCTCCTACCAACCTTAATCCTTTCTGGTCTTTTTGAAGTGGCGTCTGTATTTCAATCGAAGCCTCACTGTCGCGCGTTTGACTGTTCAGAACAGTTTGACTTTCTGCTGGTCCGCTCCTCTGTTGTGAGAGAGCACTGTCTCCTTCTCCAAGGGATCAGCCAGGAAGGAGACGGGTCATAAACACGGGCACTGATGTGGGTCTCCTCCACAAGCCCCATCCAGCAAGCACAGGTTGTGCAGCACATTTCACCCCAGAACTGTTCAACATCTGTGTGCTGAGCTGACAAGTAAGTAGTGTTTGTGGGTAAAACAGTCTTGAAATCGAGCTGTTGAATTCAGTTCACCTGCACTCGTTCAGATCCCAAACAGCCTGTGACACAGCATGTCCTCCAGAAATATAAGACCTACAGGAATGTCTCTTATGTGTGTGATTTTCCATCAAATTTACAGCTTTTTTCCACAATAGTTAAGGAATCTAAAAAATGTCGCTGTATCGGTTTCATGAAAATATTTAACATGAATATAGTGGCAACATCTCTTGGTCATGAGCATGTTTAAGAGGGCTGCTTTCACATCTCTGTTTTGTTGCCTCGTTCTGAACTGCAGACCGTGATGGTGATATGGTGTTGCTCAGACAACATTATTTCATCTCTGTTGTGAAGTGGAGGTTGTACAGGTGGTAGTTTCATTGTCGTGTGAAACACTCATCAACGATTCAGTATAACCTGGAAATGTAAAAATAGTGCTGAAGTTCTCCTGTAATACTCATTGTCACGTGTGCTGAACTAATCAGCTGTACTGAGCTCTGATTCTGAAAGGTGTACTGAACTCTGACCTCTACTGTTGTAACTCAGACCTGTGTAATGTCCCTCACATGTACTGTTGTAGTACTGAAACTTGTATACTGAACTCACCTGTACTGAGCTTTAATTCTGAAACATGTACCGACTTCTGCTCCTGTTCTGCAGTATTCAGACCTGTGTGTTAATCTTTCCCCTGTATTGTGCTGTAATATTCAAGTCTGTGTTCTGAGCTCTTACATGTACTATTGTAATCATAACTGTATGCTAACCTCTTAACTGTACATTGTACTGTACTACTCAGATCTGTATTTTGACCTCACATGTACTGTTGTAATACTGAAATGTGTGTAATGACTTCACCGGTTTCCTGAAGTCTCGGTTGTACTGCTGTTGCTGTCTTATGTGCTTTACTGAGCTTCAGTTGTTTAAACTTATGTACTGAACTGTTCCTGTACTGTTGTGATTCTCAGACCTGTATAATGACCTTACCTGGATCCTGAACTCTTGCTTGTTCTACTGTAATAGTCTTGTGTACTTTACTGAACTCTTCTTGTACTGTTGTAAACATGAGAGCTGTGTACTGAACTCACTTGTACTGAGTTTAAATTCTGAACTGTGTCCTGACCTCTACTCCTGTACGGTTGTAGTACTTTGCAGTAAAGACTGAACTCTGTTCCTGTACTGTTGTAATACTCAGCCCTGTATTCTGAACTCTGTTCCTGTACTGTTGTAATGGTCAAACCTGTATACTGCTTCTGCTTGTATTGTTGAAATAGTGAGATCTGTGTACTGAACTCTGCCTCTGTGCTGTAATAAGACTCTGATCTATGTCTTGAACTCTCGCCTGTTCTGATCTTTACTGCTGCAGTATTTGCTGAAGTCTGCTCCTGTACTGTTGCGATAGTCCTGTTGACTAGGCTTTCCACGGTGTTGTGCTGTAATATACAAGTCTGTTTTTGTAGCTCTGGTATGTACTACTGTACTCAAAACTATATCCTAAGCTCATAGCTGTACATTGTACTGTAGTACTCATATCTGTTTCTTGACCTCACCTGTACTGCTGTATTATTGAGAACTGGGTACTGAATTCACTGGTGCTGCATTTATTCTGGAACTTGTACTGAACTGAACTCTGCTCCTGTACCATAGTGCTACTCCCCCCAATGCCCCTACCGTTGTTGTAGTTGTCAGATGCTTTACTCAACTCTGCGTCTGCATTTTTATAGTACTTTGAATTATAGACTGAACTCTCACCTGTTCTAAGCTTATAGTCTGAACCATGTACTGAACTCTGCTCCTGCACTGTTGTAATACTCAGCACTGTGTCCTAAGAGCTGCGGTACTGTTGAAATATTCAAGTCTGTGTTCTGAGCTTTCCAATGTACTATTGTAATCATAACTATATACTTAACTCCACATGCCGGAGTATACTTACCATTTAGGTGAACTTTGTGTACTAAACTTATTACCTGGGCTGATGCCTACTCTACTGATCTCGTATCGGTGTATCTCACTATACTGCTGTAGTACTCAGGCTTATGGCCTAAGTTCATACTTGTAAAGTAGTACTCAGCCCTGTGTCCTGACTGTGCTTGTATTGTAATTCTGGTCACGGTGTGCTGGGCTCTGTACCTGCAGTGTTGGGATAGGCTCACTGGTGTTGTCCTCTCCTGTACATTGTTGTAATACTGAACACTCCACCCTTAACTGTCACACATACTGTCCAGTGTGCAGCCGTGTGTCCTCATCTCCCACACCTGCTGCAATAACACTCCAGCCTTTTCCTGCTCTCTCAGACCTTGACTTGTAGTTTTCAGACCTGTGTTGAACTGTACAACTGTCCTCTGCATTACTATTTACACATTGAGCTTTTACCTGTGTTGTGTCAACACAGTGACTGACTGGTGTATCGGATTTATCATAATTTCCTGATTACGGCTGGGGTCGGGTGTAAGGACTCTGAACTCAATGTGGGTAACTTCACCCCTGCTGCTCTCTTTACTCCAATACCGACCTGTGCCTGTTATTTGCACAACTCCCAGGGGTCCTGGTGTCATCTTGATCATGAAAAGCAACCTGACTGGAGAACAGCCCCTGGCAGGAGCAGAGCTGGTGGAGCTGTGAATAAAGTCACTCTGGTCAGAAGGTGAATATTAACTCAGGGGCTGGTCACACCACATCTCATGACTCTCACAGGCAGGGGGACAGTGTTCTCTCCTGTCACTGTACCCAAACCCTCACGCTGCAGCCTCAGACAGAAAGGAAAAAGGCACCCTGATTAAAGTAACAGCTTCTGTTTGCAATTGCTGCAGCAAGAGGCGTCTTGCTCAGAGATGGAGGGAGGTGAGAGGCACTTACAGCCCTTAGCCAGCAGAGGGCAGTGGGTCTCTAAGCGTCTGCCTCTTCCCCCACCTTGATTCTCCAGCAGAGTGATCCCCTCCAGGCTGCACTACATTTCCCAGCAGGCCGTGAGGGAATGGTGGCCAACAGGCTGCCTCCCCTGGGTTACTGATGCAGCTGTTAATTCCAGGCTATAGCCAGTGTGTATAATAAGGGGGGTGGAGTAGAGCTCATGCAGAGGGCTGGGAGAACTGCGTCACCCACAAGGACCTGCTCCATTCAGTCACCTGACCCCTGGGACAAAGATGATTGGTCAGAAGACATTTGAAAAGCAGGCAGTGACAGCTGTCCTTAGTGCTGTTGGAGGAGCAGAGATAGAGAAGAGCTCTCGCCTCCAACACAGAAACCGATCTGGGACAGTTTGCAGGCCTACTTCTGAGTGGTCCTGTTGTTCAGGGCGCTGCAGGGGAGGGGGGCTGGTGACCCTCTGCTAGGACTCACTCTGGGCAAATGAGAGAACAAGTAACAGCTGATCCTCATAACTGCTCTCACCTCCTGGCTAGGAGAGTCTATCACACAGAAGCTAAACCCAGTAGTTTTTCATCTTTTTCAGCGCAGAGGGGACGAGGGACCTGTCCTGACCCACTGTGCAATTCACAGCCCCCATCCTCCTCCTACTGCAGCTGAGGCACAGCTGGATAGCTCTCAGGACAGACACTCACAGCCACAAGGTAAGGAAACAGGGCTCTTTATTCACAGTTTGAGATGAAGCGTTACAGAAACCACAAGACAAACCTCTAGTTCTTCTCCCAACTGTAGCTCGACGTGCAGTCGGCTTCCCCAGGCCTCTGTGAAGACAAGTCAGACTCCCAGCTCCCAGGCTCAGCAGTCAGACCTCCTCCCCCGACACAGCTCAGCTCTGCAGCTCTTCCCTCCTGCTCTGCTCAGCACAACTGCTCTCTGTCCCCAGCAGCAGCAGACTGAAGGCCTCCCCTCCTGCCTTTTAACTGTCTCCCCACCAATCGTCTTCCAGCAGCGAGGCAGGTGATTATAGGCTGCAGGTTGTTCTCCTGGGCCTCGTTGGGGATGATCCCATATAAAAATCAGACTGGTAAACGAGGGCTGGAGCTTGTTTTGGGTCTCAGGATTAATCTTGCTGGATGTCCTACAGGCTCCTCTGTGTTGGGGCTCAGTTGTTCCTAAAATCAATAAAAATAAAAGTGTAAATGTGAATATTAAATGAAAACCAAGCATCTTGTTTTCTAGAGGTTTTGATCCCACAGCCTCTGTGTTAGAAGCCCAGAGCTCTTCCACTGAGCCATAGCGTCTCTGTGAGTCTGGGGCTCCTGTGTGCTCTTGGTCTTCCCAGCTCAGGGTTCGAGACTGAGGGATAAAAGACAGACCGAATGAGCTCTCCTTCAGGACAGGAGCCAGTGGAGGAGTGGAGATGGTGTGGAGCTCCTGAGCACAAGGTTGTGGGTTCAAGTCCTGGCTGAGAGCTGAGGTGAATTTGCAGTGTGATTCTCCCCAGCAGTGAGAGGGTGAGAAGTAAAAGCCCACAGCCCTTGTGTCTTTATTTATCAGTGTGTTACTGTCCACAAGAATTAAATTAACAAAAGCTCCAGGTCCTTCCAGGATTTGAACCCACAACCTCTAGGCAGAAGTCCAGAGCTCTTCCCCTGAGCCACAGCATGTCTTTGTAGGTGTGGGCTCCTGTGGGCTATTGGTCTTCTTCCCAGTTCAGGGCTGAAACGGAGGGATAAGAGACAGACCGAATCCCTCTCTGCTCTGGGCAGCAGACGGAGGAGTGGAGACGGTGCTGGGCTCATGACCGCAAGGTTGTGGGTTCAAATCCTGACTAGCCCCTGGTAAGTATCACCCAGGTGAGTATCCAAGGTAAGTATGTGGGCTGGGTAGACAGGAGGGGTAGACAGGGCTAGGCAGGAGGGTGGGACAGTGAGGTTGAGAGGGTAGGGTAGGTAGGACAGGCAGGGCCAGGTAGTGCAGGTAGGAGGAGGGTGGGGTAGACAGGCCCAGCTAGCAGGTGGGGGCAGGGGCAGGTCAGCTGAGATGATAGGCAGGGGGTTAGGTAGGGTAGAGAAGGTAGGCAGGGCTGGGAGAGGTAGACAGGTACAGGCAGCAGGAGGTGGGTGGGGTAGGCAGGAGCAGGTAGGGTAGAATAGCAGGGGGGTGGGGTAGGTTAGGGGAGACAGGGGGTTAGGTGGAGTTGGGAGGGGCAGGCAGGGTCAGGTGAGGCAGGAGGTGGCCTGGGCTGAGGAGGAGAGAGTAAGAGAAGGAGCAGAGAGGGGCCCAGGCCACAGGGGGGGGCAGGTAGGTGGGGGTAGGGTAGATAGGAGAGGGGTCAGGTAGGCAGGAGGTGGCCTGGGCTGAGGAGGAGAGAGTAAGAGAAGGAGCAGAGAGGGGCCCAGGCCACAGTGGGGTAGACAGGAGGGGGGTAGGGTAGATAGGAGAGGGGTCAGGTAGGCAGGAGGTGGCCTGGGCTGAGGAGGAGAGAGTAAGAGATGGAGCAGAGAGGGGCCCAGGCCACAGGAGGGGTAGAGGGGGTTAGGGCAGGTAGAGTAGAGAGAGTCAGAGAGGAGGGGGTAGGCAAGAGCAGGTAGGGAGGGGCAGGTGGTGGCTGATGTTCTTTTACCATCTCTTTCCCCCCCGTGTTATATCTATAGATAAAATTAAATACTATTTAGATACTAATTATTTTTTTATATATAATACATGGGGGGAGACATGGGAGAAAAAACATCAGCCACCACCTGCCCTAACCCCTTCCTATCTGACCCCCCCCTGTGGCCTGGGCCCCTTTCTGTTCCTTCTCTTACTTTCTCCTCCTCAGCCCAGGCCACCTCCTGCCTCACCTGACCCCTCTCTACCCCCTGTCTGCCCTACCCCACCTCCTATCTGACCCCCCTGTGGCCTGGGCCCCTCTCTGCTCCTTCTCTTACTTTCTCCTCCTCAGCCCAGGCCACCTCCTGCCTCACCTGACCCTGCCTGCCCCTCCCAACTCTACCTAACCCCCTGTCTCCCCTAACCTACCCCACCCCCCTGCTATTCTACCCTACCTGGTCCTGCCTACCCCACCCACCTCCTGCTGCCTGCACCTGTCTACCTCTCCTAGCCCTGCCTACCCCTATCTACCCCCCTCTACCTGCACCTCCCAGCCCTGCCTGCCTTCTCTCAGCTGACCTGCCCCTGCCCCCACCTGCTAGCTGGGCCTGTCTACCCCACCCTCCTCCTACCTGCACTACCTGGCCCTGCCTGTCCTACCTACCCTACCCTCTCAACCTCACTGTCCCACCCTCCTGCCTAGCCCTGTCTACCCCTCCTGTCTACCCAGCCCACATACTTACCTTGGATACTCACCTGGGTGATACTTACCTGGGGCCGGCCAGGATTTGAACCCACAACCTTGCGGTCATGAGCCCAGCACCGTCTCCACTCCTCCATCTGCTGCCCCAAGGGGAGAGGGATTCGGTCTGTCTCTTATCCCTCCGTTTCAGCCCTGAACTGGGAAGAAGACCAAGAGCCCACAGGAGCCCACACCTACAAAGACACGCTGTGGCTCAGGGGAAGAGCTCTGGACTTCTGCCTGGAGGTTGTGGGTTCAAATCCTGGAAGGACCTGGAGCTTTTGTTAATTTAATTCTTGTGAACAGTAACACACTGATAAATAAAGACACAAGGGCTGTGGGCTTTTACTTCTCACTGCTGGGGAGGATCACACTGCAAATTCACTTCAGCTCTCAGCCAGGACTTGAACCCACAACCCTGTGCTCAGGAGCTCAGCACCATCTCCACTCCTCCACTGGCTCCTGTCCTGAAGGAGAGCTCATTCGGTCTGTCTTTTATCTCTCAGTCTCGAACCCTGAGCTGGGAAGGCCAAGAGCACACAGGAGCCCCAGACTCACAGAGACACTGTGGCTCAGTGGAAGAGCTCTGGGCTTCTAACACAGAGGCTGTGGGATCAAAACCTGTAGAAAACAAGATGCTTGGTTTTTCATTTAATTTGCACAAATATTCACATAATTGCACTTTTATTTTTATTGATTTTTTAGGAACAACTGAGCCCCAACACAGAGGAGCCTGTAGGACATCCAGCAAGATTAATCCTGAGACCCAAAACAAGCTCCAGCCCTCGTTTAACAGTCTGATTTTTATATGGGATCATCCCCAACGAGGCCCAGGAGAACAACCTGCAGCCTATAATCACCTGCCTCGCTGCTGGAAGACGATTGGTGGGGAGACAGTTAAAAGGCAGGAGGGGAGGCCTTCAGTCTGCTGCTGCTGGGGACAGAGAGCAGTTGTGCTGAGCAGAGCAGGAGGGAAGAGCTGCAGAGCTGAGCTGTGTCGGGGGAGGAGGTCGGACTGCTGAGCCTGGGAGCTGGGAGTCTGACTTGTCTTCACAGAGGCCTGGGGAAGCCGACTGCACGTCTAGCTACAGTTGGGAGAAGAACTAGAGGTTTGTCTTGTGGTTTCTGGAACGCTTCATCTCAAACTGTGAATAAAGAGCCCTGTTTCCTTACCTTGTGGCTGTGAGTGTCTGTCCTGAGAGCTGTCCAGCTGTGCCTCAGCTGCAGTAGGAGGAGGATGGGGACTGTGAATTGCACAGTGGGTCAGGACAGGTCCCTCGTCCCCTCTGAGCTGAGAAAGATGAAAAACTACTGGGTTTAGCTTCTGTGTGAGAGCAGTCATGAGGATCAGCTGTTACTTGTTCCCTCATTCTCCCAGAGTGAGTCCTAGCAGAGGGTCACCAGCCCCCCTCCCCTGCAGCGCCCTGAACAACAGGACCACTGAGCAGTAGGCCTGCAAACTGTCCCAGATCAGTTTCTGTGTTGGAGGCGAGAGCTCTTCTCTATCTCTGCTCCTCCACCAGCACTAAGGACAGCTGTCACTGCCTGCTTTTCAAATGTCTTCTGCCCAATCATCTTTGTCCCAGGGGTCAGGTGCCTGAATGGAGCAGGTTCTTGTGGGTGATGCAGTTCTACCAGCCCTCTGCATGAGCTCTACTCCACCCCCCCTCATTATACACACTGGCTACAGCCTAGAATTAACAGCTGCATCAGTAACCCAGGGGAGGCAGCCTGTTGGCCACCATTCCCTCATGGCCTGCTGGGAAATGTAGTGCAGCCTGGAGGGGATCACTCTGCTGGAGAATCAAGGTGGGGGAAGAGGCAGATGCTTAGAGACACACTGCCCTCTGCTGGCTAAAGGCTGTAAGTGCCTCCCACCTCCCTCCATCTCTTAGCCAGACGCCTCTTGCTGCAGTGATTTCAAACAGAAGCTGTGACTTTAATAAGGATGCCCCTTTCTTTTCTGTCTGAGGCTGCAGCGTGAGGGTTTGGGTACAGTGACAGGAGAGAACAGTCCCCCTGCCTGTGAGAGGCATGAGATGTGGTGTGACCAGCCCCTGAGTTAATATTCACCACCTCCCCATAGTGACTTTATTCACAGCTCCACCAGCTCTGCTCTTGACACAGCTGTTCTCCAGTCAGGTTGCTTTTCATTATCGAGATGACACCAGGACCCCTGCAAGTTGTGCAAATAACAGGCACAGCTCTGTGCTGGAGTACAGAGAGCCCCAGGGGTGAACTTACCCACATTGAGTTCAGAGTCCTTACACCCGACCCCAGCCGTAATCAGGAAATTATGATAAATCTGATTCACCAGTCAGTCACTGTGCTGACAACACAGGTAAAAGCTCAGTGTGTAAATATTAATGCAGAGGACAGATGTACAGTTCAACACGGGTCTGAAAACTACAAGTCAAGGGCTGAGAGAGCAGGAAAAGGCTGGAGTGTTACTGCAGCAGGTGTGGGAGATGAGGACACAGGGCTGCACACTGGACAGTATGTGTGACAGTTAAGGGTGGAGTGTTCAGTATTACAACAATGTACAGGAGAGGGCAACACCCGTCAGACTATCCCAACAGTACAGGTACAGAGTTCAGCACATAACCACAGGAATTACAACAATACAAGCACAGAGAGGGAACAGGGCTGAGTACTACATTACAGGTATAAACGTTGGCCATGAAGCTGAGTACTACAGCGGCATAGTGAGATACACCTGTGAGAGTTGAGGGAGGAGTGTTGAGTATTACAACAATGTACTTGAGAAAACAACACTGCTCACATTAACAGCAGAACAGGTATAGAGTTCAGCACCAAGACTATCCATACAACACTACAAGCACAGTCAGGGAACAGGTCTAAGTACTATACCAGTGATAAAAAAGCAGTATTTAAGGCAGAGTACTTCCACAGTGTAGTGAGAGATACGCAAGAGAGTTCAGTACAACACTAAGGGCAGTAGAACAGAAGTAGAGGTGTAGGGTTCACTACAAACACTTGAGAAAAAGAATTTCAGTACACATTTAAAGAATTTCACCTTAATGTAGTCAAGTACACCCCTTTCAAAAGTTAAGCAGAAAGTTGAGTACACAGTGCTGATTACATTAGTACAGGGAAGAGCTCAGAGCACAGGCTTGAATATTACAGCACAATACAGGGGGAAAGCTTAACACACAGGGCTGAGTACAACAACAGTACATGTTTCAGAACGTAAGCTTAGTACAGGTAAAAAGCAAATTACTATAAAATACAGTAAAGTTCATTAAACAGTCTGACAACTCCAACAATACAGGTTAGGGACATGGCCGAGTACCACTGGTGTACAGGAGCAGAGTTCAGTATAAGTTTTAAAATATAAACTTGGTACAAGTGAGTTCAGTACAGATCAAAGTAGTACAGAACAAGGGACAGCTAAGAGCTTAACATACAGTTCTGATTATTACAATAGTACATGAATATTACAGCACAATACAGGGGAAAGCTTAGTACACAGGGCTGAGTATTACAACAGTGCAAGAGCAGAGTTCAGTCCATGTTTCAGAATTAAAGCTCACTACAGGAGCAGAGTTCAGTACATAGTGCAGAAATAAAGCTCAGTGCAGGCGAAAGTTCAAGACTTAGTACAGAGACTTCAGTACACAATCTGACAACTTCAACAATACATGTTAGGGTCATTACATATCTGACTGTTACAGCTGTACAGAAGCAGAGTTCAGTCCACGTTTCAAAATTTAAACTTAATACAAGTGAGTTCAGTACACAGCTCTCAATGTTACAACAGCACAGGAACACAGATCAGTATACAGGACTGAGAATTACAACAGTACAGGAACAGAGTTCAGTACATACGTTTAAACAACTGAAGCTCAGTAAAGCACACAAGACAGTAACAGCAGTACAAGTGAGACTTCAGGAAACCAGTGAAGTCATTACACACATTTCAGTATTATAACAGTACATGTGAGTTCAGGAAACAGAGCCAAGTACTACAGTACAATGTACAGGTAAGAGTATAGTACACAGTTCTGATTATTACAATAGTACATGTTAGAGCTCAGAACACAGACTTGAATATTACAGCACAATACAGGGGAAAGCTTAACTGTAAAGTATTACAGTACAGGAGCAGAGTTCAGTACACATTTCAAAATTTAAACTTAGTACAAGTGAGTTCAGTACACAGCCCTCATTGTTACAACAGTACAGGAACACAGATCAGCATACAGGTCTGAGAATTACAACAGTACAGGAAGAGTTCAGTACATACGTTTAAACAACTGAAGCTCAGTACAGTACACAAGACAGTAACAGCAGTACAAGCAAAAGTTCAGGATACCGGTAGAGTCATTACACACATTTCAGTACTACAACAGTACATGGGAGGTTAAAATACAGATCTGAGTAGTACAGTACAATGTACAGTGAAGAGGTTAGCATACAGTTATGATTACAATAGTACATGTAAGAGCTCAGAACACAGACTTGAATATTACAGCACAATACAGGGGAAAGATTAACTGTAAAGTATTACAGTACAGGAGCAGAGTTCAGTACATGTTTCAGAATTAAAGCTCAGTACAGGTGAGTTCAGTATACAGGTTTCAGTACTACAACAGTACATGTGAAGGTCATTACACAGGTCTGAGTTACAACAGTAGAGGTCAGAGTTCAGTACACCTTTCAGAATCAGAGCTCAGTACAGCTGATTAGTTCAGCACACGTGACAGTGAGTATTACAGGAGAACTTCAACACTATTTTTACATTTCCAGGTTATACTGAACCAGTGACGATGAGTGTGTTTCAAACGACAATGAAACTACCACGTGTACAACCTCCACTTCACAACACAACAGAGATGAAGTTTCAACGTACTGTCTGAGCAACACCATATCACCAGCAAGGTCTACAGTTCAGAACGAGGCAACAAAACAGACGTGAAAGCAGCCCTCTTACACTGTAAACATGCTCTTGACCAAGAGATGTTGCTACTATATTCATGTTAAATATTTTCATTAAACCAATACAGTGACATTTTTTAGATTCCTTAAATAGTGTGGAAGAAAGCAGTAAATCTGATGGAAGATCACACATAAGAGACATTCCTGTAGGTCTTATATTTCTGGAGGACATGCTGTGTCACAGGCTGTGTTTGTGATCTGAACGAGTGCAGGTGAACTGAATTCAACAGCTTGATTTCAAGACTGTTTTACCCACAAACACTACTTACTTGTCAGCTCAGCACACAGATGTTGAACGGTTCTGGGGTGAAATGTGCTGCACAACCTGTGCTTGCTAGATGGGGCTTGTGGAGGAGACCCACATCAGTGCCCATGTTTATGACCCGTCTCCTTCCTGGCTGACCCCTTGGAGAAGGAGACAGTGCTCTCTCACAACAGAGGAGCGGACCAGCAGAAAGTCAAACTGTTCTGAACAGTCAAACACGCGACAGTGAGGCTTCGATTGAAATACAGACGCCACTTCAAAAAGACCAGAAAGGATTAAGGGTGGTAGGAGAGCCCATTTCATGTGTGTGTACAGCAGCTAGTGAGCAGGAAGGATGTGGCCAACATACAGCACGTTCACAAAGGTGCATTTAATATGAAATTTGTACAATACTGTAAGTTTATTTTGTTAGCGAGATTTAATAACTGGTCTAACCAAGTTGAGAGAGTTCAGCGCAGTTTTACACACAGGTTTATCACAGGATTTAGAATTGGGCTGGATTACAGGCGAGAGCTCAGCACACTGGTGTGACACTGGGTATAACATTCAGCACAGGAGAGTTTAGTACACAGATTTGAGTGTTACATCACAGGACAGGGAAGGGCACATAGTACTGGTTTGTAATTGAGTAGTAAAGTTCAGCACAGCACACCGATCAGTCGTTAATTAAAGTGGAGAATTCAGCACACAGAACTGTCATTATTACAGGACAGTACAGTGGAGAATTCGGCACACAGATGTGTCATGGAGTATTATAGTACAGTGTACAGAGTCCAGCACACAGGTATGAGTATTACAACTGTCCATATTAGAGTTCCTCACACAGGTGTGTCAAAAAGTATTAAAGCTCAATACAGCCGAGAATTCAGAACACAAGTTTGAGTACTACAACACCACAGGCAACAGTTCAGCACTCAGGTTCAAATACTAAAACAATACAGTTCAGCACACAGGTGTGTCAGAGTATTAAAGCTCAGTGTAGGAGAGAGTTCAGTACACAGGTTTGAGAAATACAAGTTCACTACAGGCGAGTTCAGTCCAGCTGTGAGTATTACAGTACACTACAAGGGTTCAGAATAATGGCTTGTCATCTCAGTACAGTTGAGAGTACAGCACACAGGTGTGTCTTGGAGTACTATAGTACAGCGTACAGAGTTCAGTACACAGGTCTGAGTGTTACAACTGTCCATATTAGAGTTCTTCACACAGGTGTGTCAGTGTCATCATTGCAGCTCAATACAGGTGATAATTCAGCACACTGATCTGTCCCTGATTATTAAAGCACAGTACAGTTGAAGAATCAGTACACAGGTGTGTCTGAGTATTAAACTACAGTACAGGTGAGAGCTGAGCACACAGGGTTGAGTACTGAAGCAGAATAAAGGTTTTAGTTCAGCACACAGGTGTGTTGTTGAGTATTAAAGCTCAGTACAGTGTTCAGTTCACTGGTCTGAGTATTACAACTGTACACAGGTTCAAGTACTAAAGCACAGTACAGGTGAGCATTGAGCACACAGTGTGTCACCGAGTGCCAGTGTTAAGGTACAGCCTTCATGAGACGTCAGCACACTATTGTCAACACTACACTGTCCACAATACACCTCTATAATAAAACATCAGAACAGTAACTGAAGTACCCGTCTCTGGGATACAAGAGCTGTGTCCCCCTCTGGAATCGAACCCTGAACTCTGCGACCCACCGGTCCTAATCCCAGCTCAGCACTGCGAAGCTGCTGTTCCACAGACCACATGCAGCTGGAGAGAAAGAGACGAGCAGAGAGACGCCACAGAGGAAGAAATACAGACAGCAGAGAGCTTCTCACCTCCCTCCCAACTCCCCGTCCACACCTGTCTTCCCACTGTCAGCCTCCGGACATCCTGGAAAAACTGGGGAAAAGAACACAGGAGAGATCATTCAACCCACATCCCAACTGATCCACACCTGTCTTCCCACTGTCAGCCTCCGGTCATCCTGGAAAATTAAGGAAAAGAATACAGGAGAGATCATCCAATCTGTATATCCATACCTGCCATCCTAGAGGCTGTCAGCCTGTGGACATCCTGGAAAACAACACAGGGGAGAGTCCAATCAGCATACATACCAGTCTTTCCACTGTCAACATCTGGACAGCCAGGAAAAATCAGAGAAAAGATTAAATGAGAGTCCAGACTCGATCCCAACTCCACACCTCTCTTCCCACTGTCAGCCTCTGGACAATCAGGAAAACAAGAGACTGGAGAGAGCATCTAACTCCCCATCCACTCCCATCTTCCCACTGTCAGCTTCTGGACATCCTGGAAAATTCAGAAAAAGAAAACAGGAGAGATCATTTAACCCACCTCCCAACTAATCCATACCTGTCTTCCCACTGTCAGCCTCTGGACAGCCAGGAAAATCAGGGAAAAGAATAAATGAGTCTAAATTAGATCCCAACTCCCCACCTCTCTTCCCACTGTCAGCCTCTGGACAATCAGGAAAACTAGGGAAACGAGAGACTGGAGAGAGCATCTAACTCCCCATCCACTCCCATCTTCCCACTGTCAGCTTCTGGACATCCTGGAAAATAATACAGGAAAGATCATTCAACCTACATCCCAACTAATCCATACCTCTCTTCCCACTGTCAGCCTCCGGTCATCCTGAAAAACTAGGGAAACAAGAGACTGGAGAGAACATCTAACCTCCATCACAACTCCCATCTTCCCACTGTCAGCCTCTGGACATCCTGGAAAACTGGGGAAAAGATGACAGGAGAGATCATACAACTTACATCCCAACTAATCCACACCTGTCTTCCCACTGTCAGCCTCTGGACATCCTGGAAAACGAGAGAGACTGGAGAGAGCATCCACTCCCATCTTCCCACTGTCAACCTCTGGAAATCCTGGAAAACTGGGGAAAAGAATACAGGAGAGATCATGCAAATGGCATCCATACCTGCCTTCCCACTGCGCATCCTGGAAAATTAGGTTACGGAATGCAGGAGAGACCATCCAATCTGTATATCCATACCTGTCATCCTAGAGGCTGTCAGCCTGTGGACATCCTGGAACACAACACAGGAGAGATCATTTAACCCACATCCCAACTAATCCATACCCGTCTTCCCACTGTCAGCCTCCGGTCATCCTGAAAAACTAGGGAAACAAGAGACTGGAGAGAACATCTAACCTCCATCACAACTCCCATCACAACTGACCACTGTCAGCCTCTGGATATTCATGAAGATCTGGGAAAAGATGGCAGGGGAACCCAGCCTGTATCCCTAGCTGTCAGTGTGACCCCTGTGGCTGGTGCTGCATGAGCTCAGAGAGCAGGAGGCTCTGCTGTCGGCTGTACAGCTCACGAGTCTGAGGGCAGCAGTCCGGCTCGGTCCTGCTCATCCGAGTCCGAGCACAGCACTCCCTCTGCTCCCCAGACTGACGCGGTGTCGTGCCATCGAGAGAGACCTCCAGCCGACCACATCGCCCCCCGGCACAGAGGAGCTGTGCGGATTCGTTCACAGCGGTTAACCACACCGCGCTGTGAAACTGAGAGTTTGCAAGTTGGGCTCTGTTATCACTATAATTACTCTAATCAGCCCAGTAATGGCCGACACTGACCTCGGTCCTCAGCCTGCGGGCTCTTGGGGTCGCGGGCTGTCTCTCCACAAGCCGGGCGAGGGCTCTGTCCGTCAATGAGGCTGCGAGATGAGGAGTAACCGGACTGATCTCCGATCGCGGCCAGTCAGGATACAAGCCTGCAGGGCGCCGCCATGACAGTCCGCAGCGCCCTGATGACGTCATCACTCGCCGCCCGCCAGGAATCCGCGAACACTACTCGTGTGTATTCTCGTTTGTATTGTATGCATTTTTGTTACAACTACAGTTTAAAAACGGCTAATAAGTGCTGTTAGGGACATCGCCAGACTATTTGTAAATGTAAGAACATCAGAAGACCTTATCTTTAAATGTACCTCCTTCAATGCGTTTTTTCTTAAATGCAACTGTACTATGCAACCCTGGTGTTACAAAGCCCTCGTAATGTAGACTGTATGGCAACAAAATAAATAAATAACCGTGTTTCTTCCAACTTTAATTTCTTCACCAAAGCCCTAGAGCCCAATCTTTTCACCTCTGACCACATTATTCTGGTGCAATTATTATTAATAACAACGAACGTTTAATTACAGTTATTTGCGTCTCTGTGCACTGGGCTGTTTGACCGTTGTCGCCGCAGAAACACACTGAATCATTTTGTCTTCAGCACCTCAGCTCGTCACAGAATCAGACTGAAGTACAGCTCACTGGAGATCATCCCGAGACAGAGACAAGTGTCTGAGTAAGGGCGGGACTGAGAGTCCGGGAAAACAGACCAACCGACACACACACAGTGACAGACTGATACACACTGACACACACACAGTGACAGTGACAGACTAACCGACGCCCACACACTCACAGTGACAGACTGAAACACACTGACACACACACTCTCACACACTCACAGTGACAGACTAACCGACATACACTAAGCGACACACACACTCACAGTGACTGATACACACTGACACACACACTCTCAGTGACAGACTAACCGACATACACTAAGCGACACACACACTCACAGTGACTGATACACACTGACACACACACTCTCACACACTCACAGTGACAGACTAACCGACATACACTGACACACATACACTGACTAAGCGACACACACACTCACAGTGACAGACTGGTACACACTGACACACACACTCGCAGTGACAGACTAAGCGACACACACACACACACACACACACACACAGAGTGACAGACTGAGCGACACACACTGACATACACTCACAGTGACAGACTGACCCACACACACACACAGTGACAGTGTCCATGAAACCCAAACAGCAGGCAGCCTGAATGATCTACTGCATTAAAACTTTACTGTAACATGATACAATTCAACACAATTTCAGCATTAAACACAAAAAAAAAACAGGTTTCATTTTAGCCTCACCCAAAACACACCTGGGGAGAGGGGGTCGCGACGCCCTCGGGTGACTTCAGGAGGCCAGAACCCCGGGAGTCCGGCCCGGGTCAGGGTCCCTGCTCTCTCCAGTACTGGACTGGACTGGACTGGGTCGCTGCTCTCTCTCCAGTACTGGGACTGGTTAGGGCTGGACTGGGCCAGGAGAGGGGTCCAGATCCTGCACGGCTCTTCTGTTCCAGAGAAACCACGCCCTGCCAGGACCGGACCGGACCGGACCACCAGAACAGGCGCAACTCCCACACTCCCCAAAGACAGCGAGAGCCGGGAAAGGCAGGCGGTCCAGACGGAAGTTCTCAGTGGGAGAAGTGGGAAGAGTGTTTTTGGGATATATACCCCTCAGTCCGCCCGGGCCGGGCTGTGCACACGGATCCGCTGGGCTCCCGGGTCCAGTCCAGCTCGGGACAGGGCACCAGCACAGGGGGCACCGGTCCTGTCTGGAGGGAGACTGATCGAGCCTCCTCAGTTCTGACCCGCCACTCGGGCCCACAGAACCGCATCACCACTCTCTCCAGTACTGGACTGGACTGGGTCACTGCTCTCTCCAGTACTGGGCTGGACTGGACTGGGACACTGCTCTCTCCAGTACTGGGCTGGACTGGGTCACTGCTCTCTCCAGTACTGGGCTGGACTGGACTGGGTCACTGCTCTCTCCAGTACTGGGCTGGACTGGGTCACCGCTCTCTCTCCAATACTGGACTGGACTGGGTCACTGCTCTCTCACCGGTACTGGACTGGACTGGACTGGGTCACTGCTCTCTCTCCAGCACTGGGACTGGACTGGATCACTGCTTTCTCCAGTACTGGGCTGGACTGGACTGGGTCACTGCTCTCTCTCCAGTACTGGGCTGGACTGGGTCACTGCTCTCTCTCCAGTACTGGGACTGGACTGGATCACTGCTCTCTCACCAGTACTGGACTGGACTGGATCACTGCTCTCTCTCCAGTACTGGACTGGACTGGGACACTGTTCTCTCACCGGTACTGGGCTGGACTGGGTCACTGCTCTCTCTCCAGCACTGGGGCTGGACTGGATCAATGCTCTCTCACCGGTACTGGAACTGGACTGGACTGGGTCACTGCTCTCTCACCAGCACTGGGACTGGACTGGGTCACTGCTCTCTCTCCTGCACTAGGACTGGACTGGGTCACTGCTTTCTCCAGTACTGGGCTGGACTGGACTGGACTGGGTCACTGCTCTCTCTCCAGTACTGGGCTGGACTGGATCACTGCTCTCTCTCCAGTACTGGGACTGGACTGGACTGGGACACTGCTCTCTCACCAGCACTGGGGCTGGACTGGATCACTGCTCTCTCACCGGAACTGCACTGGACTGGGTCCCTGCTCTCTCTCCAGTACTGGGACTGGACTGGACTGGGTCCCTGCTCTCTCTCCAGTACTGGGACTGGACTGGACTGGGTCACTGCTCTCTCTCCAGTACTGCACTGGACTGGACTGGGACACTGCTCTCTCCAGTACTGGGCTGGACTGGGTTCCTGCTCTCTCTCCAGTACTGGGACTGGACTGGACTGGGTCCCTGCTCTCTCACCAGTACTGGGACTGGACTGGGGGAGAGTGGGATGACCCCTGGGGAACACACGTCACCCCGACCGGGCAGAGCCGTGACGCGGGTCCGAGCGTCCGAGCGCTTTACAAACAGAGCCCCTCCCCCTTTCTCCCAGACCCTGCCCCCTCCCCCCGTGACCCCCTCCCCCTCCCCGCCCGCGTCCCCCGTCCCCCGTCCCCCTCCCTATGTCAGCTGGTGGGGCGCCTCCAGCATCTCCATCAGGAAAGTGTCGATGGGGGTGTCGCCGATCAGCTTGAAGAAGAAGAGGTGCTCCAGGCACTTCAGGCCGATCGAGCGCAGGGCCGGCAGCCGGAGGAGGAGCTTGGCGAACCTGGGGGCGGGACCAGGGGGGGTTAGACCACGCCCCTCCGCTCCCAGGAGGGCGGCGGCGGCGGCGGCGGCTCGGCGGGTATCCGTTACCTGCCCTGCTGGTCGGGGTATCTCTGCTTGCAGTAGGCCTCCAGCGAGGCGTACACCTTCTCCCGGAGCAGCTCCACCTCGCTGGGGTTCGACAGCCCCTTGGCGTCTGCAGCGCAGGGCCAGAGAGGACAGCGAGTCGAGGCACAGGGTCAGGGAGGACAGCACAGGGTCAGGGAATCGAGGCACAGGGTCAGGGAGGACAGCGAGTCGAGGCACAGGGCCAGGGAGGACAGCACAGGGTCAGGGAATCGAGGTACAGGGATAGGGAATCGAGGCACAGGGATAGGGAGGACAGCGAGTCGAGGCACAGGGTCAGGGAGGACAGCACAGGGTCAGGGAATCGAGGCACAGGGTCAGGGAGGACAGCGAGTCGAGGCACAGGGTCAGGGAGGACAGCACAGGGTCAGGGAATCGAGGCACAGGGTCAGGGAGGACAGCACAGGGTCAGGGAATCGAGGCACAGGGTCAGAGAGGACAGCACGTCAAGGCACAGGGTCAGAGAGGACAGCACAGGGTCAGGGAATCGAGGCACAGGGTCAGGGAGGACAGCGAGTCAAGGCACAGGGTCAGGGAGGACAGCACAGGGCCAGAGAGGACAGCGAGTCGAGGCACAGGGTCAGGGAGGACAGCACAGGGTCAGAGAGGACAGCGAGTCGAGGCACAGGGTCAGGGAGGACAGCACAGGGTCAGGGAATTGAGGCACAGGGTCAGGGAGGACAGCACAGGGTCAGGGAATCGAGGCGCAGGGCCAGAGAGGACAGCACGTCAAGGCACAGGGTCAGGGAGGACAGCGAGTCGAGGCACAGGGTCAGGGAGGACAGCACAGGGCCAGGGAGTCGAGGCACAGGGCCAGGGAGGACAGCACAGGGCCAGGGAGGACAGCGAGTCGAGGCACAGGGCCAGAGAGGACAGCACAGGGTCAGGGAATCGAGGCACAGGGTCAGGGAGGACAGCACAGGGCCAGAGAGGACAGCGAGTCAAGGCACAGGGTCAGGGAGGACAGCACAGGGTCAGGGAATTGAGGCACAGGGTCAGGGAGGACAGCACAGGGTCAGGGAATCGAAGAGCAGGGCCAGAGAGGACAGCACGTCAAGGCACAGGGTCAGGGAGGACGGCACAGGGTCAGGGAGTCGAGGCACAGGGTCAGGGAGGACAGCACAGGGCCAGGGAGGACAGCGAGTCAAGGCACAGGGTCAGGGAGGACAGCACAGGGTCAGGGAATCGAGGCACAGGGTCAGGGAGGACAGCGAGTCGAGGCACAGGGTCAGGGAGGACAGCACAGGGCCAGAGAGGACAGCGAGTCGAGGCACAGGGTCAGGGAGGACAGCGAGTCGAGGCACAGGGTCAGGGAATCGAGGCACAGGGCCAGAGGGACAGCGAGTCGAGGCACAGGGTCAGGGAGGACAGCACAGGGCCAGAGAGGACAGCGAGTCGAGGCACAGGGTCAGGGAATCGAGGCACAGGGTCAGGGAGGACAGCGAGTCGAGGCACAGGGTCAGAGAATCGAGGCACAGGGTCAGGGAGGACAGCACGTCGAGGCACAGGGTCAGGGAGGACAGCACAGGGTCAGGGAGGACAGCGAGTCGAGGCACAGGGTCAGGGAGGACAGCACAGGGTCAGGGAATCGAGGCACAGGGTCAGGGAGGACAGCACGTCGAGGCACAGGGTCAGGGAGGACAGCACAGGGCCAGAGAGGACAGCGAGTCGAGGCACAGGGTCAGGGAATCGAGGCACAGGGTCAGGGAGGACAGCGAGTCGAGGCACAGGGTCAGGGAGGACAGCACAGGGTCAGGGATTCGAGGCACAGGGTCAGGGAATCGAGGCACAGGGTCAGGGAGGACAGCACGTCGAGGCACAGGGTCAGGGAGGACAGCACAGGGTCAGGGAGGACGGCACGTCAAGGCACAGGGTCAGGGAATTGAGGCACAGGGTCAGAGAGGACAGCACGTCGAGGCACAGGGTCAGAGAGGACAGCACGGAGCCAGAGGGACAGGGAGTCGAGGCACAGGGTCAGAGAGAACAGCACAGGGTCAGAGAGGACAGCACAGGGTCAGGGAATCGAGGCACAGGGTCAGAGAGGACAGCACGTCAAGGCACAGGGTCAGAGAGGACAGCACAGGGTCAGGGAATCGAGGCACAAGGTCAGAGAGGACAGCACGTCAAGGCACAGGGTCAGAGAGGACAGCACAGGGCCAGAGAGGACAGCGAGTCGAGGCACAGGATCAGGGAGGACAGCACAGGGTCAGGGAATCGAGGCACAGGGTCAGGGAGGACAGCGAGTCGAGGCACAGGGTCAGGGAGGACAGCACGTCGAGGCACAGGGTCAGGGAGGACAGCACAGGGTCAGGGAGGACAGCGAGTCGAGGCACAGGGTCAGGGAATCGAGGCACAGGGTCAGGGAGGACAGCACGTCGAGGCACAGGGTCAGGGAATTGAGGCACAGGGTCAGAGAGGACAGCACGTCGAGGCACAGGGTCAGAGAGGACAGCACGGAGCCAGAGGGACAGGAAGTCGAGGCACAGGGTCAGGGAGGACAGCACAGGGCCAGAGAGGACAGCGAGTCAAGGCACAGGGTCAGAGAGGACAGCACAGGGTCAGAGGGACAGCGAGTCGAGGCACAGGGTCAGAGAGGACAGCACAGGGTCAGAGGGACAGGGAGTCGAGGCACAGGGTCAGAGAGAACAGCACAGGGTCAGAGGGACAGGGAGTCGAGGCACAGGGCCAGTGGGGACAGCACAGGGTCAGAGAAGACAGTGAGTCGAGGCACAGGGTCAGAGAGAACAGCACAGGGCCAGAGAGGACAGCGAGTCAAGGCACAGGGTCAGGGAGGACAGCACAGGGCCAGAGAGGACAGCGAGTCGAGGCACAGGGTCAGAGAGGACAGCACAGGGTCAGAGGGACAGCGAGTCGAGGCACAGGGTCAGAGAGGACAGCACAGGGTCAGAGGGACAGGGAGTCGAGGCACAGGGTCAGAGAGGACAGCACAGGGTCAGAGGGACAGGGAGTCGAGGCACAGGGCCAGTGGGGACAGCACAGGGTCAGGGGGGACAGCGAGTCAAGGCACAGGGTCAGGGAATCGAGGCACAGGGCCAGAGGGACAGCGAGTCGAGGCAGAGGGTCAGGGAGGACAGCACAGGGCCAGAGAGGACAGCGAGTCGAGGCACAGGGTCAGGGAATCGAGGCACAGGGCCAGAGGGACAGCGAGTCGAGGCAGAGGGTCAGGGAGGACAGCACAGGGCCAGAGAGGACAGCGAGTCGAGGCACAGGGTCAGGGAGGACAGCACAGGGCCAGAGAGGACAGCGAGTCGAGGCACAGGGTCAGAGAGGACAGCACAGGGTCAGAGGGACAGCGAGTCGAGGCACAGGGTCAGAAAGGACAGCACAGGGTCAGAGGGACAGGGAGTCGAGGAACAGGGTCAGAGAGGACAGCACAGGGTCAGAGGGACAGGGAGTCGAGGCACAGGGCCAGTGGGGACAGCACAGGGTCAGGGGGGACAGCGAGGGGTCGGCACAGGGTCGGGGAGGACAGCACAGGGTCAGAGAAGACAGTGAGTCGAGGCACAGGGTCAGAGAGAACAGCACAGGGCCAGAGAGGACAGCGAGTCAAGGCACAGGGTCAGGGAGGACAGCACAGGGCCAGAGAGGACAGCGAGTCGAGGCACAGGGTCAGAGAGGACAGCACAGGGTCAGAGGGACAGCGAGTCGAGGCACAGGGTCAGAGAGGACAGCACAGGGTCAGAGGGACAGGGAGTCGAGGCACAGGGTCAGAGAGGACAGCACAGGGTCAGAGGGACAGGGAGTCGAGGCACAGGGCCAGTGGGGACAGCACAGGGTCAGGGGGGACAGCGAGGGGTCGGCACAGGGTCGGGGAGGACAGCACAGGGTCAGAGAAGACAGTGAGTCGAGGCACAGGGTCAGAGAGAACAGCACAGGGTCAGAGGGACAGGGAGTCGAGGCACAGGGTCAGGGAGGACAGCACAGAGCCAGAGGGACAGGGAGTCGAGGCACAGGGTCAGAGGGGACAGCGAGGGGACGGCACAGGGTCGGGGGGTACACGGAGTCAACAGCACAGGCTTAGAAAGGACAGCGAGTCGAGGCACAGGGTCAGAGAGGACAGTACAGGTTCAGGGGGGGACAGGGAGGGGACGGCACAGGGCCAGAGGGGACAGGGCCCAGAGCACAGACATGTCCAGTACCTGGGTTGAACAGGATGATGGCCCGCAGGCAGCCCAGCTCGGTCTTGTCCATCTGCATGTCCCTCATCTTGCTGACCAGCTCCGTCAGCACTCTGAGAGCAGGAGAGAGAGGAGAGCAGGGGTCAGAGGTCAGACACCGCAGGACACCAGCACCAGACAGAGAGGAGCCGCATGCCAGCACCCCGCAGCCCTGTGTAATTACACCTTTATTACACGAGTTACTACCACTGGTGCACCGCGAGGTTGGAGCTTATTAACCCCTTATTACTGTGCAACAGCCACACGTGTGATCTGGTTATTACCTGTCAAATATGGCGCCCACCTCCACACTGTGAGCACTGTCCCTGTGTGTTCAATCACAAAGTGTTATTACACAGTTATTACGCTGTTAATACCTCCACACTGTGAGCACTGTCCCTGTATGTTCAATTACAAAGTGTTATTACAGTTATTACACTGTTAATACCTCCACATGTCCCTGTGCACTGTCCCTGTCTGGGAGTCTGACTGACAGCACTGTCACACCTGGAGCGGATCAGACTGCTGCGCACTGGGAGTCTGACAGCACTGTCACACCTGGAGCGGATCAGACTGCTGCGCACTGGGAGTCTGACTGACAGCACTGTCACACCTGGAGCGGATCAGACTGCTGCGCACTGGGAGTCTGACTGACAGCACTGTCACACCTGGAGCGGGTCAGACTGCTGCGCACTGGGAGTCTGACTGACAGCACTGTCACACCTGGAGCGGATCAGACTGCTGCACACTGGGAGTCTGACAGCACTGTCACACCTGGAGCGGATCAGACTGCTGCGCACTGGGAGTTTGACTGACAGCACTGTCACACCTGGAGCGGATCAGACTGCTGCGCACTGGGAGTCTGACTGACAGCACTGTCACACCTGGAGCGGATCAGACTGCTGCACTGTCACACCTGGAGCGGATCAGACTGCTGCGCACTGGGAGTCTGACTGCACTGTCACACCTGGAGCGGGTCAGACTGCTGCACACTGGGAGTCTGACTGACAGCACTGTCACACCTGGAGCGGATCAGACTGCTGCGCACTGGGAGTCTGACTGACAGCACTGTCACACCTGGAGCGGATCAGACTGCTGCGCACTGGGAGTCTGACTGCACTGTCACACCTGGAGCGGATCAGACTGCTGCACTGTCACACCTGGAGCGGATCAGACCACGATCGTGGGGGTAACTGCGGTCACTGCGGCGGGTCCGGCCTCAGGCTACCTGTCGAAGATGGCGCCCACACCAGCGCTGTGCGCGCTGTTCCTGTGCACGTGCAGCCCTGTGGCCAACAGGATCCCGTCCTTCACCGAGATCGAGCGATGAGAGAAGGAGGCGATGAGCAGCTCGTTCCACCCTGAGAGAGAGAGACAGGGGTCAGCACAGCTGGACACCGCACCAGCGCCACTCCGAGAGAGACGGGGTCTGCACAGACACACTGGACAGCTGGACACCACACCAGCGCTGCTCCGAGAGAGACGGGGGTCAGCACAGACACACTGGACAGCCGGACACTGCTCCGAGAGAGACAGGGGTCAGCACAGACACACTGGACAGCTGGACACTGCACCAGCACCACTCTGAGAGAGACGGGGGTCAGCACAGACACACTGGACAGCCGGACACTGCTCCGAGAGAGACAGGGGTCAGCACAGACACACTGGACAGCTGGACACTGCACCAGCACCACTCTGAGAGAGACGGGGGTCAGCACAGACACACTGGACAGCTGGACACTGCACCAGCACCACTCTGAGAGAGACGGGGGTCAGCACAGACACACTGGACAGCCGGACACTGCTCCGAGAGAGACGGGGGGTCAGCACAGACACACTGGACAGCCGGACACTGCTCCGAGAGAGACAGGGGTCAGCACAGACACACTGGACAGCCGGACACTGCTCCGAGAGAGACGGGGGTCAGCACAGATACACTGGACAGCCGGACACTCACCTGCCCTCAGCAGGATGACCTGGTCGTCCAGGGGCAGCTCGTGGAAGTGTGGGATACGCTTGGCCCACTCCACCAGCGTGAACAGCTGCTTGTCCGCAGCCTGGCAGATGTTGGTCACTGGGTCATTGGGCTGGAGAGAGAGAGAGAGAGAGAGAGAGAGAGAGAGAGAGAGAGAGAGAGAGAGAGAGAGAGAGAGAGAGAGGCCGTGTGAGAGACAGACAGGACACGCAGAGAGAGAGGAGAGAGACAGGACACACAGAGGACTCGCAGAGAGAGACAGACCGGACACGCAGAGAGGAGAGAGGAGAGAGACAGAGACCCACAGAGAGAGAGGAGCGAGGAGCGAGAGACAGACAGGGCTCAGAGAGAGAGGAGCGAGAGACAGACAGACTCACAGAGTTGGCCCCAGAGCTCCCGTCGGAGTGCAGCTCCGTCTTCTGCTCCACGGCCATCTCTGCCTCCAGGATCTTCTCCACCGGCATCTCCTCGTTCACTGCGCTGGTGGACTCCACCTCCCCGTCCCGGTCCCTGTTCCTCTGGCGCTCCTCCTGCACCGCTGCAGGGCCGGGAGAGGAGAGAGGAGACAGAGGGGGAGAGAGAGGGGGGAGGAGAGAGAGGGGAGGAGAAGAGAAGAGAGGGGAGGAGAAGAGAAGAGAGGGGAGAGAGAGGAGGAGAGGAGGAGAGGAGGAGAGAGAGAGAGAGGGGGGAGAGGAGGAGGAGAAAGGAGGACAGAGAGGGGGGGGAGAGAGGAGTAGGAGGATAAAGGAGGAGAGACAGACACACAGACAGATACACACGTTTCCCAGTTAGTATAAACTACAGTCACACAACACCTCACACACAGACACACACACACACACGCACACGCACGCACTGACCCAGTACCGGCCCGGCCCGGGTACCATCGGACTGGCCCACCCCCGCCGACGCCGGCGCCGGCACCTGGTCCTGTCCCTGGCCACACGCGCACTGCTACACACACACACGCGCACACACACACCCCCCCCGGCCCAGTGATCCTCACAGCGCTGGCGTTCGTCCTGGACCACTGGAGAAGGAGGGAGAGGAGAGGCAGAGAGAGGGGAGACGAGAGGAGAGAGAGGGAGAGAGGAGACAGGGGGTTAGTTGGGCGCTCTCCCTCTCCTCTCTCCCGCCTCCCTCCTCTCTCTCCCGTCTCCTCTCTCCTCTCTCAGTCTGTCCTCTTCCTCGGGAGCACAAACACACAACAGCCGGGCCAGCAGGCTCCCTGAGGGCGCTCCCAGCTCAGCGGTCAGCGGTCAGTGGTCAGTGTCTCACTGTGGTCAGTGACCAGCAGGCTCACTGAGAGCACTCCCAGCTCAGCGGTCAGCAGGGCGGTCAGTGTCTCTCTGTGGTCAGTGGTCAGTGAGTCTCTGTGGTCAGCGGTCAGTGAGTCTCTGTGGTCAGCGGTCCAGGCCCGGGCACTCACCCTCTCTCTTCATGCCCATGGCCAGACACTTCTGGTAGCGGCAGTACTGGCAGCGGTCAGTGTCTCTGTGGTCAGCGGTCAGTGTCTCTCTGTGGTCAGCGGTCAGCGGTCCAGGCCCGGGCACTCACCCTCTCTCTTCATGCCCATGGCCAGACACTTCTGGTAGCGGCAGTACTGGCAGCGGTCAGTGTCTCTGTGGTCAGCGGTCAGTGTCTCTCTGTGGTCAGCGGTCAGCGGTCCAGGCCCGGGCACTCACCCTCTCTCTTCATGCCCATGGCCAGACACTTCTGGTAGCGGCAGTACTGGCAGCGGTCAGTGTCTCTGTGGTCAGCGGTCAGTGTCTCTCTGTGGTCAGCGGTCAGCGGTCCAGGCCCGGGCACTCACCCTCTCTCTTCATGCCCATGGCCAGACACTTCTGGTAGCGGCAGTACTGGCAGCGGTCAGTGTCTCTGTGGTCAGCGGTCAGTGTCTCTCTGTGGTCAGCGGTCAGCGGTCCAGGCCCGGGCACTCACCCTCTCTCTTCATGCCCATGGCCAGACACTTCTGGTAGCGGCAGTACTGGCAGCGGTCAGTGTCTCTGTGGTCAGCGGTCAGTGTCTCTCTGTGGTCAGCGGTCAGCGGTCCAGGCCCGGGCACTCACCCTCTCTCTTCATGCCCATGGCCAGACACTTCTGGTAGCGGCAGTACTGGCAGCGGTCAGTGTCTCTGTGGTCAGCGGTCAGTGTCTCTCTGTGGTCAGCGGTCAGCGGTCCAGGCCCGGGCACTCACCCTCTCTCTTCATGCCCATGGCCAGACACTTCTGGTAGCGGCAGTACTGGCAGCGGTCAGTGTCTCTGTGGTCAGCGGTCAGTGTCTCTCTGTGGTCAGCGGTCAGCGGTCCAGGCCCGGGCACTCACCCTCTCTCTTCATGCCCATGGCCAGACACTTCTGGTAGCGGCAGTACTGGCAGCGGTCAGTGTCTCTGTGGTCAGCGGTCAGTGTCTCTCTGTGGTCAGCGGTCAGCGGTCCAGGCCCGGGCACTCACCCTCTCTCTTCATGCCCATGGCCAGACACTTCTGGTAGCGGCAGTACTGGCAGCGGTCAGTGTCTCTGTGGTCAGCGGTCAGTGTCTCTCTGTGGTCAGCGGTCAGCGGTCCAGGCCCGGGCACTCACCCTCTCTCTTCATGCCCATGGCCAGACACTTCTGGTAGCGGCAGTACTGGCAGCGGTCAGTGTCTCTGTGGTCAGCGGTCAGTGTCTCTCTGTGGTCAGCGGTCAGCGGTCCAGGCCCGGGCACTCACCCTCTCTCTTCATGCCCATGGCCAGACACTTCTGGTAGCGGCAGTACTGGCAGCGGTCAGTGTCTCTGTGGTCAGCGGTCAGTGTCTCTCTGTGGTCAGCGGTCAGCGGTCCAGGCCCGGGCACTCACCCTCTCTCTTCATGCCCATGGCCAGACACTTCTGGTAGCGGCAGTACTGGCAGCGGTCAGTGTCTCTGTGGTCAGCGGTCAGTGTCTCTCTGTGGTCAGCGGTCAGCGGTCCAGGCCCGGGCACTCACCCTCTCTCTTCATGCCCATGGCCAGACACTTCTGGTAGCGGCAGTACTGGCAGCGGTCAGTGTCTCTGTGGTCAGCGGTCAGTGTCTCTCTGTGGTCAGCGGTCAGCGGTCCAGGCCCGGGCACTCACCCTCTCTCTTCATGCCCATGGCCAGACACTTCTGGTAGCGGCAGTACTGGCAGCGGTCAGTGTCTCTGTGGTCAGCGGTCAGTGTCTCTCTGTGGTCAGCGGTCAGCGGTCCAGGCCCGGGCACTCACCCTCTCTCTTCATGCCCATGGCCAGACACTTCTGGTAGCGGCAGTACTGGCAGCGGTCAGTGTCTCTGTGGTCAGCGGTCAGTGTCTCTCTGTGGTCAGCGGTCAGCGGTCCAGGCCCGGGCACTCACCCTCTCTCTTCATGCCCATGGCCAGACACTTCTGGTAGCGGCAGTACTGGCAGCGGTCAGTGTCTCTGTGGTCAGCGGTCAGTGTCTCTCTGTGGTCAGCGGTCAGCGGTCCAGGCCCGGGCACTCACCCTCTCTCTTCATGCCCATGGCCAGACACTTCTGGTAGCGGCAGTACTGGCAGCGGTCAGTGTCTCTGTGGTCAGCGGTCAGTGTCTCTCTGTGGTCAGCGGTCAGCGGTCCAGGCCCGGGCACTCACCCTCTCTCTTCATGCCCATGGCCAGACACTTCTGGTAGCGGCAGTACTGGCAGCGGTCAGTGTCTCTGTGGTCAGCGGTCAGTGTCTCTCTGTGGTCAGCGGTCAGCGGTCCAGGCCCGGGCACTCACCCTCTCTCTTCATGCCCATGGCCAGACACTTCTGGTAGCGGCAGTACTGGCAGCGGTCAGTGTCTCTGTGGTCAGCGGTCAGTGTCTCTCTGTGGTCAGCGGTCAGCGGTCCAGGCCCGGGCACTCACCCTCTCTCTTCATGCCCATGGCCAGACACTTCTGGTAGCGGCAGTACTGGCAGCGGTCAGTGTCTCTGTGGTCAGCGGTCAGTGTCTCTCTGTGGTCAGCGGTCAGCGGTCCAGGCCCGGGCACTCACCCTCTCTCTTCATGCCCATGGCCAGACACTTCTGGTAGCGGCAGTACTGGCAGCGGTCAGTGTCTCTGTGGTCAGCGGTCAGTGTCTCTCTGTGGTCAGCGGTCAGCGGTCCAGGCCCGGGCACTCACCCTCTCTCTTCATGCCCATGGCCAGACACTTCTGGTAGCGGCAGTACTGGCAGCGGTCAGTGTCTCTGTGGTCAGCGGTCAGTGTCTCTCTGTGGTCAGCGGTCAGCGGTCCAGGCCCGGGCACTCACCCTCTCTCTTCATGCCCATGGCCAGACACTTCTGGTAGCGGCAGTACTGGCAGCGGTCAGTGTCTCTGTGGTCAGCGGTCAGTGTCTCTCTGTGGTCAGCGGTCAGCGGTCCAGGCCCGGGCACTCACCCTCTCTCTTCATGCCCATGGCCAGACACTTCTGGTAGCGGCAGTACTGGCAGCGGTCAGTGTCTCTGTGGTCAGCGGTCAGTGTCTCTCTGTGGTCAGCGGTCAGCGGTCCAGGCCCGGGCACTCACCCTCTCTCTTCATGCCCATGGCCAGACACTTCTGGTAGCGGCAGTACTGGCAGCGGTCAGTGTCTCTGTGGTCAGCGGTCAGTGTCTCTCTGTGGTCAGCGGTCAGCGGTCCAGGCCCGGGCACTCACCCTCTCTCTTCATGCCCATGGCCAGACACTTCTGGTAGCGGCAGTACTGGCAGCGGTCAGTGTCTCTGTGGTCAGCGGTCAGTGTCTCTCTGTGGTCAGCGGTCAGCGGTCCAGGCCCGGGCACTCACCCTCTCTCTTCATGCCCATGGCCAGACACTTCTGGTAGCGGCAGTACTGGCAGCGGTCAGTGTCTCTGTGGTCAGCGGTCAGTGTCTCTCTGTGGTCAGCGGTCAGCGGTCCAGGCCCGGGCACTCACCCTCTCTCTTCATGCCCATGGCCAGACACTTCTGGTAGCGGCAGTACTGGCAGCGGTCAGTGTCTCTGTGGTCAGCGGTCAGTGTCTCTCTGTGGTCAGCGGTCAGCGGTCCAGGCCCGGGCACTCACCCTCTCTCTTCATGCCCATGGCCAGACACTTCTGGTAGCGGCAGTACTGGCAGCGGTCAGTGTCTCTGTGGTCAGCGGTCAGTGTCTCTCTGTGGTCAGCGGTCAGCGGTCCAGGCCCGGGCACTCACCCTCTCTCTTCATGCCCATGGCCAGACACTTCTGGTAGCGGCAGTACTGGCAGCGGTCAGTGTCTCTGTGGTCAGCGGTCAGTGTCTCTCTGTGGTCAGCGGTCAGCGGTCCAGGCCCGGGCACTCACCCTCTCTCTTCATGCCCATGGCCAGACACTTCTGGTAGCGGCAGTACTGGCAGCGGTCAGTGTCTCTGTGGTCAGCGGTCAGTGTCTCTCTGTGGTCAGCGGTCAGCGGTCCAGGCCCGGGCACTCACCCTCTCTCTTCATGCCCATGGCCAGACACTTCTGGTAGCGGCAGTACTGGCAGCGGTCAGTGTCTCTGTGGTCAGCGGTCAGTGTCTCTCTGTGGTCAGCGGTCAGCGGTCCAGGCCCGGGCACTCACCCTCTCTCTTCATGCCCATGGCCAGACACTTCTGGTAGCGGCAGTACTGGCAGCGGTCAGTGTCTCTGTGGTCAGCGGTCAGTGTCTCTCTGTGGTCAGCGGTCAGCGGTCCAGGCCCGGGCACTCACCCTCTCTCTTCATGCCCATGGCCAGACACTTCTGGTAGCGGCAGTACTGGCAGCGGTCAGTGTCTCTGTGGTCAGCGGTCAGTGTCTCTCTGTGGTCAGCGGTCAGCGGTCCAGGCCCGGGCACTCACCCTCTCTCTTCATGCCCATGGCCAGACACTTCTGGTAGCGGCAGTACTGGCAGCGGTCAGTGTCTCTGTGGTCAGCGGTCAGTGTCTCTCTGTGGTCAGCGGTCAGCGGTCCAGGCCCGGGCACTCACCCTCTCTCTTCATGCCCATGGCCAGACACTTCTGGTAGCGGCAGTACTGGCAGCGGTCAGTGTCTCTGTGGTCAGCGGTCAGTGTCTCTCTGTGGTCAGCGGTCAGCGGTCCAGGCCCGGGCACTCACCCTCTCTCTTCATGCCCATGGCCAGACACTTCTGGTAGCGGCAGTACTGGCAGCGGTCAGTGTCTCTGTGGTCAGCGGTCAGTGTCTCTCTGTGGTCAGCGGTCAGCGGTCCAGGCCCGGGCACTCACCCTCTCTCTTCATGCCCATGGCCAGACACTTCTGGTAGCGGCAGTACTGGCAGCGGTCAGTGTCTCTGTGGTCAGCGGTCAGTGTCTCTCTGTGGTCAGCGGTCAGCGGTCCAGGCCCGGGCACTCACCCTCTCTCTTCATGCCCATGGCCAGACACTTCTGGTAGCGGCAGTACTGGCAGCGGTCAGTGTCTCTGTGGTCAGCGGTCAGTGTCTCTCTGTGGTCAGCGGTCAGCGGTCCAGGCCCGGGCACTCACCCTCTCTCTTCATGCCCATGGCCAGACACTTCTGGTAGCGGCAGTACTGGCAGCGCTCAGTGTCTCTGTGGTCAGCGGTCAGTGTCTCTCTGTGGTCAGCGGTCAGCGGTCCAGGCCCGGGCACTCACCCTCTCTCTTCATGCCCATGGCCAGACACTTCTGGTAGCGGCAGTACTGGCAGCGGTCAGTGTCTCTGTGGTCAGCGGTCAGTGTCTCTCTGTGGTCAGCGGTCAGCGGTCCAGGCCCGGGCACTCACCCTCTCTCTTCATGCCCATGGCCAGACACTTCTGGTAGCGGCAGTACTGGCAGCGGTCAGTGTCTCTGTGGTCAGCGGTCAGTGTCTCTCTGTGGTCAGCGGTCAGCGGTCCAGGCCCGGGCACTCACCCTCTCTCTTCATGCCCATGGCCAGACACTTCTGGTAGCGGCAGTACTGGCAGCGGTTCCGCTGGCGCTTGTCCACCAGACAGTCCTTGTTGTCCCTGCAGGTGTAGGTCAGGTCCTTCCTCACCGTCCTCTTGAAGAAGCCCTTACAGCCCTCACAGCTGTACACACCATAGTGCTTCCCTGAGGGAGAGGAGACACACTCCTGAGACAGGAGACACACTCACACACACTGCTCTCCTGCAGGGACAGGAGACACTGTCCTCTTGAAGAAGCCCTTACAGCCCTCACAGCTGTACACACCATAGTGCTTCCCTGAGGGAGAGGAGACACACTGCTGAGACAGGAGACACACTCACACACACTGCTCTCCTGCAGGGACAGGAGACAGGAGACACTGTCCTCTTGAAGAAGCCCTTACAGCCCTCACAGCTGTACACACCATAGTGCTTCCCTGAGGGAGAGGAGACACACTGCTGAGACAGGAGACACACTCACACACACTGCTCTCCTGCAGGGACAGGAGACAGGAGACACTGTCCTCTTGAAGAAGCCCTTACAGCCCTCACAGCTGTACACACCATAGTGCTTCCCTGAGGGAGAGGAGACACACTCCTGAGACAGGAGACACACTCACACACACTGCTCTCCTGCAGGGACAGGAGACACTGTCCTCTTGAAGAAGCCCTTACAGCCCTCACAGCTGTACACACCATAGTGCTTCCCTGAGGGAGAGGAGACACACTCCTGAGACAGGAGACACACTCACACACACTGCTCTCCTGCAGGGACAGGAGACAGGAGACACTGTCCTCTTGAAGAAGCCCTTACAGCCCTCACAGCTGTACACACCATAGTGCTTCCCTGAGGGAGAGGAGACACACTCCTGAGACAGGAGACACACTCACACACACTGCTCTCCTGCAGGGACAGGAGACAGGAGACACTGTCCTCTTGAAGAAGCCCTTACAGCCCTCACAGCTGTACACACCATAGTGCTTCCCTGAGGGAGAGGAGACACACTCCTGAGACAAGAGACACACACTCACACACACTGCTCTCCTGCAGGGACAGGAGACAGGAGACACTGTCCTCTTGAAGAAGCCCTTACAGCCCTCACAGCTGTACACACCATAGTGCTTCCCTGAGGGAGAGGAGACACACTCCTGAGACAAGAGACACACACTCACACACACTGCTCTCCTGCAGGGACAGGAGACAGGAGACACTGTCCTCTTGAAGAAGCCCTTACAGCCCTCACAGCTGTACACACCATAGTGCTTCCCTGAGGGAGAGGAGACACACTCCTGAGACAAGAGACACACACTCACACACACTGCTCTCCTGCAGGGACAGGAGACAGGAGACACTGTCCTCTTGAAGAAGCCCTTACAGCCCTCACAGCTGTACACACCATAGTGCTTCCCTGAGGGAGAGGAGACACACTCCTGAGACAAGAGACACACACTCACACACACTGCTCTCCTGCAGGGACAGGAGACAGGAGACACTGTCCTCTTGAAGAAGCCCTTACAGCCCTCACAGCTGTACACACCATAGTGCTTCCCTGAGGGAGAGGAGACACACTCCTGAGACAGGAGACACACTCACACACACTGCTCTCCTGCACGGACAGGAGACACTGTCCTCTTGAAGAAGCCCTTACAGCCCTCACAGCTGTACACACCATAGTGCTTCCCTGAGGGAGAGGAGACACACTGCTGAGACAGGAGACACACTCACACACACTGCTCTCCTGCAGGGACAGGAGACAGGAGACACTGTCCTCTTGAAGAAGCCCTTACAGCCCTCACAGCTGTACACACCATAGTGCTTCCCTGAGGGAGAGGAGACACACTCCTGAGACAGGAGACACACTCACACACACTGCTCTCCTGCAGGGACAGGAGACAGGAGACACTGTCCTCTTGAAGAAGCCCTTACAGCCCTCACAGCTGTACACACCATAGTGCTTCCCTGAGGGAGAGGAGACACACTCCTGAGACAAGAGACACACACTCACACACACTGCTCTCCTGCAGGGACAGGAGACAGGAGACACTGTCCTCTTGAAGAAGCCCTTACAGCCCTCACAGCTGTACACACCATAGTGCTTCCCTGAGGGAGAGGAGACACACTCCTGAGACAGGAGACACACTCACACACACTGCTCTCCTGCAGGGACAGGAGACAGGAGACACTGTCCTCTTGAAGAAGCCCTTACAGCCCTCACAGCTGTACACACCATAGTGTTTCCCTGAGGGAGAGGAGACACACTCCTGAGACAAGAGACACACACTCACACACACTGCTCTCCTGCAGGGACAGGAGACAGGAGACAGGAGACAGGAGACACTGTCCTCTTGAAGAAGCCCTTACAGCCCTCACAGCTGTACACACCATAGTGCTTCCCTGAGGGAGAGGAGACACACTCCTGAGACAAGAGACACACACTCACACACACTGCTCTCCTGCAGGGACAGGAGACAGGAGACACTGTCCTCTTGAAGAAGCCCTTACAGCCCTCACAGCTGTACACACCATAGTGCTTCCCTGAGGGAGAGGAGACACACTCCTGAGACAGGAGACGCACTCACACACACTGCTCTCCTGCACGGACAGGAGACACTGTCCTCTTGAAGAAGCCCTTACAGCTGTACACACTATAGTGCTTCCCTGAGGGAGAGGAGACACACTCACACACTGCTCTCCTGCAGGGACAGGAGACAGGAGAGAGAGAGAGAGAGAAACTGGCAGACCTGGCTGCCCAGAGAGGACAGGCTCAGTGACCACAGCCTGGACACAGACACTGGACACAGGCTGACCTGGCTGCCCAGAGAGGACAGGCTCAGTGACCACAGCCTGGACACAGACACTGGACACAGGCAGACCTGGCTGTCCAGAGAGGACAGGCTCAGTGACCACAGCCTGGACACAGACACTGGACACAGGCAGACCTGGCTGCCCAGAGAGGACAGGCTCAGTGACCACAGCCTGGACACAGGCAGACCTGGCTGCCCAGAGAGGACAGGCTCAGTGACCACAGCCTGGACACACACACTGGACACAGGCTGACCTGGCTGTCCAGAGAGGACAGGCTCAGTGACCACAGCCTGGACACACACACTGGACACAGGCTGACCTGGCTGTCCAGAGAGGACAGGCTCAGTGACCACAGCCTGGACACACACACTGAACACAGGCTGACCTGGCTGTCCAGAGAGGACAGGCTGTGGTCTCACTGCCAGCAGGGAGACATAGAGACAGAGGTGCACTTCCTACTGCACTGGGACAGATACTCTGGGATTAGAGAAACATTCTTCCCCAAATTTACACAGCTAATCCCAGAGTTCCCACACCTGCCAGAGTCACAACAGTACTGGGAGAGGGAGGAGGGAACTCCGCTGAACTGGCAGAACTGGCAGCCCAGTGTGTGATCTCCTGTCCCAGCCTGAGGACCAGTGAGCCCGTCTCCCAGTACTGCTCCTGTCTAGATGGAGATACCGGAGGACCGTGTCTGTGCTGTAAACGTCTGCAGGTCTGTGTTTCATGTTAACTGTATTTGTTTTGCTGTGACAACACTGACTGAACTGATTTCACACCAGTAAAGCACCTTGAACTGGACTGGACTGGACTGGACTGAGCTGACAGCACAGGAGAGAGAGGAGAGACAGGAGAAGGAGAGGAGACTCGGACAGGGCCTCTCTCACCGGAGGAGCGGTCCCCACAGATGGCACACAGGCGCTTCTGGGACATCATGGGGCCGGGGCTGTGAGCCGACATGGGCTTCAGGCCGAAGGGAGGCTTGACATCGTCAGAGCTGGTGACCGTGTGCAGCCCAGACATGGACACTGTGGAGTTAATCTGACACAGAGAGAGAGAGGGGTTCATACACTCCAGTACATGAACACTGCACTGAGAGAGAGAGGGGTTCATACACACACACTGACTGGACACTCCAGTACATGAACACTGCACTGAGAGAGAGAGGGGTTCATACACACACACTGACTGGACACTCCAGTACATGAACACTGCACTGAGAGAAAGAGGGGTTCATACACACACACTGACTGGACACTCCAGTACATGAACACTGCACTGAGAGAGAGAGGGGTTCATACAGACACACTGACTGGACACTCCAGTACATGAACACTGCACTGAGAGAGAGAGGGGTTCATACACACACACTGACTGGACACTCCAGTACATGAACACTGCACTGAGAGAGAGAGGGGTTCACACAGACACACTGACTGGACACTCCAGTACATGAACACTGCACTGAGAGAGAGAGGGGTTCATACACACACACTGACTGGACACTCCAGTACATGAACACTGCACTGAGAGAGAGAGGGGTTCATACAGACACACTGACTGGACACTCCAGTACATGAACACTGCACTGAGAGAGAGAGGGGTTCATACAGACACACTGACTGGACACTCCAGTACATGAACACTGCACTGAGAGAGAGAGGGGTTCATACAGACACACTGACTGGACACTCCAGTACATGAACACTGCACTGAGAGAGAGGGGGGTTCATACACACACACTGACTGGACACTCCAGTACATGAACACTGCACTGAGAGAGAGAGAGGGGTTCATACAGACACACTGACTGGACACTCCAGTACATGAACACTGCACTGAGAGAGAGGGGGGTTCATACACACACACTGACTGGACACTCCAGTACATGAACACTGCACTGAGAGAGAGAGAGGGGTTCATACAGACACCCTGACTGGACAGACTGGGAGGGAGCTACACTCACCTGCGGGCTGCTGATGGGACCGTACCCTACGCTGGGGGTGCCGGGAACGCAGGGCGACCCCAGCGAGGAGCTGATGACGGAGAAGGGGGACCCCAGGCTGCTGATGGGCGAGTTGACCGCCGTCGTCATGGGGGGCAGGGGCGTCATGGCGGCGGCCGGGGGGGCCAGCGAGGGCGAGCGCTGTGCTGAGGGGGGGGAGGAGACGGAGGAGCTGTCGGGACTGCGGGAGTCTGAGGGAGAGGATATCGGCTTCAGCAACGCAGCCGGGCAGCTTGTTCCACACCCCCACCCCCCTCTGTGTACAGTAGAGCCTCCTGTCCTGACTGGAGGAGCTCACCCAGCTGTGTCTGGAGAGAAGCCAGGGTATCGGCTTGTTCCACACCCCCACCCCTCTCTGTGTACAGAAGAGCCTCCTGTCCTGACTGGAGGAGCTCACCCAGCTGTGTCTGGGGACTGTGACACTCCCACCCTGGAGCTACACTGCAGCTGTGCGTCTCCAGCACTGCACAGGCTGACATGCTGAGAAACACAGACTGACTGAGAGAGAGTAACACAGACTGACAAGACAGGCTGAGAGACAGACAGACACACGGACAGGCTGAGAGAGAGACCGAGAGAAACACAGACAGAGAATCAGACAGACAGGCAAGAGAGGCAGGCAGACAGACACACAAACAAGACAGGCTGAGAGACACAGACACACGGACAGGCTGAGAGAGACAGACAGAATCAGAGAGACAGCCAAGAGAGGCAGACAGACACACAAACAGGACAGGCTGAGAGACGGAGACACACGGACAGGCTGAGAGACAGACAGAGAATCAGAGAGACAGCCAAGAGAGGCAGACAGACACACGGACAGGTTGAGAGACACAGACAGAGAATCAGACAGACAGGCGGGTCTATAAACGCCCGCAGGCAGGCAGGCAGACAGACAGAGAATCAGACAGACGGGCTGGTCTGTATCCGCTTACAGACAGACGGGCCTGGCTATAAATACCCACAGACGCGCTGCCTGCGCTCCGAGTCAAGACCCACGGCGGCCAGAAAACACGAGCGATTCTCCACAGCCCGCGGCGGCACACGCTTGCACGCCCAGCCCACTCCGCGACGTGAAACACAAGCAGTTAAAAAAAAAATATACCCCCCCCCCCCCACGCCCACGCCCGACAAGACGATTTCCAACCGTTCTCTTACCTCTGCTGTCGCCCATGGCGGACGCCTGGGCCTCTGTGGTGGCGGGGTCGGCGGCGGCGACAGTCCGATCGGGGCGCCTCGGCTCCCGGCCGGCGACTCAACTCCAGCCCGAGGCCTCACTGGGGCCTCCGGGCCAAAGCTCCCAAAACACGGGTCTGGGCGCTTGTGTTTCAAGAGCTCCAAGACCACCGCCCCCCCCCCCTCTCTCTCCCTCGTCGACAAGTCGAACTCTTTCAAATTAAAGGGATAAACGAGGGGCTAAATAAACACCAACAACAACAACACTCCGACTCCGAAAACCAGCGAGCTGGGAGAGCCGAGCTGTCGAAGTTTCCAGACCTTCTCCGCCGAAGCCAAACGGAAAACAACAACAGCAGCAGCAGCAGCAAAGCGTTTTCACCCACGGAGAGGGGGCCAGAAAGTGCACACAAAAAAAAAAACACCAAAAAACCACAACAAAAACAGTCAATTAAACTCGAAATAAAAAGTGAACCAGCGCTGGTATTTCCCGAGCTCGCAGGGGAGAGAGAGAAAGAGAGAGACTCGCCGAGCACCACTTCCAATCAGAATAAGTCATAAAAAAACACACGCGAGAAAAAAAAAACACGAGTGGAAATCCACGGCCCCCTTGCTTTTGCGCTGGAATAAATTAACTCCCGCAGCCTACGAGGGCACTAGGGCGACAGCCCAGCGGAGGAAGATCATAAAATAGAGAAGTCGGACCCGATCCCGACTCTACGTCTCCTCTCCTCTCATCTCGCTTCCTTTGCTCCTGTTCTGCATTTTAAACGCAGGAGGCGCTGCTCGGGCAACTGCAGCCATTTTGGCTCCGCCGCACGTTGGAGGGGGGAGGGGTAGGGGGAGGGGCCGGCGGCGCCGGGCGAGGGAGGCCGGAGCCAAAATGGCGGACCGCGGGGCAGCCAGTTTCCCCTCGCAGGGAGGGAGACTCAGCCGCCTCCTCCTCCTCCTCCCCTCACCCCACTACAACCCAACCAGTCTTCCCACAGCCACAGGGTCGAGTACGGCCCTCCGTTTTCGAGCTCCTGGCGGCGTCCGTTTATGTTAAATCCGTTGGTCCGCTCTTGTTTTGATTCTCGTACACGAAGCGTAGGCTCTTCCACACGCCCCGGCTCCCATCTCTCCCTCAAGCACGGTCTTGTTTTATTCTCTTTCACCCGAGAGAGAGAACCGTGTGTTCTGTTGCAGTTGCAGTTGCAGTTGCTGGAAGGGCAGGCAGAGAGAGGACGTGGGAGAGGGATCGAGCCGCAGCACAGCCCCGAGCAGAAAGAGGAGGTGCCACAAACACACACACACACGGACGGGCTGGCTGTCTGCAGGGCCTTACGTAGACACTCGAGCCGAAGGCTGACTCTCATCCCGGGGTCAGAGTTGGCAGAGCTGACGGTGAGGGAGCTGCACTGCATTTTAAAGTCGTTTTAAAGACGGTTTTATTGAAGTCAAACAGTTTTATTGGCACTCACTGCCAGGCAAACCTGGAGCGGATCAGACTGTTGTGCACTGGGAGTTTGACTGACAGCACTGTCACACCTGGAGCGGATCAGACTGCTGCGCACTGGGAGTCTGACAGCACTGTCACACCTGGAGCGGATCAGGCTGCTGCACTGTCACACCTGGAGCGGATCAGACTGCTGCACACTGGGAGTTTGACTGACAGCACTCTCACACCTGGAGCGGATCAGACTGCTGCGCACTGGGAGTCTGACTGACTGCACTGTCACACCTGGAGCGGATCAGACTGCTGCACACTGGGAGTCTGACTGACTGCACTGTCACACCTGGAGCAGATCAGACTGCTGCGCACTGGGAGTCTGACAGCACTGTCACACCTGGAGCGGATCAGACTGCTGCACTGTCACACCTGGAGCGGATCAGACTGCTGCGCACTGGGAGTCTGACAGCACTGACACACCTGGAGCGGATCAGACTGCTGCGCACTGGGAGTCTGACTGACAGCACTGTCACACCTGGAGCGGATCAGACTGCTGCGCACTGGGAGTCTGACTGACAGCACTGTCACACCTGGAGCAGATCAGACTGCTGCACACTGGAAGTCTGACTGACAGCACTGTCACACCTGGAGCGGATCAGACTGCTGTGCACTGGGAGTCTGACTGACAGCACTGTCACACCTGGAGCGGATCAGACTGCTGCGCACTGGGAGTCTGACAGCACTGTCACACCTGGAGCGGATCAGACTGCTGCACACTGGAAGTCTGACTGACAGCACTGTCACACCTGGAGCGGATCAGGCTGCTGTGCACTGGGTGTCTGACTGACAGCACTGTCACACCTGGAGCGGATCAGACTGCTGCACACTGGAAGTCTGACTGACAGCACTGTCACACCTGGAGCGGATCAGACTGCTGCGCACTGGGAGTCTGACAGCACTGTCACACCTGGAGCGGATCAGGCTGCTGCACTGTCACACCTGGAGCGGATCAGACTGCTGCGCACTGGGAGTCAGACTGACAGCACTGTCACACCTGGAGCGGATCAGACTGCTGCACACTGGAAGTCTGACTGACAGCACTGTCACACCTGGAGCGGATCAGACTGCTGTGCACTGGGAGTCTGACTGACAGCACTGTCACACCTGGAGCGGATCAGGCTGCTGCGCACTGGGAGTCCGTTATACCACAGACCTGCATATGGGTATAACGACAATAACCTCGAACTCGAAATACAACCAGCAACTATTCTTATGTGACATTTTATTCTTTTTTTTTTTACAAAAGAAAAGAAAAGAAAAGTAATTCACACCATCCAAAATGAAACAAAACCATTAGCCTAAAGACGAGCTAGTCAGCCACTTCTCTCTCTCTCTCTCTCTCTCTCGCCCCTGAGGGGGCTGGAATGGACTGAGGGAGACGGGACCCCTCTCTCTCACAGAACCCCACGACGGCTGCCGGCTGGCAGCAGTGCACTGTGGGCAGGGGTGTGGTGAGCACGTGACAGACACGAGGGCTCCGACGTTACCGGGGCAACCAGACCGGTACTTCCTGTCTGTACACACGGGTGTGTCTGCACACACTCACTCTCACACACACACAGGGCACAGCCCGCGATGCACACCTTGTGGAGTACTGTAAAGAGAGGGCTGTCCAGTCCTGGTGGGTCAGTCAGTGTGTCTGCAACAGGGCTGTCCAGTCCTGGTCCTGGAGGGGTCAGTCAGTGTGTCTGCAACAGGGCTGTCCAGTCCTGGTCCTGGAGGGGTCAGTCAGCGTGTGTCCAGTCCTGGTCCTGGAGGGGTCAGTCAGTGTGTGTGTCCAGTCCTGGTCCTGGAGGGGTCAGTCAGTGTGTCCAGTCCTGGTCCTGGAGGGGTCAGTCAGTGTGTGTGTCCAGTCCTGGTCCTGGTGGGGTCAGTGTGTGTGTCCAGTCCTGGTCCTGGAGGGGTCGGTCAGTGTGTCCAGTCCTGGTCCTGGTGGGGTCAGTCAGTGTGTCTGCAGCAGGGCTGTCCAGTCCTGGTCCTGGAGGGGTCAGTCAGTGTGTGTGTCCAGTCCTGGTCCTGGTGGGGTCAGTCAGTGTGTCTGCAGCAGGGCTGTCCAGTCCTGGTCCTGGAGGGGTCAGTCAGTGTGTGTGTCCAGTCCTGGTCCTGGAGGGGTCAGTCAGTGTGTCCAGTCCTGGTCCTGGTGGGGTCAGTGTGTGTGTCCAGTCCTGGTCCTGGAGGGGTCGGTCAGTGTGTCCAGTCCTGGTCCTGGTGGGGTCAGTCAGTGTGTCTGCAGCAGGGCTGTCCAGTCCTGGTCCTGGAGGGGTCAGTCAGTGTGTGTGTCCAGTCCTGGTCCTGGAGGGGTCAGTGTGTGTGTCCAGTCCTGGTCCTGGTGGGGTCAGTGTGTGTGTCCAGCCCTGGTCCTGGAGGGGTCGGTCAGTGTGTCCAGTCCTGGTCCTGGAGGGGTCAGTGTGTGTGTGTGTGTCTGCAGTCATGACACTGTGACCTCTGACCCCAAACACTGGCACCCCACCCCCCTTGGCACTGAGCCCCCCAGAAGACAGACCGACCGTGACCTCAGAAACGACAACTAAAGAAGTAACCAAAATAATCTTCCTCCTCCTCCTCCTCCTCGGGTCAGTCTGTGCTCAACGCTCCCGCGGGTCGGCCGCGGTATCCACGGAGACCGCCCCCCTCACTCGTACTCGGCGATCAGGACCATCATGCCCACCCCGAACAGCAGCGCCAGCACCTCCAGCACGGACTGGGCCGGGCCGGCCTGGCCCAGCAGCAGCTCGGGCAGCACGGTCACCGTGGCGATGTACACGAAGCCCCCCGCCGTGAAGGGCAGGACCCAGGCCGTCGCCATGGCGCCCGCGCCCTCGGCCAGCAGCGAGCAGGCGGTGCCCGCCAGCGCCCCCAGGGCGGTCAGCAGCTGCAGCAGCATGGCCTGGACACAGGGAGAGAGGACACAGCGGTCAGCAGAGTGGACACACAGGGAGAGAGGACACAGCGGTCAGCAGAGCGGACACACAGGGCCTGGACACAGGGAGAGAGGACACAGCGGTCAGCAGAGCGGACACACAGGGAGAGAGGACACAGCGGTCAGCAGAGCGGACACACAGGGCCTGGACACAGGGAGAGAGGACAAAGCGGTCAGCAGAGCGGACACACAGGGCCTGGACACAGGGAGAGAGGACACAGCGGTCAGCAGAGCGGACACACAGGGCCTGGACACAGGGAGAGAGGACACAGCGGCTGGAGAGTGGACAGTGGACAGTGGACAGTACCTTCCTCTTGGTGCAGCCCGACTGGACCAGGATGGCGAGAGAGAGAGTGGACAGTGGACAGTGGACAGGGGGACAGTGGACAGTACCTTCCTCTTGGTGCAGCCCGACTGGACCAGGATGGCGAGAGAGAGAGTGGACAGTGGACAGGGGGACAGTGGACAGTACCTTCCTCTTGGTGCAGCCCGACTGGACCAGGATGGCGAAGTCCCCGATCTCGTGCGGGACCTCGTGCAGCAGGATGGTCACCGTGGTGACGACCCCCACCGCGGGGCTGATCAGGAAGGACGCCCCAATGGCCAGCCCGTCCGTGAAGTTGTGGGTGAAGTCGGCCGCCAGGTTCAGGTACCCCGAAACCTTGATATCTGTAGAGAGAGAGACAGGCTCAGACACCCCAAAACCTTGACATCTGTACAGGGAGAGAGACAGGCTCAGACACCCCGAAACCCCATTATCTGTACAGAAAGACAGAAGCCCATGAACACACCGCGAGACCAGCATCCACAGACTGTCCCTCAAGTACCTGTCTGTCTCTCCGCCTCCTGCTCCTTCCTCTGCTCCTTGGCCTGGCTGTCGGTCTTCCTCTGCCTCACCCCCTCCTGCTCCCCCCTCCCCCCCTTCTCCTCCGGCTTCTCCGGCTTCTCCGGTGCTCCTGGGGGGAGAGAGGGAACAGGGTGAGAGAGGGAACAGGGTGAGAGAGGGACAGTGAGAGAGAGAGAGACAGTGAGAGAGAGGGGGACCAGGACAGAGAGAGAGAGAGAGAGAGAGGGGACAGTGACCGGTACGTACCGTGGGCGTGAGAGTGGGAGTGGGCGTGGGCGTGGGAGTGCCCCCCCTTCAGCAGGCGCACAAACTTCTCCACCACCAGGAAGGCCACGATGCCGGCCAGCACCCACAGCCCCACCGACATCATGTGGCCGTGAGCGCCACCTGCAGGGGGAGGGAGGGGACAGCGCTGCCTGAAACACTGCTGACCCCCCAGTCTGCACCCGCTTCCAGAGAACACCCCCCCCCCCGCCCGCCAATCATACCCGAGTGGGAGTGTCCATGGTCACGTGACTCCTCGTGGCCGTGGGAGTGGGAGTGGCTGTGTCCCTCCTCACCGTGGTGCGAGTGAGGCTCTGAAAGAGAGAAATACAGACCCTCACACAGACCCCAGAGGCACTCCTCACACAGAGAGAGGAGTCCAGACCCTCACACAGGCCCCAGAGACACTCCTCACGCAGAGAGAGGAGTCCAGACCCTCACACAGACCCCAGAGGCACTCCTCACACAGAGAGAGGAGTCCAGACCCTCACACAGACCCCAGAGACACTCCTCACACAGAGAGAGGAGCACAGACCCTCACACAGACCCCAGAGACACCCCTCACACAGAGAGAGGAGTCCAGACCCTCACACAGACCCCAGAGACACTCCTCACACAGAGAGAGGAGTCCAGACCCTCACACAGACCCCAGAGACACTCCTCACACAGAGAGAGGAGCACAGACCCTCACACAGACCCCAGAGACACTCCTCACACAGAGAGAGGAGCACAGACCCTCACACAGACCCCAGAGGCACTCCTCACACAGAGAGAGGAGTCCAGACCCTCACACAGACCCAGAGGCACTCCTCACACAGAGAGAGGAGTCCAGACCCTCACACAGACCCCAGAGACACTCCTCACACAGAGAGAGGAGTCCAGACCCTCACACAGACCCCAGAGGCACTCCTCACACAGAGAGAGGAGTCCAGACCCTCACACAGACCCCAGAGACACTCCTCACACAGAGAGGAGTCCAGACCCTCACACAGACCCAGAGGCACTCCTCACACAGAGAGAGGAGTCCAGACCCTCACACAGACCCCAGAGACACTCCTCACACAGAGAGAGGAGTCCAGACCCTCACACAGACCCAGAGGCACTCCTCACACAGAGAGAGGAGTCCAGACCCTCACACAGACCCCAGAGACACTCCTCACACAGAGAGAGGAGTCCAGACCCTCACACAGACCCCAGAGACACTCCTCACACAGAGAGAGGAGTCCAGACCCTCACACAGACCCCAGAGACACTCCTCACACAGAGAGAGGAGTCCAGACCCTCACACAGACCCCAGAGGCACTCCTCACACAGAGAGAGGAGCACAGACCCTCACACAGACCCAGAGGCACTCCTCACACAGAGAGAGGAGCACAAACCCGGAGGCTCACCCAGCGCGTGTGGGATCAGGTGCAGGAAGGCGTCCCCCAGCAGCCCCCCGGACGCGAAGCTCAGCAGGACCTTCAGCAGGCTCTGGTGCTGGTCGGTGTTGGACTGGACCGGTATCAGGAAGAGGATAAGGAAGGGAGCCGCGCTGATCAGCAGGGTGGCGCCCACAGCCTGGCCGGGTCAGAAGGGGACAGGCCGGGTCAGAACCGGACGGGACAGGACGGGTTGGCGTCTCTCAGCTGTCCAGAGCTCGGCGGGTCGGTCTCGCGCTCTCTCTCCGTACCTGAGTCCACAGCTCCAGCGTGCTCCTGCCGTCTCCTCCTCCTCTCTCCCGTCTCTCGCTCCCTTCGGCGAGCACGTCCTCGTGCGCGTGGGGCTCAGAGTGAGAGTGAGAGTGCGCGTGGGGCTCAGAGTGAGAGTGAGAGTGCGAATCCCCGTGCGAGTGAGCGTGCACGTGCGAATCCCCGTGCGAGTGAGCGTGCCCGTGCGAATCCCCGTGCGAGTGAGCGTGTCCGTGCGAATCCCCGTGCGAGTGAGCGTGCCCGTGCGAATCCCCGTGCGAGGGCAGGTTGGCCTCGGCGCTCCACTTGCTGGCGCCGTGGTGCATCTTCCCTCCCCCGTGCGAGTGGCCGTGGCAGCCGCCGCCCCCGTGCGAGTGGGAGTGGGAGAGCGCGGGCTGGAGGAGGGCGCCGGCGGCGAACAGCACCACCCAGAGGACAGACAGGCGCACTGCGCCTCTCCCTGCCATTGTCATCCTTCACACCTGGGGGGGGGGGGGGGGGGGGGACAGAGAGAGAGAGAGAGAGAGGACTGGACCTGTAATTAACGCTAATTAACCACCCCGGCCTGCTCGAACCCTGGGCCTGCGGGTCACAGAGCTCTTCACACACAGGAGGGGACCTGCACCAGTAACCCCACCTGGGAGACGCACAGCGATCACTCTGCACCAGTGACCCCACCTGGGAGACGCAAAGCGATCACTCTGCACCAGTGACCCCACCTGGGAGACACGCAGAGACCATTGTGCACCAGTAACCCCACCTGGGAGACGCACAGCGATCATTGTGCACCAGTAACCCCACCTGGGAGACGCACAGCGATCGTTCAGCACCAGTTACCCCACCTGGGAGATGCACAGCGATCATTGTGCACCAGTAACCCCACCTGGGAGACGCACAGCGATCACTCTGCACCAGTAACCCCACCTGGGAGACGCACAGAGACCACTGTGCACCAGTAACCCCACCTGGGAGACGCACAGCGATCATTGTGCACCAGTAACCCCACCTGGGAGACGCACAGCGATCACTCCGCACCAGTAACCCCACCTGGGAGACACCCCTCGACCCCTGCACCCCGGTAAAATCACAAGCACACCAGCATCATCCCAAGTCCTGCTAATAGCAAGAACTCTGATGGACCTGCACTGGCCAGCGTGTGTCCCCCGGCCCGATGACCTGCCGGACTATCCACACGGGCCGGGGAGAGGCGCCCGCTCCGCAGGAGGATGAACTCCTGGGTGTCTGCATGCACACACACAGACACAGAGACAGAGACAGAGACAAACTCTCACATCAGCACGGGTGTGCGTGTGCGTGTGTGTGTGTGATAAATGAGCGCACCTCCCCGGCGAGGGTCACCCTGAGCCCGGACGTGTGTGTGTGTGTGTGTGCGACAGCTCGCTCTCTCGCTCACCGGTCCGGAGAAGCAGGCCGCCCCTGTGCGTGTAGCCGGGTTTCTGCTGCGCGGTACTCCGGCTCGCCGTCTCTCAGTCTCTCTCTCTCTGTCTCGGCGCTGCGGCGGCACAGACGTGGCACACCAGCCAACACAGACTCTCGCGAGATTTCCCTCCCCCCGGCACCGCCTTGACTGCCGGGCAAAGGCGGCGGAGATCTCGCGAGACGCTCCTGACCCGGATGCCGGATGCCGGATGCCGGATGCGGGGGGCGGAGACAAAGGGGGGCGGGACACGGGGCTGTCGGCGGCGGCTGGCTGGCTGGCGGGCGAGGAGGGAGCGGTGCTGCAAGGCTCCGGTTCCGGGCAGCCGCGGCGACCGCCGGCTATTTGGTTCCGGGGTTCCGCGTTTGTGGGTCCAGGCCAGCTGAGCTGAGCTGAGCTGAGCTGACCTGGACACCACCAACGGGCTGCCTCAGAGCGACAGCAAGAGGTGAAAATCAGGGCACTGTATGAGCAGTGTAGTCGATAAGTGAAGTAATTACCTGTAATCCCCCACCTGTAACTGGCTGGACTGGGAGCTGGACTAGTTCTTCACTGGGATTCTAATCAGACTCCACTGACACTGACAGAGCAGTCTGAGACTCTCCAGGCTGGACTGGACTGGCTGGACTGGGAGCTGGATTAGTTCTGAACTGGGATTATAATCAGACTCCACTGACACTGACAGAGCAGTCTGAGACTCTCCAGGCTGGACTGGACTGGCTGGACTGGGAGCTGGACTAGTTCTTCACTGGGATTATAATCAGACTCCACTGACACTGACAGAGCAGTCTGAGACTCTCCAGGCTGGACTGGGAGCTGGATTAGTTTTTCACTGGGATTAATCTGGATTCCTTGAATAAGACTGAGACATCAGCTATGAATAGAATAACATTTATTACAAATATACAGATAATATTGACAAATCACCTCCGCCATATTTAATACTTTGCTCGTGCACATGTGTGTGAGAGGAGTGTGTGTGTGTGTGTAAGAGGAGTGTGTATGTGTGCGTCTGTGCGTGTGTGAGAGGAGTGTGTGTGTGAGAGGAGTGTGTCTGTGCATGTGTGTGTGTTTGAGAGGAGTATGTGTGTGTGTGTGAGAGGAGTGTGTGTGTGAGAGGAGTGTGTGTGTGTGTGTGTGTGTGAGAGAAGTGTGTGTGTGTGTGTGAGTGTGTGTGTGTGAGAGGAGTGTGTATGTGTGAGGAGTGTGTGTGTGTGTGAGAGAAGTGTGTATGTGTGAGGAGTGTGTGTGTGTGTGTGAGTGTGTCTGTGTGTGAGAGGAGTGTGTGTGTGTGTGTGAGAGAAGTGTGTATGTGTGAGGAGTGTGTCTGTGAGGAGTGTGTATGTGTGTGTGTGAGAGGAGTGTGTGTGTGTGAGAGGAGTGTGTGTGTGTGTGTGAGTGTGTGTGTGTGAGAGGAGTGTGTATGTGTGAGGAGTGTGTGTGTGTGTGAGAGAAGTGTGTATGTGTGAGGAGTGTGTGTGTGTGTGTGAGTGTGTCTGTGTGTGAGAGGAGTGTGTGTGTGTGTGTGAGAGAAGTGTGTATGTGTGAGGAGTGTGTCTGTGAGGAGTGTGTATGTGTGTGTGTGAGAGGAGTGTGTGTGTGTGTGTGAGGAGTGTGTGTGTGTGTGAGAGAAGTGTGTATGTGTGAGGAGTGTGTGTGTGTGAGAGGAGTGGGTGTGTGTGTGAGAGGAGTGTGTGTGTGTGAGGAGTGTGTGTGTGTGAGAGGAGTGGGTGTGTGTGTGTGAGGAATGTGTGTGTGTGTGAGAGGCTCCACAGTCTGCACCTCCTGGTCGAGTGTGACCAGAGACCGAACGCTGAGATTCTGGGGGAGCGGTCGCGCTGAGCTGGGGGTGCGGGACGAGACCATCTGCCCCGTGCCCACAGGAACATCGCCCCAGGGGTGTGAGGGGACGGCCCAAAACCCCCGCGAGCAGGGGGGGGGGTTAGTTAAGACAGACGATTAAGTCCTTAAGATACGAGTCAATGAAGATAAGAGCGAGGCTGACCCCCGACCTCTGACCCCCGACCCCGAGCCGCGCTCCCGGGAGACCCGAAGGGTTAAAACCATTTCGACTGACAACAAACAAACAAGCACAGGAAATAAGAGAAGGCCGGCCCCCCGGCCCCCCGCATCGAGGGGGAGGGGGATCCTGGGACAGGCCGGGGTGGGGCGGTACCGCACGCAGAGCCCACACGCACACGCACGGGCGTGTTAATACAAGAGGGGTCAGGGGTCGCGGCGCAGGACGACACCCCGCCCGCCCCCCCGGCCCCCCGGCCTCAGATGCTCAGCAGCCAGAAGAAGAAGAAGATGGCGATGAAGAGGAACAGGGAGTTCTGCCAGCTGTTGCCGTTGCCAGGGTTACCGTTGTCCGGGTGACCGCCGCCTGGGTGGTGAGCATCTGGGGGCGAGGAAGAGAACCCCCAAATCAGAACAGATTCCAGCTGGAGAGTCGCTATATAACCTCATGATACTGAGAGCACAACACACACACTCCTGTACAGACACACACACACTCCTGTACAGACACACACACACACACTCCTGTAGAGACACACACACACTCCTGTACACACACACACACACACTCCTGTACAGACACACACACACTCCTGTACAGACACACACACACACACTCCTGTAGAGACACACACACACTCCTGTAGAGACACACACACACACACACTCCTGTACAGACACACACACACTCCTGTAGAGACACACACACACTCCTGTACACACACACACACTCCTGTAGAGACACACACACACTCCTGTACAGACACACACACACACACTCCTGTAGAGACACACACACACTCCTGTACAGACACACACACACACACACTCCTGTAGAGACACACACACACACTCCTGTACAGACACACACACACACACACTCCTGTAGAGACACACACACACTCCTGTACAGACACACACACACACACACTCCTGTACAGACACACACACACACACTCCTGTAGAGACACACACACACTCCTGTAGAGACACACACACACACACTCCTGTACAGACACACACACACACACTCCTGTAGAGACACACACACACTCCTGTACAGACACACACACACTCCTGTAGAGACACACACACACACACTCCTGTACAGACACACACACACTCCTGTACAGACACACACACACACACTCCTGTACAGACACACACACACACACTCCTGTAGAGACACACACACACACTCCTGTACAGACACACACACACACACACTCCTGTACAGACACACACACACTCCTGTACACACACACACACACTCCTGTACAGACACACACACACACACTCCTGTACACACACACACACACACACATCCTGTAGAGACACACACACACTCCTGTACAGACACGCGCACACACACACGCGCACACACACTCCTGTACAGACTCTTACTGGACACACTGTAGAGACACACACACTCCTGTACAGACTCTTACTGGACACACTGTATAGACACACACACTCCTGTACAGACTCTTACTGGACACACTGCAGAGACACACACACTTCTGTACAGACTCTTACTGGACACACTGCAGAGACACACACACTCCTGTACAGACTCTTACTGGACACACTGCAGAGACACACACACTCCTGTACAGACTCTTACTGGACACACTGTAGAGACACACACACTCCTGTACAGACTCTTACTGGACACACTGCAGAGACACACACACTCCTGTACAGACTCTTACTGGACACACTGCAGAGACACACACACTCCTGTACAGACTCTTACTGGACACACTGCAGAGACACACACACTCCTGTACAGACTCTTACTGGACACACTGCAGAGACACACACACTCCTGTACAGACTCTTACTGGACACACTGCAGAGACACACACACTCCTGTACAGACTCTTACTGGACACACTGCAGAGACACACACACTCCTGTACAGACTCTTACTGGACACACTGCAGAGACACACACACTCCTGTACAGACTCTTACTGGACACACTGCAGAGACACACTGTACCTGCGCGGTGAAACGGGTCGTTGGTGTTGAAGACTGTAGTGAAGAAACCGAAGGGAAATGCACCGATACCGAAGGACATGTGGAACCCAGTGTCACCGAAACCCTGGAAGGGCTGAGAGAGAGAGGGGTTCATACACTCCAGTCCACTAACACTGCACTGAGAGAGAGAGGGGTTCATACACTCCAGTCCACTAACACTGCACTGAGAGAGAGAGGGGTTCATACACTCCAGTCCACTAACACTGCACTGAGAGAGAGAGGGGTTCATACACTCCAGTCCACTAACACTGCACTGAGAGAGAGAGGGGTTCATACACACACACTGACTGGACACTCCAGTACATGAACACTGCACTGAGAGAGAGAGGGGTTCATACAGACACACTGACTGGACACTCCAGTACATGAACACTGCACTGAGAGAGAGAGGGGTTCATACACACACACTGACTGGACACTCCAGTACATGAACACTGCACTGAGAGAGAGAGGGGTTCATACAGACACACTGACTGGACACTCCAGTACATGAACACTGCACTGAGAGAGAGAGGGGTTCATACAGACACATTGACTGGACACTCCAGTACATGAACACTGCACTGAGAGAGAGAGGGGTTCATACACACACACTGACTGGACACTCCAGTACATGAACACTGCACTGAGAGAGAGAGGGGTTCATACACACACACTGACTGGACACTCCAGTACATGAACACTGCACTGAGAGAGAGAGGTTCATACACACACACTGACTGGACACTCCAGTACATGAACACTGCACTGAGAGAGAGAGGGGTTCATACACACACCCTGACTGGACACTCCAGTACATGAACACTGCACTGAGAGAGAGAGGGGTTCATACACACACACTGACTGGACACTCCAGTACATGAACACTGCACTGAGAGAGAGAGGGGTTCACACAGACACACTGACTGGACACTCCAGTACATGAACACTGCACTGAGAGAGAGAGGGGTTCATACACACACACTGACTGGACACTCCAGTACATGAACACTGCACTGAGAGAGAGAGGGGTTCATACACACACACTGACTGGACACTCCAGTACATGAACACTGCACTGAGAGAGAGAGGGGTTCATACACACACACTGACTGGACACTCCAGTACATGAACACTGCACTGAGAGAGAGGGGTTCATACAGACACACTGACTGGACACTCCAGTACATGAACACTGCACTGAGAGAGAGAGGGGTTCACACAGACACACTGACTGGACACTCCAGTACATGAACACTGCACTGAGAGAGAGAGGGGTTCATACAGACACACTGACTGGACACTCCAGTACATGAACACTGCACTGAGAGAGAGAGGGGTTCATACACACACACTGACTGGACACTCCAGTACATGAACACTGCACTGAGAGAGAGAGGGGTTCACACACACACACTGACTGGACACTCCAGTACATGAACACTGCACTGAGAGAGAGAGGGGTTCATACACACACACTGACTGGACACTCCAGTACATGAACACTGCACTGAGAGAGAGAGGGGTTCATACAGACACACTGACTGGACACTCCAGTACATGAACACTGCACTGAGAGAGAGAGGGGTTCATACACACACACTGACTGGACACTCCAGTACATGAACACTGCACTGAGAGAGAGAGGGGTTCATACACACACACTGACTGGACACTCCAGTACATGAACACTGCACTGAGAGAGAGGGGTTCATACACACACACTGACTGGACACTCCAGTACATGAACACTGCACTGAGAGAGAGAGGGGTTCACACAGACACACTGACTGGACACTCCAGTACATGAACACTGCACTGAGAGAGAGAGGGGTTCATACAGACACACTGACTGGACACTCCAGTACATGAACACTGCACTGAGAGAGAGAGGGGTTCATACACACACACTGACTGGACACTCCAGTACATGAACACTGCACTGAGAGAGAGAGGGGTTCATACAGACACACTGACTGGACACTCCAGTACATGAACACTGCACTGAGAGAGAGAGGGGTTCATACAGACACACTGACTGGACACTCCAGTACATGAACACTGCACTGAGAGAGAGAGGGGTTCACACAGACACCCTGACTGGACACTCCAGTACATGAACACTGCACTGAGAGAGAGAGGGGTTCACACAGACACCCTGACTCAGTGACTCACTCCTCTGCTCTCCGGCTCTGGTCTCTGTCCCTGAGGTCGAGGAGGAGTTTTCAATCTATAAAAACACCAAGAAAGAGTTAATTCATGAAGCTGAGCAAAGATACCAACAACTCGAAAACAGGAAACCTCCTGAGTCTTTCAGAAGACCGGGTTTCACAGTGCACTGTGGTCTGACTGTTACCACTAGACAACCGGTCAGATGTAAAACCTGGAAAGGATGGGACTGCTGTGCAGCTGGAGTCTATGAGCACTAAAAACCTGCCCCACTTCACTCAGACAGACACTGGCGCACAGTGGACACACAACGGACAGGACAGGACAGGACAGGACAGTACCGTGGGTCATCCTGATTGGAGCTCCCTCTTCCATACAGAGGAATAACGTTCTCCCGGCTGATCCCGGCCTTACACACTGGACACTGCTGTCTGCTGGGGCGGGTCTCCAACCACTGAGAGAGAGAGGGGTTAATACACTCCAGGACATGAACACTGACCTGAGAGAGAGAGGGGTTCATACACACACACTGACTGGACACTCCAGTACATGAACACTGCACTGAGAGAGAGAGGGGTTCATACACACACACTGACTGGACACTCCAGTACATGAACACTGCACTGAGAGAGAGAGGGTTTAATACACACACACTGACTGGACACTCCAGTACATGAACACTGCACTGAGAGAGAGAGGGGTTCATACACACACACTGACTGGACACTCCAGTACATGAACACTGCACTGAGAGAGAGAGGGGTTCATACACACACACTGACTGGACACTCCAGTACATGAACACTGCACTGAGAGAGAGAGGGGTTCATACAGACACACTGACTGGACACTCCAGTACATGAACACTGCACTGAGAGAGAGGGGTTCATACAGACACACTGACTGGACACTCCAGTACATGAACACTGCACTGAGAGAGAGGGGTTCATACAGACACACTGACTGGACACTCCAGTACATGAACACTGCACTGAGAGAGAGGGGTTCACACACACACACTGACTGGACACTCCAGTACATGAACACTGCACTGAGAGAGAGAGGGGTTCATACACACACACTGACTGGACACTCCAGTACATGAACACTGCACTGAGAGAGAGAGGGGTTCATACACACACACTGACTGGACACTCCAGTACATGAACACTGCACTGAGAGAGAGAGAGGGGTTCATACACACACACTGACTGGACACTCCAGTACATGAACACTGCACTGAGAGAGAGAGGGGTTCATACACACACACTGACTGGACACTCCAGTACATGAACACTGCACTGAGAGAGAGAGGGGTTCATACAGACACACTGACTGGACACTCCAGTACATGAACACTGCACTGAGAGAGAGAGGGGTTCATACACACACACTGACTGGACACTCCAGTACATGAACACTGCACTGAGAGAGAGAGGGGTTCATACACACACACTGACTGGACACTCCAGTACATGAACACTGCACTGAGAGAGAGAGGGGTTCATACACACACACTGACTGGACACTCCAGTACATGAACACTGCACTGAGAGAGAGAGGGGTTCATACACACACACTGACTGGACACTCCAGTACATGAACACTGCACTGAGAGAGAGAGGGGTTCATACAGACACACTGACTGGACACTCCAGTACATGAACACTGCACTGAGAGAGACAAACTGACTGAAAGTTACATTAAACATACACCAAGGAAGTAATTAAAAAACACTTACTTGGTGTAGACATGGCCAGCTGTTTCATGAAAGAAAGCAAAGAGATTTGCGTTTAATTTAAGAAAGGTTACAAACAAGAAGTCACTATGCCCATTAGACCCGTTTGGTGGGTCAGTAGCTAATTGATCAGAGGAACTCATCCAGCTGTTCCCCACCCCCACACCCCTCTGTGTACAGTAGAGCCTCCTGTCCTGACTGGAGGAGCTCACCCAGCTGTGTCTGGAGAGAAGCCCCAGGGTATCGGCTTCAACCACAGGGCTGGGCAGCTTGTTCCCCACCCCCACCTCCCTCTGTGTACAGCAGAGCCTCCTGTCCTGACTGGAGGAGCTCATCCAGCTGTGTCTGGAGAGAAGCCAGGGTATCGGCTTCAACAACAGGGCTGGGCAGCCTGTTCCCCACCCCCACCTCCCTCTGTGTACACACACACACACGGGCTGACAGTGTTGCTGCCTCTGAACCCCGACCCCAGCTCGCACCAGAACAGATGTCCGCACAGGCTGATCACCGCGTCCCTGGCCGTCTCCAGGCAGATGTTACACTCGAAGGTGGCCCGGTCGCGCTCCGTGTCCCGGCCCAGCCCGCCTCCCGTCCCGCCTCGGTCGCCGTCCTCGGCCGGACCGCCGTCCGCCGTGCGCCCGGGCTCCGCCGCCATGTTTGTTTACCTGCCTGGCACACTCGCTCGCTCGCCTCCGGTCTCTTCCGGTTTCCGGTGACACGCCGGGCCCGTAATTCACCGAGTAGAGGCGCCTCTGGGCTCTCGCGTCGAGCACGAATGGGTCACGATTCTCTCATTGATGCGTTTATTCTGCGCTCTGTTTTCATCATATTCAGGTTCCACACACTTGTGCTGTGTTTTTACCCTGATCTCACTGGGCTGTACTGCGCTGTACTGTGCTTTTACCCTGTTCTTACTGGGCTTTACTGCGCTGTACTGTGTTTTTACCCTGATCTCACTGGGCTGTACTGTGTTTTTACCCTGATCTCACTGGGCTGTACTGCACTGTACTGTGCTTTTATCCTGCTCTCACTGGGCTGTACTGCGCTGTACTGTGTTTTTACCCTGATCCTACTGGGCTGTACTGCGCTGTACTGTGTTTTTACCCTGCTCTCACTGGGCTGTACTGCGCTGTACTGTGCTTTTACCCTGTTCTTACTGGGCTTTACTGCGCTGTACTGTGCTTTTACCCTGATCTCACTGGGCTGTACTGTGTTTTTACCCTGATCTCACTGGGCTGTACTGCACTGTACTGTGCTTTTATCCTGCTCTCACTGGGCTGTACTGCGCTGTACTGTGTTTTTACCCTGATCCTACTGGGCTGTACTGCGCTGTACTGTGTTTTTTTGCCGTAAGAGAAGGAGAAAAGTTGTCAGGTTTGTCAGAAACAAAAGACCCCCAGTTCATCAAACTGTATCAAACTCCTACGCGTGATTGGAGCTATCTGCCTATTTAAATTAAATCCATATTCATGAATAATGTGCCTGTATCATGAATTTAATTAAACAGACGTTCATCCCGACATTTGTGTGCAGCTTTTCTTCTATACAGGACGAGACGACACTGCTCTAACGTGTATGAAGCGACTCGGTTTTCCAACGTCTTTGGAAATAAGCGTGAAGCAGACGGAGCTAAGACGATCTTTTCTTACGCTGAAATGTGGAAACGAGGTTTTAACAGTGTACGGTAGCCCGCCAGCGAGAACCCTGCCCTCTGACATCGGATCTGGATGTTCATTGGACACTTCTGCCGCCACTCCAGCCTGAGCCCCTTTTGCTGGGACGTGATTGGACGAGCTGCCGGAGAACCGCCTCTCTTTCTAAAGGTGATGGAGTAGACGTCACGCCACTCGATTCGGCCTCGCCGCCTTAAACGGGGGCAGGTGGGCGGGGCGCCGAGAGGGGGGGGGGGGGGGAGGGGCGGGATCGCCCAACCCGACCCGGCGATTGGACGCCGCGGATGTCCGTCACTCTGCAGCTCTGCCGCCGGACAGCTGGGTGAGTAATGGCGAGAACGGCGAGGCCACGAGCACGGTCGCTTCGCCCCGGCAGGCCCAGGTGACAAAACTACATTTCCCAGCAGGCGTCTGGCCTCTCCCCCTCCCGGGTCCGTCGCTTTGGCCAGGTGCTGGAGCCTATCCCAGCGGGCAACGGGCGCAAGGCAGGACACACCCCGGACGGGACACCAGTCCGTCACTGGACACACACACACACCAGGGTCGTTTCTTTCAGATAAGCGACTTTGCCCCCCCCCAGCCTGTCTGCTGCGGACTGCGGGAGCGACCCCACGCGAGCGCGGAGAGAACATGCGAACTCCACGCAGACAGCGCCCCCGGGAGTTGCACCCGGGGACCAACGCGCCTGTGTGCGCCGCCGACGTTCAGCTCCGCCCGTCCAGAATCCCCCGGGCCAGGGCTGGGCTGGGCCGGACTCGCTCAGTTCGTACACTGTTTACAGCTCCGCGCCCGAACATACGTGTCTATTTCCTCGCTCGGTACGTCCGTGTCCATAGCTGTGCGGCACACGCGTGTCCTTGCGTGTCTGTCCGGCGTGAGTCAGGTTCAGCCCGCCCAGACGTCCGCGCGACCCCCCCGGGAGACGTGCATTCAAACAGTCTACACGTACACGTTTCCGCTCTCTCCGTGTTCCCCTTAACACCGTGCGCGCTTGGCAACAGAGATGAAGAAATCGAACTGTTCTTCTGTGGCGCTCTTCCTGCGCGAGTCCCCTCTTTGTGGGGGGAATTTGAAGCGTCCGGGATGTACAGTGGATTCCCACTGGATGAGCGAGGAATAAACTCACAGGCACGCTGGGCTGGAGACGACGCCTATACGTGTGTGTGTGTGAGAGAGTGTGTGTGTGTGTGAGAGTGTGTGTGAGAGTGAGTGTGTGTGTGTGAGAGAGTGTGTGTGTGAGACTGTGTGAGAGTGAGTGTGTGTGAGAGTGAGTGTGTGTGTGTGAGAGAGTGTGTGTGTGAGACTGTGTGAGAGTGAGTGTGTGTGTGTGTGAGAGAATGAGAGTGTGTGAGAGTGTAAGTGTGTTTGTGTGAGACTGTGTGAGAGTGAGTGTGTGTGTGCGAGTGAGTGTGTATGTGTGAGTGTGTGTGAGTGTGTAAGTGTGTTTGTGAGAGTGTGAGTGTGTAAGTGTGTGTGTGAGAGTGTGTGTACTGTATCTATGAAAAACGGCGGTTTTCTAGGATTAACAGTGTGTCTGACCACCGGGCTGTTTCTGAACAAGCTGCTCAGTACGACCCGATAGCCCGGTAATAATAATAATAATAATAATAATAATAATAATAATAATAATGATGATGATGATGACGATGATGACGATGATTATTAATTGTATCGGGGTTATTATAATTTAATATTCTCTCTCTCTCTCTCCCCTCTCTCTCTCTCCCCCTCTCTCTCTCTCCGCCAATTCCGTTGGGTCCGGTCCGGTCCGGTCCGGTCCCTCCCCCGGCGCCTCGCAGCCTCCGCAGCTGCATAGCAACAGTAACCAAGGACCCGGTGTCTCGGTGACGCGAGAGAGAGAGAGGGGGAGAGAGGGAGGGGGAGAGAGAGAGAGAGGGGAGAGAGAGAGAGAAGGAGGGAGGGAGAGAGAGAGAGGGAGGGAGAGAGAGAGAAGGAGAGAGAGAGAGAGGGAGGGAGAGAGAGAGAGAGAGGGGGAGAGAGAGAGAGGGAGGGAGAGAAGGAGAGAGAGAGAGAGAGAAGGAGAGAGAGAGAAGGAGAGAGAGAGAGAGAGAAGGAGAGAGAGAGAGAAGGAGAGAGAGAGAGAGAGAGAGAGATGGCCTCTTTCATCGCCGCCCCGCGCCTCTCCTGTCGCGCGATCTGCCCCCCGTCTCCCTGCGTGCTCGTGTCATTTCTGGGGGGCATGAGTGTCATCTAATCCCGGGTGTCACTGCCGCGGCCATGCTGCCGGACTGACCCCGGCGACCGGCGACACGGGAGCGAGCGGTACCGAGCGGTACCGGTACCGCCCGGCGCAGCCCCGCCGCGAACGGGTCACTCCTCCTCCCGCCGGCGACACGGAACGGACTCGATCCGCCGCCGCCGCCGCCGCCGCTGCTGATCTCCGTGGTCGATGTTTCTGCGTCCAGGGAAGACAAGACACAGACAAGACAAGACCAGACAAGAACAGACACAGCTCGCCGTTCCCACCCGTTTTCCGGGTGTCCGTGTGCGTGTGCGTGGATCTATCGACGGGGCTCCGGCTGGACGGCCGGCGCAGCCACATTTAAACACGAACACCGGACCGGACCGGACCGGACCCCTCGGACCCCGGAGCGCGGGTTTTATTCCCCCGGAGCTGCTGCTGTTTCCGCGAACACATCGTCTCCTGTTGGGTGTTTCGGTTTTTCCTTCCTGCCGAGTCTCGGCCTTTCCGCGGCCGCCGGGGAGGTAAGCGCAGCGCGGGGCAGCGGTCGTGACGCTCCAGTAGCCCCTGGGGCCGTCTTTCTGTGCGGCTCGGGAGGGGGACCGCCGGCAGAGGGGGGCATCTGTACAGGACTGCAGGACAGAAACGCCCGTGGCTTCGCGGGAGATCGCTCACTGCTGTGGTCAGTGGGCTCGGATTAGTCTGGATATGATTATAATAACCCATCCAGCTCCCAGTCCAGTCCAGCCTGGAGAGTCTCAGACCGCCCTGTCAGTGTCAGTGGAGTCTGATTATAATCCCAGTGAAGAACTAGTCCAGCTCCCAGTCCAGTCCAGCCTGGAGAGCCTCAGACTGCTCTGTCAGTGTCAGTGGAGTCTGATTATAACCCCTCTGTCTCTCTCCCAGGATGGAGCTGTGCTCATTGCAGTGTGTGTGCTAACCCCTCTGTCTCTCTCCCAGGATGGAGCTGTGCTCAGTGCAGTGTGTGTGCTAACCCCTCTGTCTCTCTCCCAGGATGGAGTTGTGCTCAGTGCAGTGTGTGTGCTAACCCCTCTGTCTCTCTCCCAGGATGGAGCTGTGCTCAGTGCAGTGTGTGTGCTAACCCCTCTGTCTCTCCCAGGATGGAGCTGTGCTCAGTGCAGTGTGTGTGCTAACCCCTCTGTCTCTCCCAGGATGGAGCTGTGCTCAGTGCAGTGTGTGTGCTAACCCCTCTGTCTCTCCCAGGATGGAGCTGTGCTCAGTGCAGTGTGTGTGCTGACCCCTCTGTCTCTCCCAGGATGGAGCTGTGCTCAGTGCAGTGTGTGTGCTAACCCCTCTGTCTCTCTCCCAGGATGGAGTTGTGCTCAGTGCAGTGTGTGTGCTAACCCCTCTGTCTCTCTCAGGATGGAGCTGTGCTCAGTGCAGTGTGTGTGCTAACCCCTCTGTCTCTCCCAGGATGGAGCTGTGCTCAGTGCAGTGTGTGTGCTAACCCCTCTGTCTCTCTCCCAGGATGGAGCTGTACTCAGTGCAGTGTGTGTGCTAACCCCTCTATCTCTCCCAGGATGGAGCTGTGCTCAGTGCAGTGTGTGTGCTAACCCCTCTGTCTCTCTCCCAGGATGGAGTTGTGCTCAGTGCAGTGTGTGTGCTAACCCCTCTGTCTCTCTCAGGATGGAGCTGTGCTCAGTGCAGTGTGTGTGCTAACCCCTCTGTCTCTCTCCCAGGATGGAGCTGTGCTCAGTGCAGTGTGTGTGCTAACCCCTCTGTCTCTCTCCCAGGATGGAGCTGTGCTCAGTGCAGTGTGTGTGCTAACCCCTCTGTCTCTCCCAGGATGGAGCTGTGCTCAGTGCAGTGTGTGTGCTAACCCCTCTGTCTCTCCCAGGATGGAGCTGTGCTCAGTGCAGTGTGTGTGCTAACCCCTCTGTCTCTCTCCCAGGATGGAGCTGTGCTCAGTGCAGTGTGTGTGCTAACCCCTCTGTCTCTCCCAGGATGGAGCTGTGCTCAGTGCAGTGTGTGTGCTAACCCCTCTGTCTCTCCCAGGATGGAGCTGTGCTCAGTGCAGTGTGTGTGCTAACCCCTCTGTCTCTCCCAGGATGGAGTTGTGCTCAGTGCAGTGTGTGTGCTAACCCCTCTGTCTCTCCCAGGATGGAGCTGTGCTCAGTGCAGTGTGTGTGCTAACCCCTCTGTCTCTCCCAGGATGGAGCTGTGCTCGGCCCAGCTCCTGCTGGTGGCTGTGCTGGTGCTGCTGCCCCTGTTGTATGAGTGGAGCCCCTCCTTCAGGTACTACTGCAAACTGGGCTTCTTCTACGGCTGGATCCTGGCGCTGGCCGTGCTCGCAGTGCCCATCTGCGCCGCCAGGGGGCGCCACGTGGACAACATGAAGTGAGTGACGCCGTGGGCCCGGGCCGTCTTCCTCACCCCCGCCCCCCCCCGCCTGTGTGGTCTTCCTCACCCCCACCCCCGCCTGTCAGGTCTTCCTCATCCCCTGCCTGTGTGGTCTTCCTCACCCACACCCCCGCCTCTCAGGTCTTCCTCATCCCCTGCCTGTGTGGTCTTCCTCACCCACACCCCCGCCTGTCAGGTCTTCCTCATCCCCTGCCTGTGTGGTCTTCCTCACCCACACCCCTGCCTGTGTGGTCTTCCTCATCCCCCGCCTGTGTGGTCTTCCTCACCCCCACCCCTGCCTGTGTGGTCTTCCTCACCCCCACCCCCGCCTGTGTGGTCTTCCTCATCCCCCGCCTGTGTGGTCTTCCTCACCCCCACCCCTGCCTGTGTGGTCTTCCTCATCCCCTGCCTGTGTGGTCTTCCTCACCCCCACCCCCGCCTGTGTGGTCTTCCTCATCCCCTGCCTGTGTGGTCTTCCTCACCTCCACCCCTGCCTGTGTGGTCTTCCTCATCCCCCGCCTGTGTGGTCTTCCTCACCCCCACCCCTGCCTGTGTGGTCTTCCTCATCCCCTGCCTGTGTGGTCTTCCTCACTCCCACCACTATCTGTGTGATCTTCCTCACACCCCCCTACCTGTTTGGTCTTCCTCACCCCCTCACCCCCTGCCTGTCAGGTCTTCCTCATCCCCTGCCTGTGTGGTCTTCCTCACCCCCTGCCTGTGTGGTCTTCATCCCATATCCCAGAATTCCACACTGCGGTCAGGCGCACTGCCTTCTGGGTACAGGACGTCACTGCTGGGTTCGGCGCACACTGGCCTTCCGCTGCCAGGACGGTTCGGTTGGTTTCCAACGGTATAACGTCTGTAGATGATACACGCTCAGCTCGCGACACACGCTACAGGCTGCTCAAGGGATCCGTATCGCGCGATTCCTGACTCCGCACCGGCAGAAGACGAGACACCCCTCTCCCCTCTCCCTCTCCCTCTCCCAGGGTCCTGCAGTTCATGCTCCTGCATCTCAAGTACTTGTACCGGATCCGTGTGGAGGTGACGGGCTGGGAGAACTTCCCCCAGACTGGCTCCTACGTCGTCGTCTCCAACCACCAGAGCTCCCTGGACCTGCTGGGTCTGTACTCCTCTCTCTGTGTGTGAGGAGTGTCTCTGGGGTCTGTGTGAGGGTCTGGACTCCTCTCTCTGTGTGAGGAGTGCCTCTGGGGTCTGTGTGAGGGTCTGGACTCTTCTCTCTGTGTGAGGAGTGCCTCTGGGGTCTGTGTGAGGGTCTGGACTCCTCTCTCTGTGTGAGGAGCGTCTCTGGGGTCTGTGTGAGGGTCTGGACTCCTCTCTCTGTGTGAGGAGCGTTTCTGGGGTCTGTGTGAGGGTCTGGACTCATCTCCCTGTGTGAGGAGTGTCTCTGGGGTCTGTGTGAGGGTCTGGACTCCTCTCTCTGTGTGAGGAGTGTCTCTGGGGTCTGTGTGAGGGTCTGTGCTCCTCTCTCTGTGTGAGGAGTGTCTCTGGGGTCTGTGTGAGGGTCTGGACTCCTCTCTCTGTGTGAGGAGTGTCTCTGGGGTCTGTGTGAGGGTCTGTGCTCCTCTCTCTGTGTGAGGAGTGCCTCTGGGGTCTGTGTGAGGGTCTGGACTCCTCTCTCTGTGTGAGGAGTGTCTCTGGGGTCTGTGTGAGGGTCTGGACTCCTCTCTCTGTGTGAGGAGTGCCTCTGGGGTCTGTGTGAGGGTCTGGACTCCTCTCTCTGTGTGAGGAGTGTCTCTGGGGTCTGTGTGAGGGTCTGTGCTCCTCTCTCTGTGTGAGGAGTGTCTCTGGGGTCTGTGTGAGGGTCTGGACTCCTCTCTCTGTGTGAGGAGTGTCTCTGGGGTCTGTGTGAGGGTCTGGACTCCTCTCTCTGTGTGAGGAGTGTCTCTGGGGTCTGTGTGAGGGTCTGGACTCCTCTCTCTGTGTGAGGAGTGTCTCTGGGGTCTGTGTGAGGGTCTGTGCTCCTCTCTCTGTGTGAGGAGTGTCTCTGGGGTCTGTGTGAGGGTCTGTGCTCCTCTCTCTGTGTGAGGAGTGTCTCTGGGGTCTGTGTGAGGGTCTGGACTCCTCTCTCTGTGTGAGGAGTGTCTCTGGGGTCTGTGTGAGGGTCTGGACTCCTCTCTCTGTGTGAGGAGTGTCTCTGGGGTCTGTGTGAGGGTCTGGACTCCTCTCTCTGTGAGAGGAGTGCCTCTAGGGTCTGTGTGAGGGTCTGGACTCATCTCTCTGTGATCTATGTGCTTGTATTTTCTAGGGTTAATGGAAGTATTACCTCCTCGTTGCGTTCCTGTGGCAAAACGAGAGCTCCTATACGCCGGTTCGGCTGGACTGGCCTGCTGGCTGGCCGGAGTCGTCTTCATCAATCGCCGAAAAACCGACGACGCCATCGAGGTCCTCAGCGATACAGCGAAGGGCCTGCTGAAGGAAGACGTGAGTGACAGGCCGGCAGGTCTGGGAGAGGGGAGGAGGAGGAAAAGCCTCCCGTCAGGATCGATGGTTCACGCCCTCCATCTCTCCCCCCCCACCCCTCTCTCTCTCTCTGCAGGTGAGGGTGTGGATATTCCCAGAAGGAACCCGAAATCACGACGGCTCCATGCTCCCCTTCAAGAGGGGGGCGTTTCATCTGGCCGTACAGGCGCAGGTGAGCATGCTGGGAAATGTAGTTTTTTCTGGACGAGGGTGAGGATTGGTCGGCCGGCTGTTCGAAGAATCGCTCCTCAGTACAGAGACTGACTCTGTCTTTCAGGTGCCTATTGTTCCTGTAGTGATGTCGTCCTATAAAGACTTCTATGATAAAAAGCAGAAAAAGTTTAACAAAGGTATGGTATTCAAGATCTCTCTCCCAGTGCAGTGTTCGTGTACTGGAGTGTCCAGTCAGTGTGTGTGTATGAACCCCTCTCTCTCTCAGGGCAGTGTTCATGTACTGGAGTGTCCAGTCAGTGTGTGTGTATGAACCCCTCTCTCTCTCTCAGTGCAGTGTTCATGTACTGGAGTGTCCAGTCAGTGTGTGTGTATGAACCCCTCTCTCTCTCAGTGCAGTGTTCATGTACTGGAGTGTCCAGTCAGTGTGTGTGTATGAACCCCTCTCTCTCAGTGCAGTGTTCATGTACTGGAGTGTCCAGTCAGTGTGTCTGTATGAACCCCTCTCTCTCTCAGTGCAGTGTTCATGTACTGGAGTGTCCAGTCAGTGTGTCTGTATGAACCCCTCTCTCTCAGTGCAGTGTTCATGTACTGGAGTGTCCAGTCAGTGTGTGTGTATGAACCCCTCTCTCTCTCAGTGCAGTGTTCATGTACTGGAGTGTCCAGTCAGTGTGTCTGTATGAACCCCTCTCTCTCTCAGTGCAGTGTTCATGTACTGGAGTGTCCAGTCAGTGTGTCTGTATGAACCCCTCTCTCTCTCAGTACAGTGTTCATGTACTGGAGTGTCCAGTCAGTGTGTCTGTATGAACCCCTCTCTCTCTCAGTGCAGTGTTCATGTACTGGAGTGTCCAGTCAGTGTGTCTGTATGAACCCCTCTCTCTCAGTGCAGTGTTAGTGTACTGGAGTGTCCAGTCAGTGTGTGTGTATGAACCCCTCTCTCTCTCTCAGTGCAGTGTTCATGTACTGGAGTGTCCAGTCAGTGTGTCTGTATGAACCCCTCTCTCTCTCAGTGCAGTGTTCATGTACTGGAGTGTCCAGTCAGTGTGTCTGTATGAACCCCTCTCTCTCTCAGTGCAGTGTTAATGTACTGGAGTGTCCAGTCAGTGTGTCTGTATGAACCCCTCTCTCTCTCAGTGCAGTGTTAGTGTACTGGAGTGTCCAGTCAGTGTGTGTGTGTATTAACCCCTCTCTCTCTCTCTCAGGAAGGTGCCATGTTGTTATCCTCCCTCCTATCCAGACATGTGGTCTGTCTGCGGACTCGGTGCCCCAGCTGACTGAAGACACTCGTGAAATCATGTTGTCTGTCTTCACCCGGATTTCCCAGGACACACAACACACACCCACCGACACACAACACGCTACACACTGAAAGACTGAACAAGCAAACAGCACACACGGGTCAGCTGGGTGTCTGGTGCACAGACTGACACCCTGACCGACGAACCCACTGCCAACACTCTGATTGGGTGACGCTCTGACACACTGACCGACTGACACTCTGACACACTGACTGACCCCCTGCCTGACTGACCCTCTGGCACACTGACTGACCCCCTGCCTGACTGACCCCCTGCCTGACTGACCCTCTGGCACACTGACACTCTGACACACTGACCCTCTGACACACTGACTGACCCTCTGACACACTGACTGACCCCCTGCCTGACTGACCCTCTGGCACACTGACACTCTGACACAGTGACTGACCCTCTGACACACTGACCAGCCCTCAGACACACTGACCCTCTGACACAGTGACTGACCCCCTGCCTGACTGACCCCCTGCCTGTCTGACCCTCTGGCACACTGACTGACCCCCTGACTGACTGACCCCCTGCCTGACTGGCCCTCTGGCACACTGACTGACCCCCTGCCTGACTGGCCCCCTGCCTGACTGACCCTCTGACACACTGACTGACCCCCTGCCTGACTGACCCTCTGGCACACTGACACTCTGACACAGTGACTGAACCTCTGACACACTGACCAGCCCTCAGACACACTGACCCTCTGACACACTGACTGACCCCCTGCCTGACTGACCCTCTGGCACACTGACTGACCCCCTGCCTGACTGACCCTCTGGCACACTGACACTCTGACACAGTGACTGACCCTCTGACACACTGACCAGCCCTCAGACACACTGACCCTCTGACACACTGACTGACCCCCTGCCTGACTGACCCTCTGGCACACTGACTGACCCCCTGCCTGACTGACCCCCTGCCTGACTGACCCTCTGACACAGTGACTGACCCTCTGACACACTGACCCTCTGACACACTGACTGACCCCCTGCCTGTCTGACCCTCTGACACACTGACTGCCCCCCTGCCTGACTGACCCTCTCTCATCCAGAGACTCCCACTTCCAGTCCTGGCTGCTGGTCTCTCCCACGAGTTGGTCCACAGGGGGGCTCCAGCAAGCGGGCATGCGGTCTCAGACACCGGGGGTGGGGGGGGGCAAAGGTCACGGGGATGCCCTCCGCTGCCTGAGGTCCTGGGTTGATGGCCCCCCCCCCCCCCCTCCAGGCGCCCCGCTGCCCCCCCTGGCGCAGCAGCCTCTCTCCTGCCCCCTCTGCAGCTGGGCGCCGGGGCTGCTGGTGCAGAATCTGACCCGGACTGCGAGGTCATAGTCGATCTTTCGGCTTCAACCACAGCGCTGGGCAGCTTGTTCCCCACCCCCACCCCCCTCTGTGTACAGAAGAGCCTCCTGTCCTGACTGGAGGAGCTCACCCAGCTGTGTCTGGAGAGAAGCCAGGGTATCGGCCTCAACAGCAGGGCTGGGCAGCCTGTTCCCCACCCCCGCCCCCCTCTGTGTAAACACGTGATTTCTCAATACAAACCACTAGAGGGCAGTAGAGGACCCACCCAGTTAGTGTGACTGCTGGTAACTGGCTGCTCTGAGGATCTCATCTAGATGTTTCTAGAAGGAATCTGTTGTATCGTCGTCAGCAACACAGCTGGGCAGCTTGTTCCACACCCCCACCACCCTTCACGTAAGGAATACAAATCACTGAAAGTATCTGAGCTGAATTTACAGAGAAGAGGGACAGAAATCTTTCATTGCCAAACTTTGGTCATGGTTTGTGTGTTTTGAGTAAAGCGAGCGAACCTTCTCTTGGCCCTGTAGTCAGAGTGTGTGTGTGTGTGCTCTCTTCCTCTCTGCTCACAATGGTGTCTGTGGGAGATGTGCTATCCCTTGAAATAAAACTTGTGTTGTGATTGTACCTGCCTGGGCTCTGTCTCTCTCTCTCACACCCCGTCTCTCTCTCTCACACACACTGTCTCTCTCACACCCTGTCTCTCTCTCTCCTCTCTCACACCCTGTCTCTCTCTCTCCTCTCTCACACACACCCCGTCTCTCTCTCACACACACACACCCTGTCTCTCTCTCTCCTCTCTCACACACACCCCGTCTCTCTCTCTCACACACACACCCTATCTCTCTCTCTCACACACACACACACCCTGTCTCTCTCTCTCTCTCACACACACACACACCCTGTCTCTCTTTCTCACACACAGACAGCCTGTCTCAGGACAGTCCACTCTGACACAGTCCTTAGGGGAGAACTCTTTTATTCCACACAGAGGTCACTGCAAGGCCGAGCGGAGCGGAGAATCTCGGGGTTCAGCAGGAGGGGGCTCACTCTCGGGGTTCAGCAGGAGGGGGGGGGTTCACTCTCGGGGTTCAGCAGGAGAGGGGCTCACTCTCGGGGTTCAGCAGGAGGGGGGGGCTCACTCTCGGGGTTCAGCAGGGGGGGGGGCTCACTCCCGGGGGTTCAGCAGGAGGGGGGGGGGGGGCTCACTCCCGGGGGTTCAGCAGGTACAGGGGCTCACTCTCGGGGTTCAGCAGGAGAGGGGCTCACTCTCGGGGTTCAGCAGGAGGGGGGGGCTCACTCTCAGAGTTCAGCAGGAGAAGGGCTCACTCTCGGGGTTCAGCAGGAGGGGGGGGGCTCACTCCCGGGGTTCAGCAGGAGGGGGGGGGTCACTCTCGGGGGTTCAGCAGGTACAGGGGCTCACTCTCGGGGTTCAGCAGGAGAGGGGCTCACTCTCGGGGTTCAGCAGGAGGGGGGGTTCACTCTCGGGGTTCAGCAGGAGGGGGGGGCTCACTCCCGGGGTTCAGCAGGAGGGGAGGCTCAGTCTCGGGGTTCAGCAGGAGGGGGGGGGGGGGCTCACTCCCGGGGGTTCAGCAGGTACAGGGGCTCACTCTCGGGGTTCAGCAGGAGGGGGGGGTCACTCTCGGGGGTTCAGCAGGAGGGGGGGTTCACTCTCGGGGTTCAGCAGGAGGGGGGGGGGGGCTCACTCCCGGGGGTTCAGCAGGAGGGGGGGGGCTCACTCCCGGGGTTCAGCAGGAGGGGGGGGGTCACTCTCGGGGTTCAGCAGGAGGGGGGGTTCACTCTCGGGGTTCAGCAGGAGGGGGGGGGGGGGCTCACTCCCGGGGGTTCAGCAGGAGGGGGGGTTCACTCTCGGGGTTCAGCAGGAGGGGAGGCTCAGTCTCGGGGTTCAGCAGGAGGGGGGGGGCTCACTCCCGGGGTTCAGCAGGAGGGGGGGTCACTCTCGGGGGTTCAGCAGGTACAGGGGCTCACTCTCGGGGTTCAGCAGGAGGGGGGGGCTCACTCCCGGGGTTCAGCAGGTACAGGGGCTCACTCTCGGGGTTCAGCAGGTACAGGGGCTCACTCTCGGGGTTCAGCAGGAGGGGGGGGCTCACTCCCGGGGGTTCAGCAGGAGGGGGGGTTCACTCTCGGGGTTCAGCAGGAGGGGAGGCTCAGTCTCGGGGTTCAGCAGGAGGGGGGGGGGGGGCTCACTCCCGGGGGTTCAGCAGGTACAGGGGCTCACTCTCGGGGTTCAGCAGGAGGGGGGGGGGGGCTCACTCCCGGGGGTTCAGCAGGAGGGGGGGTTCACTCTCGGGGTTCAGCAGGAGGGGGGGGGTCACTCTCGGGGGTTCAGCAGGAGGGGGGGTTCACTCTCGGGGTTCAGCAGGAGGGGAGGCTCAGTCTCGGGGTTCAGCAGGAGGGGGCTCACTCTCGGGGTTCAGCAGGAGGGGGGGGGCTCACTCTCGGGGTTCAGCAGGAGGGGGGGGGTCACTCTCAGGGTTCAGCAGGAGGGGGCTCACTCTCGGGGTTCAGCAGGAGGGGGGGTTCACTCTCGGGGGTTCAGCAGGAGGGGGGGTTCACTCTCGGGGTTCAGCAGGAGGGGGGGGGGGGGTCACTCCCGGGGGTTCAGCAGGAGGGGGGGGGTTCACTCTCGGGGTTCAGCAGGAGGGGAGGCTCAGTCTCGGGGTTCAGCAGGAGGGGGGGGGGGGGCTCACTCCCGGGGGTTCAGCAGGAGGGGGGGTTCACTCTCGGGGTTCAGCAGGAGGGGGGGTTCACTCTCGGGGTTCAGCAGGAGGGGAGGCTCAGTCTCGGGGTTCAGCAGGAGGGGGGGGGGGGCTCACTCCCGGGGGTTCAGCAGGAGGGGGGGTTCACTCTCGGGGTTCAGCAGGAGGGGAGGCTCAGTCTCGGGGTTCAGCAGGAGGGGGGGGGGGGCTCACTCCCGGGGGTTCAGCAGGAGGGGGGGTTCACTCTCGGGGTTCAGCAGGAGGGGAGGCTCAGTCTCGGGGTTCAGCAGGAGGGGGGGGGGGGCTCACTCCCGGGGGTTCAGCAGGAGGGGGGGGGTCACTCCCGGGGGTTCAGCAGGAGGGGGGGTTCACTCTCGGGGTTCAGCAGGAGGGGGCTCACTCTCGGGGTTCAGCAGGAGGGGGGGGGGGGCTCACTCCCGGGGGTTCAGCAGGAGGGGGGGGGTCACTCTCAGGGTTCAGCAGGAGGGGGCTCAGTCTCGGGGTTCAGCAGGAGGGGGGGGGGGGCTCACTCCCGGGGGTTCAGCAGGAGGGGGGGTTCACTCTCGGGGTTCAGCAGGAGGGGAGGCTCAGTCTCGGGGTTCAGCAGGAGGGGGGGGGGGCTCACTCCCGGGGGTTCAGCAGGAGGGGGGGTTCACTCTCGGGGTTCAGCAGGAGGGGAGGCTCAGTCTCGGGGTTCAGCAGGAGGGGAGGCTCAGTCTCGGGGTTCAGCAGGAGGGGGGGGCTCACTCCCGGGGGTTCAGCAGGAGGGGGGGTTCACTCTCAGGGTTCAGCAGGAGGGGGGGGCTCACTCCCGGGGGTTCAGCAGGAGGGGGGGTTCACTCTCGGGGTTCAGCAGGAGGGGAGGCTCAGTCTCGGGGTTCAGCAGGAGGGGGGGGGGGGGCTCACTCCCGGGGGTTCAGCAGGTACAGGGGCTCACTCTCGGGGTTCAGCAGGAGGGGGGGGGGGGGCTCACTCCCGGGGGTTCAGCAGGAGGGGGGGTTCACTCTCGGGGTTCAGCAGGAGGGGGGGGGTCACTCTCGGGGGTTCAGCAGGAGGGGGGGTTCACTCTCGGGGTTCAGCAGGAGGGGAGGCTCAGTCTCGGGGTTCAGCAGGAGGGGGCTCACTCTCGGGGTTCAGCAGGAGGGGGGGGGCTCACTCTCGGGGTTCAGCAGGAGGGGGGGGGTCACTCTCAGGGTTCAGCAGGAGGGGGCTCACTCTCGGGGTTCAGCAGGAGGGGGGGTTCACTCTCGGGGGTTCAGCAGGAGGGGGGGTTCACTCTCGGGGTTCAGCAGGAGGGGGGGGGGGGGGTCACTCCCGGGGGTTCAGCAGGAGGGGGGGGGTTCACTCTCGGGGTTCAGCAGGAGGGGAGGCTCAGTCTCGGGGTTCAGCAGGAGGGGGGGGGGGGGCTCACTCCCGGGGGTTCAGCAGGAGGGGGGGTTCACTCTCGGGGTTCAGCAGGAGGGGGGGTTCACTCTCGGGGTTCAGCAGGAGGGGAGGCTCAGTCTCGGGGTTCAGCAGGAGGGGGGGGGGGGCTCACTCCCGGGGGTTCAGCAGGAGGGGGGGTTCACTCTCGGGGTTCAGCAGGAGGGGAGGCTCAGTCTCGGGGTTCAGCAGGAGGGGGGGGGGGGCTCACTCCCGGGGGTTCAGCAGGAGGGGGGGTTCACTCTCGGGGTTCAGCAGGAGGGGAGGCTCAGTCTCGGGGTTCAGCAGGAGGGGGGGGGGGGCTCACTCCCGGGGGTTCAGCAGGAGGGGGGGGGTCACTCCCGGGGGTTCAGCAGGAGGGGGGGTTCACTCTCGGGGTTCAGCAGGAGGGGGCTCACTCTCGGGGTTCAGCAGGAGGGGGGGGGGGGCTCACTCCCGGGGGTTCAGCAGGAGGGGGGGGGTCACTCTCAGGGTTCAGCAGGAGGGGGCTCAGTCTCGGGGTTCAGCAGGAGGGGGGGGGGGCTCACTCCCGGGGGTTCAGCAGGAGGGGGGGTTCACTCTCGGGGTTCAGCAGGAGGGGAGGCTCAGTCTCGGGGTTCAGCAGGAGGGGGGGGGGGCTCACTCCCGGGGGTTCAGCAGGAGGGGGGGTTCACTCTCGGGGTTCAGCAGGAGGGGAGGCTCAGTCTCGGGGTTCAGCAGGAGGGGAGGCTCAGTCTCGGGGTTCAGCAGGAGGGGGGGGCTCACTCCCGGGGGTTCAGCAGGAGGGGGGGTTCACTCTCAGGGTTCAGCAGGAGGGGGCTCAGTCTCGGGGGTTCAGCAGGAGGGGGGGTTCACTCTCGGGGTTCAGCAGGAGGGGGCTCAGTCTCGGGGTTCAGCAGGAGGGGGGGTTCACTCTCGGGGTTCAGCAGGAGGGGGCTCAGTCTCGGGGTTCAGCAGGAGGGGGGGGGGGGGCTCACTCCCGGGGGTTCAGCAGGAGGGGGGGGGTCACTCTCGGGGTTCAGCAGGAGGGGAGGCTCAGTCTCGGGGTTCAGCAGGAGGGGGGGCTCACTCTCGGGGTTCAGCAGGAGGGGGGGGCTCACTCCCGGGGTTCAGCAGCCGCAGCGGCTCGGCGTGGGGGTCGGCGCTGGGGTAGAAGAAGGGGTACAGGGGCTCCCCGAAGGGCGCCCCGGCGTAGGTGAGCAGGGGCTCCATGCGGTCGGCGTCGTAGAAGGAGAGCTGGCCCCCCTCGCAGTCCAGGAAGACCCCCACGCGGCGGCAGGCCCGGCCCCCCACCGTCCAGAAGCCGCCGTCGAGCGCCAGGACCACCCAGCCCGCGCGCTCGGCGCCCGCCTCGGCCACGCCCACGTCCCAGTCCGGCCGGTCGCCCACGTCCACCTCCCAGTAGTGCCGGCCGCGCGAGAAGGCCTGGCGGGCCAGCGCGCAGGGCGTGACCTCGAAGCGCTCGGCCGGCGGCGGGGGGCTGGCCGGGGGGCTGGCCGGGGGGCTGGAGGGGCCCCCCCCGGGCGGCGCCGGCGGCTCGCGGGGCGCGTGGCTGTACCGGGCCGCCGTCAGGTCGGCCGACAGCGACAGGAAGGGGTTGGCCGTGGCGGGGTCGAGGGTCAGAGGGCACGGCGCTGTGGGGGGGGGGGGGGGAGAGAGGTCGCAGGTCAGCAGCACACCACCACCGCAACAAAATAATAATAATAATAATAATAATAACTCAGCAACAGGGCTGGGCAGCCTGTTCCCCACCCCCACCCCTCTCTGTGTACAGAAGAGCCTCCTGTCCTGACTGGAGGAGCTCACCCAGCTGTGTCTGGAGAGAAGCCAGGGTATCGGCTTCAACAACAGGGCTGGGCAGCTTGTTCCCCACCCCCACCCCCCTCTGTGTACAGAAGAGCCTCCTGTCCTGACTGGAGGAGCTCACCCAGCTGTGTCTGGAGAGAAGCCAGGGTATCGGCTTCAACCACAGGGCTGGGCAGCTTGTTCCCCACCCCCACCCCCCTCTGTGTACAGTAGAGCCTCCTGTCCTGACTGGAGGAGCTCACCCAGCTGTGTCTGGAGAGAAGCCAGGGTATCGGCTTCAACCACAGGGCTGGGCAGCTTGTTCCCCACCCCCACCCCCCTCTGTGTACAGAAGAGCCTCCTGTCCTGACTGGAGGAGCTCACCCAGCTGTGTCTGGAGAGAAGCCAGGGTATCGGCTTCAACAACAGGGCTGGGCAGCTTGTTCCCCACCCCCACCCCCCTCTGTGTACAGAAGAGCCTCCTGTCCTGACTGGAGGAGCTCACCCAGCTGTGTCTGGAGAGAAGCCAGGGTATCGGCTTCAACCACAGGGCTGGGCAGCTTGTTCCCCACCCCCACCCCCCTCTGTGTACAGTAGAGCCTCCTGTCCTGACTGGAGGAGCTCACCCAGCTGTGTCTGGAGAGAAGCCAGGGTATCGGCTTCAACCACAGGGCTGGGCAGCTTGTTCCCCACCCCCACCCCCCTCTGTGTACAGTAGAGCCTCCTGTCCTGACTGGAGGAGCTCACCCAGCTGTGTCTGGAGAGAAGCCAGGGTATCGGCTTCAACCACAGGGCTGGGCAGCTTGTTCCCCACCCCCACCACTCTCTGTGTACAGTAGAGCCTCCTGTCCTGACTGGAGGAGCTCACCCAGCTGTGTCTGGAGAGAAGCCAGGGTATCGGCTTCAACAGCAGGGCTGGGCAGCTTGTTCCCCACCCCCACCCCCCTCTGTGTACAGTAGAGCCTCCTGTCCTGACTGGAGGAGCTCACCCAGCTGTGTCTGGAGAGAAGCCAGGGTATCGGCTTCAACCACAGGGCTGGGCAGCTTGTTCCCCACCCCCACCCCCCTCTGTGTACAGAAGAGCCCCCTGTCCTGACTGGAGGAGCTCACCCAGCTGTGTCTGGAGAGAAGCCAGGGTATCGTCTTCAACCACAGGGCTGGGCAGCTTGTTCCACACCCCCGCCCCCCTCTGTGTACAGTAGAGCCTCCTGTCCTGACTGGAGGAGCTCATCCAGCTGTGTCTGGAGAGAAGCCCCAGGGTATCGGCTTCAACCACAGGGCTGGGCAGCTTGTTCCCCACCCCCACCCCCCTCTGTGTACAGTAGAGCCTCCTGTCCTGACTGGAGGAGCTCACCCAGCTGTGTCTGGAGAGAAGCCAGGGTATCGGCTTCAACCACAGGGCTGGGCAGCTTGTTCCCCACCCCCACCACTCTCTGTGTACAGTAGAGCCTCCTGTCCTGACTGGAGGAGCTCACCCAGCTGTGTCTGGAGAGAAGCCAGGGTATCGGCTTCAACAGCAGGGCTGGGCAGCTTGTTCCCCACCCCCACCCCCCTCTGTGTACAGTAGAGCCTCCTGTCCTGACTGGAGGAGCTCACCCAGCTGTGTCTGGAGAGAAGCCAGGGTATCGGCTTCAACCACAGGGCTGGGCAGCTTGTTCCCCACCCCCACCCCCCTCTGTGTACAGAAGAGCCCCCTGTCCTGACTGGAGGAGCTCACCCAGCTGTGTCTGGAGAGAAGCCAGGGTATCGGCTTCAACCACAGGGCTGGGCAGCTTGTTCCCCACCCCCACCCCCTCTGTGTACAGTAGAGCCTCCTGTCCTGACTGGAGGAGCTCACCCAGCTGTGTCTGGAGAGAAGCCAGGGTATCGGCTTCAACCACAGGGCTGGGCAGCTTGTTCCCCACCCCCACCCCCCTCTGTGTACAGTAGAGCCTCCTGTCCTGACTGGAGGAGCTCACCCAGCTGTGTCTGGAGAGAAGCCAGGGTATCGGCTTCAACCACAGGGCTGGGCAGCTTGTTCCCCACCCCCACCCCCCTCTGTGTACAGTAGAGCCTCCTGTCCTGACTGGAGGAGCTCACCCAGCTGTGTCTGGAGAGAAGCCAGGGTATCGGCTTCAACAGCACGGCTGGGCAGCTTGTTCCCCACCCCCACCCCCCTCTGTGTACAGTAGAGCCTCCTGTCCTGACTGGAGGAGCTCACCCAGCTGTGTCTGGAGAGAAGCCAGGGTATCGGCTTCAACCACAGGGCTGGGCAGCTTGTTCCCCACCCCCACCCCCCTCTGTGTACAGTAGAGCCTCCTGTCCTGACTGGAGGAGCTCACCCAGCTGTGTCTGGAGAGAAGCCAGGGTATCGGCTTCAACAGCAGGGCTGGGCAGCTTGTTCCCCACCCCCACCCCCCTCTGTGTACAGTAGAGCCTCCTGTCCTGACTGGAGGAGCTCACCCAGCTGTGTCTGGAGAGAAGCCAGGGTATCGGCTTCAACAGCAGGGCTGGGCAGCCTGTTCCCCACCCCCACCACTCTCTGTGTGAAGCCGTGCACGGAGAGTGCCGAGTAACGAGAGGAGGCCGAGGGTCGTGCTCGTACAGCTCTGCTCCTGTGGTGACTGCGTGCAGGTGTGTGTGTGTGTGTGCTGGTGTGTGAGTGCTGTTAACTCGTGAAGCGATCGCTCGCCCGCCCACTCGGAAAAAGACAGAGGCGGGAGAGAGACCCAGGCTCTATTCTGAGAGACAGCGGGGCCTCGTTCAACTGTAACACACACCGCGCAAAACCACAGACACACACACACACCGAGAGGAGTTTCACTCTTACTATGACCTTACTGTAACAGACTGCTCTACTGTACTGGGACTGGAGCTCCTACTGTAACAGGACTGTTCTACTGCACTGGGACTGGAGCTCCTACTGTAACAGACTGCTCTACTGCACTGGGACTGGAGCTCCTACTGTAACAGACTGGTCTACTGCACTGGGACTGGAGCTCCTACTGTAACAGACTGCTCTACTGCACTGGGACTGGAGCTCCTACTGTAACAGACTGGTCTACTGCACTGGGACTGGAGCTCCTACTGTAACAGACTGCTCTACTGCACTGGGACTGGAGCTCCTATTGTAACAGACTGGTCTACTGGGACTACTGGGACTGGAGCTCCTATTGTAACAGACTGGTCTACTGCACTGGGACTGGAGCTCCTATTGTAACAGACTGCTCTACTGCACTGGGACTGGAGCTCCTACTGTAACAGACTGCTCTACTGGGACTACTGGGACTGGAGCTCCTACTGTAACAGACTGCTCTACTGCACTGGGACTGGAGCTCCTACTGTAACAGACTGCTCTACTGCACTGGGACTGGAGCTCCTATTGTAACAGACTGCTCTACTGGGACTACTGGGACTGGAGCTCCTACTGTAACAGACTGCTCTACTGGACTGGGACTGGAGCTCCTATTGTAACAGACTGGTCTACTGGACTGGGACTGGAGCTCCTACTGTAACAGACTGTTCTACTGCACTGGGACTGGAGCTCCTATTGTAACAGACTGCTCTACTGGACTGGGACTGGAGCTCCTATTGTAACAGACTGCTCTACTGGACTGGGACTGGAGCTCCTACTGTAACAGACTGTTCTACTGGACTGGGACTGGAGCTCCTATTGTAACAGACTGCTCTACTGGACTGGGACTGGAGCTCCTATTGTAACAGACTGCTCTACTGGACTGGGACTGGAGCTCCTATTGTAACAGACTGGTCTACTGGACTGGGACTGGAGCTCCTACTGTAACAGACTGGTCTACTGCACTGGGACTGGAGCTCCTACTGTAACAGACTGCTCTACTGGACTGGGACTGGAGCTCCTATTGTAACAGGACTGTTCTACTGGACTGGGACTGGAGCTCCTACTGTAACAGACTGCTCTACTGGACTGGGACTGGAGCTCCTATTGTAACAGACTGGTCTACTGGACTGGGACTGGAGCTCCTATTGTAACAGGACTGTTCTACTGCACTGGGACTGGAGCTCCTATTGTAACAGACTGTTCTACTGCACTGGGACTGGAGCTCCTATTGTAACAGACTGTTCTACTGGACTGGGACTGGAGCTCCTACTGTAACAGACTGTTCTACTGGACTGGGACTGGAGCTCCTACTGTAACAGACTGTTCTACTGGACTGGGACTGGAGCTCCTATTGTAACAGACTGTTCTACTGGACTGGGACTGGAGCTCCTACTGTAACAGACTGTTCTACTGGACTGGGACTGGAGCTCCTACTGTAACAGACTGGTCTACTGGACTGGGACTGAAGACTGGGACTGTTTATGAACTCGGTGACTGTGCAGTGTGTGTGTGTGTGTGTTGTTTATGAACTCGGTGACTGTGCAGTGTGTGTGTGTGTTGTTTATGAACTCGGTGACTGTGCAGTGTGTGTGTGTGTGTGTGTTGTTTATGAACTCGGTGACTGTGCAGTGTGTGTGTGTGTGTATCCTGTTTATGAGAGAAACACCTGCTGCAGCCTCTCCTCTCCTCTCCTCTCGCCTGACTCTGCAGTTTCCTGCCGCGCTGACTCAGAGTGGGAACCGCAGACAGGCTGCTACTGCAGCAGGGCACCTGAGGACAGCCCCTCGGCCCTGCCCCCCCACCCTGCCCCCCCGCGGCTCACCTGGGTCCAGCACCCGCCGCATTCTCCTCCACACGGCCCACTGCAGGGGGCCCCCGTACAGGCCCAGGTCCAGCTGCCCGCCGGCGGCGTCGGGCACGGCCAGCGGCGCCCTCAGCCTGCGACACACCGACATCATCAGGAGAGGTGCGCTCTGGGACATGTAGTCCCGAGCCAGGGCCGCGGGCGAGGGGGAGGGGGGTCTTCCTCACCTCTGCGTCATCTCCTGCAGATCCTGCTGAGACAGCCGCGCAGGGAGCAGGGCAACTCATTAATTGGGCCTACAATCTGGATTCCTCACCCTCCCATCGGGGCAGTGACAGCCTCGTTACCTCGTTAACTCGTCACAGGAAGGGGGAGAGACTTGCCTCGATGAGGGCCGGGGCGTGGCGCGCCTCCTGCCGCAGCCGGCCCCGGAGCGACGTCACTTCCTGCAGCAGGCCGGCCACTTCCTGGGCGGCGCGGCCGGCCGCCGCCTCCCGGAGCCCCAGCAGGCGGTCCAGGTCGGAGTCCAGCCGGGAGCACAGCGCCCCCTTCTCCCCCTCCAGGAACTGCAGGAGCGGGTCCACCTGGCTCACGATGCCCGCCCTCAGGGCGGCGGCCGACTCCTGCGCAGGATGGGGGGGGGGCGGGAGGGGGTCAGCGCTGCGGCATTGTGGGAGATCGGCACGCACGCACGCGCACACACGCACACGCGCAGCGCGACAGCGGCGCTCCCCACCTCTCACCTTCAGCTCCTGGATTTCCTTCTCCGTCTCGAGCTGAAAAATCTCCACTCGTTCCTTCTGCTTCTCAAAGTCTCGCAGAGCCTCCAGGAAATTATCCTGCAAGAGACACAGTCTCTCTGTGTGAGGAGTGTCTCTGGGGTCTGTGTGAGGGTCTGGACTCCTCTCTCTGTGTGAGGAGTGTCTCTGGGGTCTGTGTGAGGGTCTGGACTCCTCTCTCTGTGTGAGGAGTGTCTCTGGGGTCTGTGTGAGGGTCTGGACTCCTCTCTCTGTGTGAGGAGTGTCTCTGGGGTCTGTGTGAGGGTCTGGACTCTTCTCTCAGTGTGAGGAGTGCCTCTGGGGTCTGGACTCATCTCTCTCACCTCGCACTGCGTGAGGACCTCCTCCAGGGGCGCCAGGCTGTGAGTCTTGTGCTCCTTGGAGACGGCGCACACCACGCAGATGGCCACGCTCTCCTCCAGGCAGTACACTTTCAGGGGCTCGCTGTGGGTGGGGCACCCGCCCGCCCCTCCTCCTGCCCCCGCCCCCTCCCTCCCCCCGCCCCTGCCCTGCTGCCCTTCACCCTGCTCCCCTGCCCCCTGCCCCTCCGCGGGCCCCGGGAGCGAGGCGGGCGCAGGAGGCGGCGGCCGGGCGGCGTCGCCCCCTGGTGCCGGCCGGCGGTACTGCAGGCCCAGCCCCCGGACCCGCTCCACGATCTTGGCCAGCAGCTTGTTGCTCTTCAGGGTGAACTGGGGGAAGATCTCACGGCACAGCAGGCAGGTGTAGCCCCCCTCGCCCTCTCCCCCTCCCCCTCCTCCTCCTCCCCCTCCTCCTCCCTCTTTCCAGTAGTCCAGGATGCACTGGCGGCAGTAGTTGTGCTCGCAGTCCAGCCGGACCGGGTCGGAGAAGAGGGCGGAGCACAGCGGGCACGTCACCTCACTGGCCAGGCTCTGGGCCAGCCCCGCCTCCTCCGGTGATGTCATCCCTGCTTCTGTACACCTGAACACGGCACTGAGAGAGAGAGGGGTTCATACAGACACACTGACTGGACACTCCAGTACATGAACACTGCACTGAGAGAGAGAGAGGGGTTCATACACACACACTGACTGGACACTCCAGTACATGAACACTGCACTGAGAGAGAGAGGGGTTCATACAGACACACTGACTGGACACTCCAGTACATGAACACTGCACTGAGAGAGAGAGGGGTTCATACACACACACTGACTGGACACTCCAGTACATGAACACTGCACTGAGAGAGAGAGGGGTTCATACACACACACTGACTGGACACTCCAGTACATGAACACTGCACTGAGAGAGAGAGGGGTTCATACACACACCCTGACTGGACACTCCAGTACATGAACACTGCACTGAGAGAGAGAGGGGTTCATACACACACACTGACTGGACACTCCAGTACATGAACACTGCACTGAGAGAGAGAGAGGGGTTCATACACACACACTGACTGGACACTCCAGTACATGAACACTGCACTGAGAGAGAGAGGGGTTCATACACACACACTGACTGGACACTCCAGTACATGAACACTGCACTGAGAGAGAGAGGGGTTCATACAGACACACTGACTGGACACTCCAGTACATGAACACTGCACTGAGAGAGAGAGAGGGGTTCATACACACACTGACTGGACACTCCAGTACATGAACACTGCACTGAGAGAGAGGGGGGTTCATACAGACACACTGACTGGACACTCCAGTACATGAACACTGCACTGAGAGAGAGGGGTTAATACAGACAGGACTCAGCTGGAAAGAACAACAGAGAGCCCCTCAGTCATAAACACACACAGCAGGACAGGAGACACAGTGAGAGAGAGGAGAGCACAGGGAGCCCCTCAGTCATAAACACACACAGCAGGACGGGAGACACAGTGAGAGAGAGGAGATCACAGGGAGTCCCTCAGTCATAAACACACACAGCAGGACAGGAGACACAGTGAGAGAGAGGAGATCACAGGGAGCCCCTCAGTCATAAACACACACAGCAGGACGGGAGACACAGTGAGAGAGAGGAGATCACAGGGAGTCCCTCAGTCATAAACACACACAGCAGGACAGGAGACACAGTGAGAGAGAGGAGATCACAGGGAGCCCCTCAGTCATAAACACACACAGCAGGACGGGAGACACAGTGAGGGAGAGGAGCTGTATGAATGAATTCAGATGCCAGAAGGAGAACACATCGACAGCTCGGTGTAAACTCACCTCTCTGCGTCCTGCCTGAGCGCTCTCTGTCACTCTCTCTCTGCAGTGACACGAGCTTGTGAGCTGACTTCCTGTGACTCTGCCCCCTCTCTCAGAGAGCGTGAATGAACTTCCTCCTCCTCCTCCTCCTCCTCCTCCTCCTCCTGGCGGTTCTGCGGAGTCCGGTCTGCCCAGTTTCATCTCCGGACCCCTCGGGCTGAGCCGGCGCTCCAATCCCACCAGCTTCGCTGACTGTCAGAGCTCATCGGAGAGATAGATCTCGTTTCTCTTAATGTAGGGTGTCCAGTGTCTTGAGCTCAGGGCTGTCCAGTCCTGGTCCTGGAGGGGTCAGACAGTGTGTCCAGTCCTGGTCCTGGAGGGGTCAGTGTGTGTGTCCTCCTGGTCCTGGAGGGGTCAGTCAGTCAGTGTGTCCAGTCCTGGTCCTGGAGGGGTCAGTGTGTGTGTCCAGCCCTGGTCCTGGAGGGGTCAGTCAGTGTGTGTCCAGTCCTGGTCCTGGAGGGGTCAGTGTGTGTCTCCAGTCCTGGTCCTGGAGGGGTCAGTCAGTGTGTGTCCAGTCCTGGTCCTGGAGGGGTCAGTGTGTGTCTCCAGTCCTGGTCCTGGAGGGGTCAGTCAGTGTGTGTCCAGTCCTGGTCCTGGAGGGGTCAGTGTGTGTCTCCAGTCCTGGTCCTGGAGGGGTCAGTCAGTGTGTGTCCAGCCCTGGTCCTGGAGGGGTCAGTGTGTGTGTCCTCCTGGTCCTGGAGGGGTCAGTCAGTGTGTGTCCAGTCCTGGTCCTGGAGGGGTCAGTGTGTGTCTCCAGTCCTGGTCCTGGAGGGGTCAGTGGAGCACAGCGGGCACGGCCCCTCACTGGCCAGGCTCTGGGCCAGCCCCGCCTCCTCCAGTGATGTCACCTTGTCAAGGTCCCGTTTAATCAGCCTGATTCTGTCACCCCCTGCTGGAGAGGAGAAGCAGCTTATTTCCAGATGCAGGAGTCGACTGCGGCAGCCTGCACTGACAACGCTGCACGAAGAGCCGAGACACCGCGGGGACGAGGGGGAGAGCGCCCCCTGCCGGCCCACCAGGAGTCCTGCAGCACGCTGGTTTGCTGGTTCTGCTTGGAGGCGCGAGACCCCGGGGCTGGGCCGGAGGCAGCCAATACCCCCCCGCAGTCCCTCGCCCTGGCGACAGCACTGCCTAGCAACCGTCGCCAGGCAGGCAGGCAGGAAGCGCGAGGGGGCGGGAGGAGCAGCCGGTTCTGCAGGATTCCCGGGACGCCCCAGCGGCGCAGTCGGAGTCCGGGGCGCTGGGGCGATGGCGGCTCTCGCACTGCTGCTGCTCTCCTGCGGGGTCGCGGGCTCACGGGCCGGTAAGTCACGGGCCGGGCGCCCTCTGGGGGCCTGGGGGGGGGGAACTCTGTTGAGCGCCGGCGGAGGGCGGGGTACGATTCTGTCCGCGGCCGACATCCAGTCTCCTTTCCTGGTTCCTCCTGTGTTTCGAACCGGCCAGGCTGTGCGTGTCGGGGCGTCAACAGTGGGGCGCAGTTCGCTTGTTCCCCACCCCCACCCCCCTCTGTGTACAGAAGAGCCTCCTGTCCTGACTGGAGGAGCTCACCCAGCTGTGTCTGGAGAGAAGCCAGGGTATCGGCTTCAACCACAGGGCTGGGCAGCTTGTTCCACACCCCCGCCCCCCTCTGTGTACAGTAGAGCCTCCTGTCCTGACTGGAGGAGCTCACCCAGCTGTGTCTGGAGAGAAGCCAGGGTATCGGCTTCAACCACAGGGCTGGGCAGCTTGTTCCCCACCCCCACCCCCCTCTGTGTACAGAAGAGCCTCCTGTCCTGACTGGAGGAGCTCACCCAGCTGTGTCTGGAGAGAAGCCAGGGTATCGGCTTCAACAACAGGGCTGGGCAGCTTGTTCCCCACCCCCACCCCCCTCTGTGTACAGCCACCGCTGGCAGCGTTTGTTTTTAGTTTTTCCAGTGGGTTTTCAGTTCCGATGACAGAGGAGGGGAGCAGGAAATACAGTCACCTGCTTCACAGGAACGTCTCAGGAATGTGTTTACTCCGATCGGCACACATTTCTGACACACTTCCTGGTTCTCCATGGGGTTTAAAACTCATATCTAAAATTTGAAATGGATATTTGTTTTTCTTCCAGTTTGTGGCTCAATGTGCAGTTACTGAAATGTCCTGGAGTGTCCAGTCAGTGTGTGTGTATGAACCCCTCTCTCTCTCAGTGCAGTGTTCATGTACTGGAGTGTCCAGTCAGTGTGTGTGTATGAACCCCTCTCTCTCTCAGTGCAGTGTTCATGTACTGGAGTGTCCAGTCAGTGTGTGTGTATGAACCCCTCTCTCTCTCAGTGCAGTGTTCATGTACTGGAGTGTCCAGTCAGTGTGTCTGTATGAACCCCTCTCTCTCTCTCAGTGCAGTGTTCATGTACTGGAGTGTCCAGTCAGTGTGTGTGTATTAACCCCCCTCTCTCTCTGTTCCAGAGAGACACTCCCTGCACTATATATACACTGCCCTCTCCAAGCCTGTAGATGGCATCCCTGAGTTCACAGCTATGGGGGTGCTGAACGACAGGCAGATCGATTACTATGACAACTGGATCAAGCAGAAGATTCCCAAGCAGAGCTGGATGAAGACAAACATGGCTCAGGAATACTGGGAGAAGGGAACCCAGTCCAGGAAGAGCAAGGAGCAGTGGTTCAAAGTCAACGTTGGGATTCTGATGGACCGGATGAGACAGAACAACTCTGGTGAGCTGGACATCATGTGTCTGCTGTCCTGAAGTCTGAGTAGCTCCTCCTGTGTCTGTATGAACCCCTCTCTCTCCCAGTGCAGTGTTCATGTACTGGAGTGTCCAGTCAGTGTGTGTGTATGAACCCCTCTCTCTCTCAGTGCAGTGTTCATGTACTGGAGTGTCCAGTCAGTGTGTGTGTATGAACCCCTCTCTCTCTCAGTGCAGTGTTCATGTACTGGAGTGTCCAGTCAGCGTGTCTGTATGAACCCCTCTCTCTCTCAGTGCAGTGTTCATGTACTGGAGTGTCCAGTCAGTGTGTGTGTATGAACCCCTCTCTCTCTCAGTGCAGTGTTCATGTACTGGAGTGTCCAGTCAGTGTGTCTGTATGAACCCCTCTCTCTCTCAGTGCAGTGTTCATGTACTGGAGTGTCCAGTCAGTGTGTCTGTATGAACCCCTCTCTCTCTCAGTGCAGTGTTCATGTACTGGAGTGTCCAGTCAGGGAGTGTGTATGAACCCCTCTCTCTCTCAGTGCAGTGTTCATGTACTGGAGTGTCCAGTCAGTGTGTGTGTATGAACCCCTCTCTCTCTCAGTGCAGTGTTCATGTACTGGAGTGTCCAGTCAGTGTGTCTGTATGAACCCCTCTCTCTCTCAGTGCAGTGTTCATGTACTGGAGTGTCCAGTCAGTGTGTCTGTATGAACCCCTCTCTCTCTCAGTGCAGTGTTCATGTACTGGAGTGTCCAGTCAGGGAGTGTGTATGAACCCCTCTCTCTCTCAGTGCAGTGTTCATGTACTGGAGTGTCCAGTCAGTGTGTGTGTATGAACCCCTCTCTCTCTCAGTGCAGTGTTCATGTACTGGAGTGTCCAGTCAGTGTGTCTGTATGAACCCCTCTCTCTCTCAGTGCAGTGTTCATGTACTGGAGTGTCCAGTCAGTGTGTCTGTATGAACCCCTCTCTCTCTCTCAGTGCAGTGTTCATGTACTGGAGTGTCCAGTCAGTGTGTCCGTATGAACCCCTCTCTCTCTCAGTGCAGTGTTCATGTACTGGAGTGTCCAGTCAGTGTGTGTGTATGAACCCCTCTCTCTCAGTGCAGTGTTCATGTACTGGAGTGTCCAGTCAGTGTGTCTGTATGAACCCCTCTCTCTCTCTCTCAGTGCAGTGTGTGTATGAACCTGTCTCTCTCTCTCTCTCAGGGCAGTGTGTGTATGAACCTGTCTCTCTCTCTCTCAGGGCAGTGTGTGTATGAACCTGTCTCTCTCTCTCTCAGGGCAGTGTGTGTATGAACCCCTCTCTCTCTCAGTGCAGTGTGTGTATGAATCTGTCTCTCTCTCTCAGTGCAGTGTGTGTATGAACCTGTCTCTCTCTCTCAGGGCAGTGTGTGTATGAACCTGTCTCTCTCTCTCAGGGCAGTGTGTGTATGAACCTGTCTCTCTCTCTCTCTCAGTGCAGTGTGTGTATGAATCTGTCTCTCTCTCTCAGGGCAGTGTGTGTATGAACCTGTCTCTCTCTCTCAGGGCAGTGTGTGTATGAACCTGTCTCTCTCTCTCTCTCAGGGCAGTGTGTGTATGAACCTGTCTCTCTCTCTCTCTCAGGGCAGTGTGTGTATGAACCTGTCTCTCTCTCAGATCTCCATATTCTCCAGTGGATGCATGGCTGTGAAATCGAGGTGCAGCCTGACTCTGAACCCCAGTTCCTGAGGGGCTACGACCAGTACAGCTACGATGGGCGGGACTTCCTGTCTTTCGATGAGTCCAAAATGCAGTGGGTGGCGCCGGTCCGGCCCGCTGAGCCCACGAAGCACAAGTGGGACAGCGAGCAGATTCTGAACCAGTACACCAAGGGCTACCTGGAGAGGGAGTGTGTGGACTGGCTGAAGAAGTTCCTGGCGTTCGGAGAGCAGAAGATCAAGAAGTCTGGTCAGTGTGCTGGACAGAGTGTGGTCCTTACTGGACAGTGTGGTCAGTGTGCTGGACAGAGTGTGGTCAGTGTGCCGGACAGTGCACCAGTGTGTGGTCAGTGTGCTGGAATGTGAGGTCAGTGCACCAGTGTGTGGTCAGTGTGCTGGAAAGTGTGTGGTCACTACTGGACAGAGTGGTCAGTGTGCTGGACAGAGTGTGGTCACTACTGGACAGAGTGGTCAGTGTGCTGGACAGAGTGTGGTCAGTGTGCTGGACAGTGCACCAGTGTGTGGTCAGTGTGCTGGAATGTGAGGTCAGTGCACCAGTGTGTGGTCAGTGTGCTGGAAAGTGTGGTCAGTGTGCTGGATAGAGTGTGGACAGTGCACCAGTGTGTGGACAGTGTGTGGTCAGTGTGCTGGACAGTGTGGTCAGTGCACCAGTGTGTGGTCAGTGTGCTGGACAGTGAGGTCAGTGGACCAGTGTGTGGTCAGGGTCAGGAGTGTGTGGACAGTGCTGGTCAGTGTGGACAGCGTGTGTCCAGTACACAGAGCCAGACAGATCAGAAAGTGTTTGGTCGGTAGTGAGTGCTGACTGTGGACAGTGTCCAGTCCGTCAGTGGCTGTGCCTGCAGTAACACTCTCCTCCCCCACCTGTCTCAGTTCCCCCTGATGTCCACGTGTTTGCCAAGAGGTCACTGACCCCCGGCCAGCTCACGCTGAGCTGCCTGGCCACGGGCTTCTACCCCCCCGACGTCCAGGTGGACCTCTTCAGGGAGGGGGTCATGCTGCTGGAGAAGGACGGGGTGCTGTCCAGTGGGGTCAGGCCCAACGGCGCTGAGGAAGACACCTACCAGCTGAGGAAGAGTCTGCAGATCCGGGAGACGGACAAGAGGAGCTACAGCTGCGAGGTCAAACACAGCAGCCTGAAAGAGCCTGTCGTCAGGCAGTGGGGTAAGGACCTGTCTGTCCCTCTGCCAGTCTGTCTCTCTGCCAGCAGGGTAAAGACCCTTTCTGACCCGTCTGTCTCTCTGCCAGTGAGGTAAAGACCCTTTCTGACCCGTCTGTCTCTCTGCCAGTAAGGTAAAGACCCTGTCCTGACCCGTCTGTCTCTCTGCCAGTGAGGTAAAGACCCTGTCCTGACCTGACCTGTCTGTCTCTCTGCCAGCGGGGTAAAGACCCTTTCTGACCCGTCTGTCTCTCTGCCAGCGGGGTGAAGACCCTGTCCTGACCTGTCTGTCTCTCTGCCAGCGGGGTGAAGACCCTGTCCTGACCCGTCTGTCTCTCTGCCTGCCTGTCTGTCTCTCAGGGGGCTCACCGTGGGGCTGTGACAGCGCTGGCGACAGTGCCTCCACAGCGGTCATCTTGGGGCTCGGCACGGCTCTGCTCATCCTGCTGGGCGGGGCGCTAGTGCTGCTCGTCTTGCACAGGAAGGGCAAGCTGGGTAAGACCGCCTGTCCTGCCCTGCCTGTTCCACACTCCCGCCACCTTGTGTGTCCAGTAGACCAGTCTGTTACAGTAGGAGCTCCAGTCCCAGTGCAGTAGACCAGTCTGTTACAATAGGAGCTCCAGTCCCAGTCTGTTACAGTAGGAGCTCCAGTCCCAGTGCAGTAGACCAGTCTGTTACAGTAGGAGCTCCAGTCCCAGTGCAGTAGACCAGTCTGTTACAGTAGGCGCTCCAGTCCCAGTAGTCCCAGTAGACCAGTCCTGCAGGGGAAGATGGAATGGAGATGCAGTCTAGTAACAGGAACCCAATTCTCTCTCTTCCTGACAGCTCTCTCGGCAAAGTACAATCTGGTCAACGTCAAAGACACCCAGACCAAAGGTCACGAGGTCAGCGGGCCTGCGGTCAGCGTCAGTGGGCCTGCGGTCAGCGTCAGTGGGCCAGTGGTCGGTGGGCCTGCGGTCAGCGGGCCTGCGGTCAGCGTCAGTGGGCCAGCGGTCAGTGGGCCTGTGGTTGGCGGGCCTGCGGTCAGCGTCAGTGGGCCAGCGGTCAGCATCAGTGGGCCAGCGGTCAGTGGGCCTGCGGTCAGCGTCAGTGGGCCAGTGGTCAGCGGGCCTGCGGTCAGCGGGCCTGCGGTCAGCGGGCCTGTGGTCAGCGGGCCTGCGGTCAGTGGCCCTGTGGTCAGTGCCAGCACAGAGAGTGGGCTGCAGGCCCAGGCCAGCTCCGGTCTGGTCCCGGGTCAAGGTCATTCGCCGGTCAGCTCGGAGAGCAGCGCTCACCCTGCCTGTCCTGTCCCCGCGGGGAGCTCGACTCGGGGGGCGCAGTCTCCCTGTCCCCCAGGCACCCCGGGGAGCCCAGTGGAGCGCCAGCCCCTGCTGCCCTCCAGGGGTGAGCCCTGAGCCGGCCATCCAGCGGCAGACACTGGACGACACTGGACACAGGCGTGGACACCAGACACTGGACAACACTGGACACCAGGCGCCGACACGCCCGGGGGCCTTCGTGCCCGTCTGCTGCTCAGACTTGCAGCTCGCTGGACCCCTCCCACCCCCGGCAACCAGAACACACACACACACACTCAAACTGGGATAGTCTCTCTCTCACACTCACACGCAAGCATAGTCTCTCTCTCTCACACACTCACACTGGGATAGTCTCTCACACACTCACACGCAAGCATAGTCTCTCTCACACACTCACACGCAAGCATAGTCTCTCTCTCTCACACACTCACACTGGGATAGTCTCTCTCACACTCACACGCAAGCGTAGTCTCTCTCACACACTCACACGCAAGCGCAGTCTCTCTCACACACTCACACGCAAGCGCAGTCTCTCTCTCGCACACTCACACGCAAGCGCAGTCTCTCTCTCGCACACTCACACGCAAGCGCAGTCTCTCTCTCGCACACTCACACTGGGATAGTATCTCACAATCACACGCAAGCATAGTCTCTCTCTCGCACACTCACACTGGGATAGTCTCTCTCTCGCACACTTACACGCAAGCGCAGTCTCTCTCTCGCACACTCACACGCAAGCGCAGTCTCTCTCTCTCACACTCACACTGGGATAGTCTCCCACAATCACACGCAAGCGCAGTCTCTCTCTCGCACACTCACGCGCAAGCGCAGTCTCTCTCTCGCACACTCACACTGGGATAGTCTCTCTCTCACACACACTCGCACACAAGCGCAGTCTCTCTCTCTCACACTCGCGCGCAAGCGCAGTCTCTCTCTCTCACACACTCACACTGGGATAGTCTCTCTCTCACACACACTCACACACAAGCGCAGTCTCTCTCTCTCACACTGGGACAGTAAGACACATGGAAACAGACACACGGCGACAGACTCAGACACACGCCAAGGTCCAAACAGTCCTCCGGGAAGTCTGCCTCCGGTCGCAAGCGCAGCGTCTCGGGGAGACCCCAGACCTCTCCCTGGGTACCTCACCTCCTCGCTCCCCGCAGCAGGGAAAACGTTAACCAAATTCTTCTGGACTCCTGCAACCAGAACCTTCTGCGAAATACCCTTTCTTCATGAGGTCCAGCCTTTCCCACTTCAACACTAAGATACAGCTCGCCTGTACGTTTGAAGGTGCATTATCGCACATATTAATGGTGTAATGGTGATATTCTGTTTCTCTGGAGACCTGAATAAAACCGTGTTAACAAGGGGGCACCCTGGTGCGCAGTGGTTAATACAGACACTCCAGCACATTAACACAGAGGCGCTCGGGCAGCACTCCTCCCCCTGAACACAAGGCGGCAGCAGAGCTCTCCGCCAAGAAACCATGGAAACCACATCCCTCACAAGTGGGCGGAGCTGCCCGTCAGGAAGTCCGTACCTGGGCGATATCCCGGAGTCCTGGGCAGAGAGACGTCTTCTCCCGGAGAAAATAACTCCTCACCCGTCTGGAGCTCTTCTCTGGGCTCTCCCCTCGGAGCTCTGGACAGTAACGGGGATCCCCTCCTGCTCCACCAGTGTGTACCCCACCTGCATGAGGCTCCAGTCCTCTCACACACAGCAGCTCTCAGGGGGAGGAGAGCAGAGGGATGAGGCCAGTTCAGGGAGGGGGGTGATCAGGAGGCCATGATGGGTCAAGACCAGGGGGGGTATTTGGCCAGGACACTGGGGTGACACCCCTACTCTTCTCGAGAGACACCCTGGGATTGTTAATGAGCACAGAGAGTCAGGACCTCGGTTTGACGTCTCATCCGAAGGACGGCGCCTGTTTACAGTCCAGTGTCCCCGTCACTATACTGGGGCATCAGGACCCACACAGACCGCAGGGTGAGAGCGCCCCCTGCTGGCTCTGGAACACCCTCCCAGACCCAGGACCCCAGCCCCGCCCCGCCCCAGCGTCTGAGTCAGGCCCTGCGCAGAGCGACGGGCCAGAGCCTCCAGCTGCAGCCCCCCTCCCAGTGCTGCGCCGCGCTGCTGGTGACCCCTGACCCCCCGGGGCTGACTCCTGCCTCCCTGCTCCCGACACGCGGACACAGCAGAGACACAGAGACCGCCATCGCAGAGTTTCACAAGAAGATAGCTTTATTACGTCCTCACCTGAGCATCACGCCGAATTTCTCTCGACACAGACACACAGAGACAGGATATAAAAATACTGAATTGGAAAAAAACAAAACTAAAAAATGCATCTTTTAAAGGCAATTTCATCTGAAATCTTCGCTTGCCTGAAAAGGATGATGATATACTCTGATTATATACAGATTAAAGGCCAAGGCCAGTCGAGAAAGTGAAAGTGCGCACCTCTCGTGAACACAGACGGACGAGCGCATGCCGAGAGCGCCCCCTAGCGCCGGGCAGAGGAGAATCCCCTGTCAGTTCAGTTCAAGGGGCTCGACGAGGATGGCCGACGGGTACAATCAGTGTTGCCACAGCAGATAAAATAACAAAACGAACATGGAAAAAAACAAAATCTCTCTGTCTGCCCCAGCGCACGTCACAGAAGAGACCCCAAGACTGGCTCTATAATTACTTAACAAGCTGTTGAAGAGATCCGCAGATTGTCTCTATAATTAATTAACAAGCTGCTGAAGAGATCTGAAAATTGTCTCTATAATTAATTAACAAGCTTCTGAAGAAATCCGGAGACTGTCTCTATAATTAATTAACAAGTCGCAGAAGAGATCCGGAGACTGTCTCTATAATTAATTAACAAGTCGCAGAAGAGATCTGGAGATTGTCTCTATAATTAACAAGCTTCTGAAGAGATCTAGAGATTGTCTCTATAATTAATTAACAAGCTGCTGAAGAGATCCGCAGATTGTCTCTATAATTAATTAACAAGCTTCTGAAGAGATCTGGAGATTGTCTCTATAATTAATGAACAAGCTTCTGAAGAGATCCTAAGACTGTCTCTATAATTACTTAACAAGCTGTTGAAGAGATCTGGAAATTCTCTATAATTAATTAACAAGCTGCTGAAGAGATCCTAAGACTGTCTCTATAATTAATTAACAAGCTGCTGAAGAGATCCTAAGACTGTCTCTATAATTAATTAACAAGCTGCTGAAGAGATCCGGAGACTGTCTCTATAATTAATTAACAAGTCGCAGAAGAGATCCTAAGACTGTCTCTATAATTAATTAATAAGCTGCTGAAGACATCCGCAGATTGTCTCTATAATTAATTAACAAGCTGTTGAAGAGATCCGCAGATTGTCTCTATAATTAACAAGCTGCTGAAGAGATCTGGAGATTGTCTCTATAATTAATTAACAAGCTGCTGAAGAGATCCTAAGACTGTCTATAATTAATGAACAAGCTTCTGAAGAGATCTAGAGATTGTCTCTATAATTAATTAACAAGTCGCAGAAGAGATCCGGAGACTGTCTCTATAATTAATTAACAAGCTTCTGAAGAGATCCGGAGACTGTCTCTATAATTAATGAACAAGCTTCTGAAGAGATCCGGAGACTGTCTCTATAATTAATTAACAAGCTGTTGAAGAGATCCGGAGACTGTCTCTATAATTAACAAGCTTCTGAAGAGATCCGGAGACTGTCTCTATAATTAATTAACAAGCTGTTGAAGAGATCCGGAGACTGTCTCTATAATTAACAAGCTTCTGAAGAGATCCGGAGACTGTCTCTATAATTAATTAACAAGCTGCTGAAGAGATCCGGAGACTGTCTCTATAATTAATTAACAAGCTGCTGAAGAGATCCGGAGACTGTCTCTATAATTAATTAACAAGCTGCTGAAGAGATCCGGAGACTGTCTCTATAATTAATTAACAAGTCGCAGAAGAGATCCGCAGATTGGTCCTAATTAATTCACACGTCGCAGACTGGATCCCAGATCTGCTCGTGCTTCCCTTAACCCTTTGCGGCCGGGGCCGGTGTGTACTCAGGCTGGGCCGACAGGAGTGCAGAAGTGCTCATAACGATCTGTGGAGTCATCCGGGAGAGGAGAGTGGCTCAGGGTACAGTGTGGGGACAGTGTGGGGACAGGTACAGGGTTACACTGACTAGGCAGGTAGCATGAAGGGCACACCCTCTGGGATCAAGCCACCTGTCCTCCATTAGAGATCAAGGGCATTGATACACCTGGGAGAGAGAGAGAGAGAGACAGAGGGGTTAATACACACACACCCTGACTGGACACTCCAGTACATGAACACTGCACTGAGAGAGAGAGAGAGGGGTTCATACAGACACACTGACTGGACACTCCAGTACATGAACACTGCACTGAGAGAGAGAGAGAGGGGTTCATACACACACACTGACTGGACACTCCAGTACATGAACACTGCACTGAGAGAGAGAGAGAGGGGTCCATACACACACACTGACTGGACACTCCAGTACATGAACACTGCACTGAGAGAGAGAGAGGGGTCCATACACACACACTGACTGGACACTCCAGTACATGAACACTGCACTGAGAGAGAGAGGGGTTCATACACACACACTGACTGGACACTCCAGTACATGAACACTGCACTGAGAGAGAGAGAGGGGTTCACACAGACACACTGACTGGACACTCCAGTACATGAACACTGCACTGAGAGAGAGGGAGGGGTTCATACAGACACCCTGACTGGACACTCCAGTACATGAACACTGCACTGAGAGAGAGAGGGGTTCATACACACACACTGACTGGACACTCCAGTACATGAACACTGCACTGAGAGAGAGAGGGGTTCATACACACACACTGACTGGACACTCCAGTACATGAACACTGCACTGAGAGAGAGAGGGGTTCATACACACACACTGACTGGACACTCCAGTACATGAACACTGCACTGAGAGAGAGAGGGGTTCATACACACACACTGACTGGACACTCCAGTACATGAACACTGCACTGAGAGAGAGAGGGGTTCATACACACACACTGACTGGACACTCCAGTACATGAACACTGCACTGAGAGAGAGAGGGGTTCATACACACACACTGACTGGACACTCCAGTACATGAACACTGCACTGAGAGAGAGAGGGGTTCATACACACACACTGACTGGACACTCCAGTACATGAACACTGCACTGAGAGAGAGAGGGGTTCATACACACACACTGACTGGACACTCCAGTACATGAACACTGCACTGAGAGAGAGAGGGGTTCATACACACACACTGACTGGACACTCCAGTACATGAACACTGCACTGAGAGAGAGAGGGGTTCACACAGACACACTGACTGGACACTCCAGTACATGAACACTGCACTGAGAGAGAGAGGGGTTCATACAGACACACTGACTGGACACTCCAGTACATGAACACTGCACTGAGAGAGAGAGGGGTTCATACACACACACTGACTGGACACTCCAGTACATGAACACTGCACTGAGAGAGAGAGGGGTTCATACACACACCCTGACTGGACACTCCAGTACATGAACACTGCACTGAGAGAGAGAGGGGTTCATACACACACACTGACTGGACACTCCAGTACACTGAGAGAGAGAGAGGGGTTAAAACCCCCAAAAAAGGTCAGCTTACCGTTGCCGTTGGAGATGGTCTTGCTGTCCTTGGTGTGGTTCTCTTTACCTGTGTAGATGGGGGTTTGTCCTGCGAGAGAGAGTTAAACTTATGCTTCCTGTGTGCAGAGAACCCGCGACTGTCCCCCTTGGTCTTCACGGCCTGCGGGTCTGTACCCCGTCGTCCAGGTGAGGAGACACCCCCCCCCCTGCAGTTCCCCTCCGCACCCCGGTCAGGCCAGCAGAATGACCGGCACTGACCACCATCGCCAGGGCCTCCGGTGGGGGTGTCCTCGCTCCCTCCCTCTCTCCTTCACACACGCACGACACCCTACTCTCCCCCTACACCGCGGTCTGACCCGCGGAAAACTCACCGTTAGCTTGCAGATCGTCGTCAGAGCCTGTTGAGAGAGAAACACCTCAGTCAGCATCATCACCACCACCACCACCCAGCGCAGCGCAGAGCCGTAGAGCACAGACAGGCTCGCTGAGACTCCACTGCAGGGGCACAGAGCACAGACAGGCTCGCTGAGACTCCACTGCAGGGGCGCAGAGCACAGACAGGCTCGCTGAGACTCCACTGCAGGGGCGCAGAGCACAGACAGGCTCGCTGAGACTCCACTGCAGGGGCGCAGAGCACAGACAGGCTCGCTGAGACTCCACTGCAGGGGCGCAGAGCACAGACAGGCTCGCTGAGACTCCACTGCAGGAGCGCAGAGCACAGACAGGCTCGCTGAGACTCCACTGCAGGAGCGCAGAGCACAGACAGGCTCGCTGAGACTCCACTGCAGGAGCGCAGAGCCGTAAAGCACAGACAGGCTCGCTGAGACTCCACTGCAGCAGCGCAGAGCCGTAGAGCACAGACAGGCTTGCTGAGACTCCACTGCAGGAGCGCAGAGCCGTAGAGCACAGACAGGCTCGCTGAGACTCCACTGCAGGAGCGCAGAGCCGTAGAGCACAGACAGGCTTGCTGAGACTCCACTGCAGGGGCCCAGAGCCGCAGAGCACAGACAGGCTCGCTGAGACTCCACTGCAGGGGCCCAGAGCCGCAGAGCAGAGACAGGCTCGCTGAGACTCCACTGCAGGAGCGCAGAGCCGCAGAGCACAGACAGGCTCGCTGAGACTCCACTGCAGGAGCGCAGAGCCGTAGAGCACAGACAGGCTCGCTGAGACTCCACTGCAGCAGCGCAGAGCCATAGAGCACAGACAGGCTCGCTGAGACTCCACTGCAGCAGCGCAGAGCCGTAGAGCACAGACAGGCTCGCTGAGACTCCACTGCAGCAGCGCAGAGCCGTAGAGCACAGACAGGCTCGCTGAGACTCCACTGCAGGAGCGCAGAGCCGTAGAGCACAGACAGGCTCGCTGAGACTCCACTGCAGGAGCGCAGAGCCGCAGAGCACAGACAGGCTCCCTGAGACTGCACTGCAGGAGCGCAGAGCCGCAGAGCACAGACAGGCTCGCTGAGACTCCACTGCAGGAGCGCAGAGCCGCAGAGCACAGACAGGCTCGCTGAGACTCCACTGCAGGAGCGCAGAGCCGCAGAGCACAGACAGGCTCGCTGAGACTCCACTGCAGGAGCGCAGAGCACAGACAGGCTCGCTGAGACTCCACTGCAGGGGCGCAGAGCCGCAGAGCACAGACAGGCTTGCTGAGACTCCACTGCAGGGGCCCAGAGCCGTAGAGCACAGACAGGCTTGCTGAGACTCCACTGCAGGGGCCCAGAGCCGTAGAGCACAGACAGGCTCGCTGAGACTCCACTGCAGGAGCGCAGAGCCGCAGAGCAGAGACAGGCTCGCTGAGACTCCACTGCAGGAGCGCAGAGCCGTAGAGCACAGACAGGCTCGCTGAGACTCCACTGCAGGGGCGCAGAGCCGCAGAGCACAGACAGGCTCGCTGAGACTCCACTGCAGGAGCGCAGAGCCGCAGAGCAGAGACAGGCTCGCTGAGACTCCACTGCAGGGGCGCAGAGCACAGACAGGCTCGCTGAGACTCCACTGCAGGGGCGCAGAGCACAGACAGGCTCGCTGAGACTCCACTGCAGGGGCGCAGAGCACAGACAGGCTCGCTGAGACTCCACTGCAGGGGCGCAGAGCCGCAGAGCACAGACAGGCTCGCTGAGACTCCACTGCAGGGGCGCAGAGCCGCAGAGCACAGACAGGCTCGCTGAGACTCCACTGCAGGGGCGCAGAGCACAGACAGGCTCGCTGAGACTCCACTGCAGGGGCGCAGAGCCGCAGAGCACAGACAGGCTCGCTGAGACTCCACTGCAGGAGCGCAGAGCACAGACAGGCTCGCTGAGACTCCACTGCAGGAGCGCAGAGCACAGACAGGCTCGCTGAGACTCCACTGCAGGGGCGCAGAGCACAGACAGGCTCGCTGAGACTCCACTGCAGGAGCGCAGAGCCGCAGAGCAGAGACAGGCTCGCTGAGACTCCACTGCAGGGGCGCAGAGCACAGACAGGCTCGCTGAGACTCCACTGCAGGGGCGCAGAGCACAGACAGGCTCGCTGAGACTCCACTGCAGGGGCGCAGAGCCGCAGAGCACAGACAGGCTCGCTGAGACTCCACTGCAGGGGCGCAGAGCCGCAGAGCACAGACAGGCTCGCTGAGACTCCACTGCAGGGGCGCAGAGCCGCAGAGCACAGACAGGCTCGCTGAGACTCCACTGCAGGGGCGCAGAGCACAGACAGGCTCGCTGAGACTCCACTGCAGGGGCGCAGAGCCGCAGAGCACAGACAGGCTCGCTGAGACTCCACTGCAGGAGCGCAGAGCACAGACAGGCTCGCTGAGACTCCACTGCAGGGGCGCAGAGCACAGACAGGCTCGCTGAGACTCCACTGCAGGGGCGCAGAGCACAGACAGGCTCGCTGAGACTCCACTGCAGGAGCGCAGAGCACAGACAGGCTCGCTGAGACTCCACTGCAGGAGCGCAGAGCACAGACAGGCTCGCTGAGACTCCACTGCAGGAGCGCAGAGCCGTAAAGCACAGACAGGCTCGCTGAGACTCCACTGCAGCAGCGCAGAGCCGTAGAGCACAGACAGGCTCGCTGAGACTCCACTGCAGGAGCGCAGAGCCGTAGAGCACAGACAGGCTCGCTGAGACTCCACTGCAGGGGCCCAGAGCCGCAGAGCACAGACAGGCTCGCTGAGACTCCACTGCAGGAGCGCAGAGCCGCAGAGCAGAGACAGGCTCGCTGAGACTCCACTGCAGGAGCGCAGAGCCGCAGAGCACAGACAGGCTCGCTGAGACTCCACTGCAGGAGCGCAGAGCCGTAGAGCACAGACAGGCTCGCTGAGACTCCACTGCAGCAGCGCAGAGCCGTAGAGCACAGACAGGCTCGCTGAGACTCCACTGCAGCAGCGCAGAGCCGTAGAGCACAGACAGGCTCGCTGAGACTCCACTGCAGGAGCGCAGAGCCGTAGAGCACAGACAGGCTCGCTGAGACTCCACTGCAGGAGCGCAGAGCCGTAGAGCACAGACAGGCTCGCTGAGACTCCACTGCAGGAGCGCAGAGCACAGACAGGCTCGCTGAGACTCCACTGCAGGAGCGCAGAGCCGCAGAGCAGAGACAGGCTCGCTGAGACTCCACTGCAGGAGCACAGAGCCGCAGAGCACAGACAGGCTCGCTGAGACTCCACTGCAGGAGCGCAGAGCACAGACAGGCTCGCTGAGACTCCACTGCAGGGGCGCAGAGCCGCAGAGCACAGGCAGGCTTGCTGAGACTCCACTGCAGGGGCCCAGAGCCGTAGAGCACAGACAGGCTTGCTGAGACTCCACTGCAGGAGCGCAGAGCCGCAGAGCACAGACAGGCTCGCTGAGACTCCACTGCAGGAGCGCAGAGCCGCAGAGCAGAGACAGGCTCGCTGAGACTCCACTGCAGGAGCGCAGAGCCGTAGAGCACAGACAGGCTCGCTGAGACTCCACTGCAGAGGCGCAGAGCCGCAGAGCACAGACAGGCTCGCTGAGACTCCACTGCAGGGGCGCAGAGCACAGACAGGCTCGCTGAGACTCCACTGCAGGGGCCCAGAGCCGTAGAGCACAGACAGGCTCGCTGAGACTCCACTGCAGGAGCGCAGAGCACAGACAGGCTCACTGAGACTCCACTGCAGGGGCGCAGAGCCGTAGAGCACAGACAGGCTCGCTGAGACTCCACTGCAGGGGCCCAGAGCCGTAGAGCACAGACAGGCTCGCTGAGACTCCACTGCAGGAGCGCAGAGCCGCAGAGCACAGACAGGCTCGCTGAGACTCCACTGCAGGAGCGCAGAGCCGCAGAGCACAGACAGGCTCACTGAGACTCCACTGCAGGGGCGCAGAGCCGTAGAGCACAGACAGGCTCGCTGAGACTCCACTGCAGGGGCGCAGAGCCGCAGAGCAGAGACAGGCTCGCTGAGACTCCACTGCAGGAGCGCAGAGCCGCAGAGCACAGACAGGCTCGCTGAGACTCCACTGCAGGAGCGCAGAGCCGTAGAGCACAGACAGGCTCGCTGAGACTCCACTGCAGGAGCGCAGAGCCGCAAACACACACGAATGTCACACATTAAACACCGGCAACGGGTCACAGCACGACGATCAGGAGGACGTGACGCCTGTGAAGGGGTCGGAGCTCCAGGAAGGCCCCGTTCCAGCGCTCGACGCCCCCGCCCACCGGCAGGACCTGCGGCCCCGCGTCTCGCCGAGATCACTAGTGACCCAGCGGAGCTGCGGACTCTCTCACCTTTCTTCCTCCTGTGGGCGAGGAAGGCCAGGCCCGCCCCGCCCGCGACCAGCGCCACCACCAGCAGGACCACCGACACAGCGATGGGGAGGTTACTGGGGGGGGAGGCGGGGGGGACCCACACCGTGCCATCTGGAGACGCAGGGAGACAGACAGGGAGACGGGGCTCAGTGGTGCGGAGCAGGGGTGAGAGACCGGAGTGTCGCGACGTGGTTCGGCACAAGAGCACACACCAGAGCCCCTCTCGCTCGCACGCGTGCACGCACACCAGAGCCCCTGTCGCACGCACACCAGAGCCCCTCTCGCTCGCACGCACACCAGAGCCCCTCTCGCTCGCACGCACACACACCAGAGCCCCTCTCGCTCGCACGCGTGCACGCACACCAGAGCCCCTGTCGCACGCACGCACACCAGAGCCCCTCTCGCTCGCACGCACGCACACCAGAGCCCCTCTCGCTCGCACGCACGCGCGCACGCACACCAGAGCCCCTCTCGCTCGCACGCGCGCGCGCACGCACACCAGAGCCCCTCTCGCTCGCACGCGCGCACGCACACCAGAGCCCCTGTCGCACGCACGCACGCACACCAGAGCCCGTCGCACGCACGCACGCACGCACACCAGAGCCCCTCTCGCTCGCACGCACACCAGAGCCCCTCTCGCTCGCACGCACGCACACCAGAGCCCCTGTCGCTCGCACGCACGCACACACCAGAGCCCCTGTCGCACGCACGCACGCACACACACACACCAGAGCCCCTGTCGCACGCACGCACGCACACCAGAGCCCCTCTCGCTCGCACGCGCGCACGCACACCAGAGCCCCTCTCGCTCGCACGCACACCAGAGCCCCTGTCGCACGCACGCGCGCACGCACACCAGAGCCCCTCTCGCTCGCACGCACGCACACCAGAGCCCCTGTCGCTCGCACGCACGCACACACCAGAGCCCCTGTCGCTCGCACGCACGCACGCACACACACCAGAGCCCCTGTCGCACGCACGCACGCACACACACCAGAGCCCCTGTCGCACGCACGCACGCACGCACACCAGAGCCCCTGTCGCACGCACGCACGCACGCACACCAGAGCCCCTGTCGCACGCACGCACGCACGCACACCAGAGCCCCTGTCGCACGCACGCACGCACACCAGAGCCCCTGTCGCACGCACGCACGCACGCACACCAGAGCCCCTGTCGCACGCACGCACGCACGCACACCAGAGCCCCTGTCGCACGCACGCACACCAGAGTCCCTCTCCTTACCCCACTGCCTGACGACAGGCTCTTTCAGGCTGCTGTGTTTGACCTTGCAGCTGTAGCTCCTCTTGTCCGTCTCGCGGATCTGCAAACTCTTCCTCAGCTGGTAGGTGTCTTCCTCAGCGCCGTTGGGCCTGACCCCACTGGACAGCACCCCGTCCTTCTCCAGCAGCATGACCCCCTCCCTGAAGAGGTCCACCTGGACGTCGGGGGGGTAGAAGCCCGTGGCCAGGCAGCTCAGCGTGAGCTGGCCGGGGGTCAGTGACCTCTTGGCAAACACGTGGACATCAGGGGGAACTGAGACAGGTGGGGGAGGAGAGTGTTACTGCAGGCACAGCCACTGACGGACTGGACACTGTCCACAGTCAGCACTCACTACCGACCAAACACTTTCTGATCTGTCTGGCTCTGTGTACTGGACACACGCTGTCCACACTGACCAGTGCTGTCCACACACTCCTGACCCTGACCACACACTGGTCCACTGACTTCACATTCCAGCACACTGACCACACACTGGTGCACTGTCCAGCACACTGACCACACTCTGTCCAGTAGTGACCACACACTGTCCAGCACACTGACCACACTCTGTCCAGCACACTGACCACACTGTCCAGTAAGGACCACACACTGACCACACTGTCCAGCACACTGACCACACTGTCCAGTAGTGACCACACTCTGTCCAGCACACTGACCACACTGTCCAGTAAGGACCACACTCTGTCCAGCACACTGACCAGACTTCTTGATCTTCTGCTCTCCGAACGCCAGGAACTTCTTCAGCCAGTCCACACACTCCCTCTCCAGGTAGCCCTTGGTGTACTGGTTCAGAATCTGCTCGCTGTCCCACTTGTGCTTCGTGGGCTCAGCGGGCCGGACCGGCGCCACCCACTGCATTTTGGACTCATCGAAAGACAGGAAGTCCCGCCCATCGTAGCTGTACTGGTCGTAGCCCCTCAGGAACTGGGGTTCAGAGTCAGGCTGCACCTCGATTTCACAGCCATGCATCCACTGGAGAATATGGAGATCTGAGAGAGAGACAGGTTCATACACACACTGCCCTGAGAGAGAGAGACAGGTTCATACACACACTGCACTGAGAGAGAGAGGGGTTCATACACACACTGCACTGAGAGAGAGAGAGACAGGTTCATACACACACTGCACTGAGAGAGAGAGAGAGAGACAGGTTCATACACACACTGCCCTGAGAGAGAGAGGGGTTCATACACACACTGCCCTGAGAGAGAGAGAGAGAGAGACAGGTTCATACACACACTGCCCTGAGAGAGAGAGAGAGACAGGTTCATACACACACTGCACTGAGAGAGAGAGAGGGGTTCATACACACACACTGACTGGACACTCCAGTACATGAACACTGCACTGAGAGAGAGAGGGGTTCATACAGACACACTGACTGGACACTCCAGTACATGAACACTGCACTGGGAGAGAGAGGGGTTCATACAGACACAGGAGGAGCTACTCAGACTTCAGGACAGCAGACACATGATGTCCAGCTCACCAGAGTTGTTCTGTCTCATCCGGTCCATCAGAATCCCAACGTTGACTTTGAACCACTGCTCCTTGCTCTTCCTGGACTGGGTTCCCTTCTCCCAGTATTCCTGAGCCATGTTTGTCTTCATCCAGCTCTGCTTGGGAATCTTCTGCATGATCCGGTTGTCATAGTAATCGATCTGCCTGTCGTTCAGCACCCCCATAGCTGTGAACTCAGGGATGCCATCTACAGGCTTGGAGAGGGCAGTGTATATATAGTGCAGGGAGTGTCTCTCTGGAACAGAGAAAGAGGGGGGTTAATACACACACACTGACTGGACACTCCAGTACACACAGTCAGTGTGTTCCCTCCAGACTGAAGAGACTCAGTTCCCTCAGCCTGTCAGTGTGGGACACTCCCTCCAGACTGAAGAGACTCAGTTCCCCCAGCCTGTCAGTGTGGGACACTCCCTTCAGACTGAAGAGACTCAGTTCCCTCAGCCTGTCAGTGTGGGACACTCCCTTCAGACTGAAGAGACTCAGTTCCTTCAGCCTGTCAGTGTGGGACACTCCCTTCAGACTGAAGAGACTCAGTTCCCTCAGCCTGTCAGTGTGGGACACTCCATCCAGACTGAAGAGACTCAGTTCCCCCAGCCTGTCAGTGTGGGACACTCCCTTCAGACTGAAGAGACTCAGTTCCTTCAGCCTGTCAGTGTGGGACACTCCCTTCAGACTGAAGAGACTCAGTTCCTTCAGCCTGTCAGTGTGGGACACTCCCTTCAGACTGAAGAGACTCAGTTCCTTCAGCCTGTCAGTGTGGGACACTCCCTTCAGACTGAAGAGACTCAGTTCCCTCAGCCTGTCAGTGTGGGACACTCCCTTCAGACTGAAGAGACTCAGTTCCTTCAGCCTGTCAGTGTGGGACACTCCCTTCAGACTGAAGGGACTCAGTTCCCTCAGCCTGTCAGTGTCGGACACTCCCTCCAGACTGAAGAGACTCAGTTCCCCCAGCCTGTCAGTGTGGGACACTCCCTTCAGACTGAAGAGACTCAGTTCCTCCAGCCTGTCAGTGTGGGACACTCCCTTCAGACTGAAGAGACTCAGTTCCTCCAGCCTGTCAGTGTGGGACACTCCCTCCAGACTGAAGAGACTCAGTTCCCTCAGCCTGTCAGTGTGGGACACTCCCTTCAGACTGAAGAGACTCAGTTCCTCCAGCCTGTCAGTGTGGGACACTCCCTTCAGACTGAAGAGACTCAGTTCCCTCAGCCTGTCAGTGTGGGACACTCCCTTCAGACTGAAGAGACTCAGTTCCTCCAGCCTGTCAGTGTGGGACACTCCCTCCAGACTGAAGAGACTCAGTTCCCCCAGCCTGTCAGTGTGGGACACTCCCTTCAGACTGAAGAGACTCAGTTCCCTCAGCCTGTCAGTGTGGGACACTCCCTCCAGACTGAAGAGACTCAGTTCCTCCAGCCTGTAGTGTGGGACACTCCCTCCAGACTGAAGAGACTCAGTTCCCCCAGCCTGTCAGTGTGGGACACTCCCTTCAGACTGAAGAGACTCAGTTCCCCCAGCCTGTCAGTGTGGGACACTCCATCCAGACTGAAGAGACTCAGTTCCCTCAGCCTGTCAGTGTGGGACACTCCCTTCAGACTGAAGAGACTGCCGAGTCCAGGGCAGGGGTGACGTCACGAACAGCAGTAAAAACACGACGCCACGCGGAGCGGCAGGCAGGCGGGCGGGCCGGACGTCCCGACCCGAGCCGAGCCGAGCTGGCCTTCGAGGAGGACAACACGGTGCCCCCGTGGCGCGTTATTCGGGCCTGCCTCACACGGCGAGCAGCCCCACACTCCTCGACTTGCCGTCTTTATCCCCCTTCCTCCTCCTCCTGTTTTTCTCGTCTCGCAGTTTAGTTTCGCTTTCAGGGCGACAGACACCGACACCAGCCGGACACTCACCGCCCGCCGCCAGCGCAGCGCCGCCCCCGGCCCCCTCCCTCCCCCGTGTCCCGGCGCTCAGGATCCACCGTCCGGGCCCGACGGGACGCCCGCTTTCCCGACTCTTGTCCATGTTTTCCCAGCGACGCCAGCCGCCCTCCCACACACACACACAGACACACACACACCGGCCGAGCGACTCCGACTCTCTTCCGGGGGGGCTCGGCGCGCTCTGACGTCAGCGGTCGCCAGCCCGACCCGAGCGGCGCACGTTTGAGAAGATATTTTTTTTTTAAAACAAGTTCCGCCAAAAACCACAACACCACCACCGCCGCCACAGAATACAACACTAGCAAGGGCGCGTATAACATGCGTGTATATATATATTAAAAAAAACACCGTCAGGGGCTACACATTACACTATGAATACGCATTACGGGGGGGAAAAAAATATTAAACTAAGTAAAACAAAGATTTAGTAAGTTATTACGATTCGAAACAGCCTGCCGACAGGTTTCCGAGTCTCTTTTCACTCGTCCCCAGACCGTTTCACGCCGGGTGCATACTGACGTGCGTGAGCGAGCGAGCGAGCAGCGCTGCGGGGGGTTTTTAGGGTTCGGATGATCCAGAGGACAGAGGACAGAGGAGGAGAGGGGGGGTCCCCAGACCGCAAGCGAACAGACAGACACACACACACAGAACAACACGCTGGCCGAGGCGATTACAGAGCTGAAGGGCTGCGCCTGGCTAAGTCAGGACTGCCGGCCCTTCATCTAATAATTACAATAATAATAATAATAAACTTTATTTTATATAGCGCCTTTAAAGAAGGCTTCTCAAAGCGCTTTACAGGATGACAACAACAATAAACAAGAAGACTACAACAATAAACAAGAAGAATACACAAGATAGGACACAATTACAATATACAATTACAACAATCCAACAATACCAACAGAGGAGACTGTGGAAGGCGGTATTAAGAAGAGCAGAGGGGTGAGGAACAGAACCAGTTCAGTAAAGGCTCTTCTGAAGAAGAGGGTTCTGAGTCTGGATCTAAAGGAGTTTAGAGCAGGTGACTCTCCTTGGGCAATAACAACTGCCTCCACGTCTATAGCGCCTTTCTGGACACTCCACTCAAAGCGCCGTACAGGTCATGGGGATCCCCTCCACCCCCACCAGTGTGCAGCCCCACCACCCAGCAGCCTCCTCTGCCGGTCTAGGGACAGCCTGTTGGCACTCGTGTACTTGTATACTGTGGTCCTGTCAGCCTCTATACATCCGGATCTGTGCGCGTTTCGCACGCACTTGACTGCTCTACAGCGACTAGGAGCGTGTTTTGCGCACACACCTACCTCTGCATAGTTTAATTTCGCATTGCTGTACTTATGTGATTTTTAATCGTTCGGCTATTCCGACGCCTCTTTTTGCCAGTCTGGGGGCCGGGCTGCCGTCACGCCTCAGTTTCGATAGATCGATAGAGAACTTGAACTTGAACTTGACTGTCACATGTGACCGGTACATGTACTGTGGTACAACGGAGTTCTTACCGACAGATTGTTAAAACAAGTGTAAAAACACAACGGAGTCTCACCCATCTATCTCCATCTGTACGATAATATTCTTAACACTTCATGAAAAGAAATTAAACCCGGTAAAAAGGCGACTTCGGTCCCTAGACGCGCCTCGACATCCATTTTGACCTGTTCAAACACACGACTCTTCCCAGACCCACTGTGTTAATGTCCGTAATGACGTGCGGGTATAATAACAGGAAAATATACAGAACAGAACGGCTGTTTCTTTGAAGGGAAGGTCAATATTAGACTCTTCACACAACGGAAGGAGCGGTTTCAGTTGAAATTGAACCCGGAACAGCAGCCCCACCGAGACTTTGAAACGACGCACTTCACTAAAAATGAGAATTTAGTAAGTTCATCATGTCGACTTTAGCACCCGGAGTGGAGGAACGCGTTTCACATATTTATTTGACCGAAGAGAACAAAAAAAAACAAAGAGAAAGGATTAAAAAAAGGGGTATTTTTGTCCGAACAAAACTAGTTTCACTTTCGCTTTTCTCGACAAAGGACGAAGCGGTTTCCGAGAAGGGCGACGGGCAGAAAGTCTTCCGACGGACACGGGGAACTACAGACGACACACCGGGTCTTCCTTACCGCCGCTGGCCGGCCAGCACAGGGCCAGCGCCAGGAGCAGGGCCGCTCCGCGGATCATCTGGGCCAGAAGCGCAGCAGCGACGGGTCCTGGAGTCTGGGGCTGTCTCTCTCTCTCCCCTCTGGAGTCTGGAGCTGTCTCTCTCTCTCCTGCGTGTCTGGAGCTGTCTGTCCCTCCCTCTCTCTCTCTTCCGTGTCTGTAGCTGTCTCTCTCTCTCCTGCGTGTCTGGAGCTGTCTGTCCCTCCCTCTCTCTCTCTTCCGTTTGTCTGTAGCTGTCTCTCTCTCTCCCCTCTGGAGTCTGGATCTGTCTCTCTCTCTCCTGCGTGTCTGGAGCTGTCTGTCCCTCCCTCTCTCTCTCTCTCTTCCGTGTCTGTAGCTGTCCCTCTCTCTCTCTCTCTCTTCCGTTTGTTTGTAGCTGTCCCTCTCTCTCTGTCTCTCTCTCTTCCGTTTGTCTGTAGCTGTCTCTCTCTCTCCTGCGTGTTTGTAGCTGTCTCTCTTTCTCTCCTGCGTGTCTGGAGCTGTCTGTCCCTCCCTCTCTCTCTCTCTCTTCCGTTTGTCTGTAGCTGTCTCTCTCTCTCCTGCGTGTCTGGAGCTGTCTCTCTCTCACTTCCGTGAGTCTCTGCGGAGTCAGTAGACTCCACCCCAGAGCCGCGCACAGACAGGCGCACGGAGCAGGCAGTCAGCGCTGCCCAGCCCAGCCCAGCCCAGCCCAGACACCCGTTCGCCCGTCTGTGCTCAGTGCTGGTGATTCAGCCCCAGCCCAGTGAAAGCCAGGCCAGTGAGGGGCGTACTGCCCACACACAAAACCATTAACTGGACTGGGGAACTGCTGAGGCAGCCTTGTGTCGGACCAGCAGGGAAGCAGAGAAGCACAGTCCGGGGTGCGCGTGTGACGTGTGTGTGAGTTACACGGGGGTCAGCGAGGGTCAGGTCACCCCTGGGCAGGGTCGTGGGAACAGCCCTCCCAGTCCTCAGGGTGTCCAAGCAGGGCGAGAGTGACCACAGCCTGGACAGAGGGGTCAATTCAGACACCGACAGGGGGAGCCCCGCACCCAGCATGTGAGTGACCCCAGTCTCTCTGTGAGGAGGAGGAGGAGGGGTCAGTGTCCAGTACTCACTGTAAGAGCACCCCCACACCAGGAGTGACCCCCAGTCTCTCTGTGAGGAGGAGGGGTCAGTGTCCAGTACTCACTGTAAGAGCACCCCCACACCAGGAGTGACCCCCAGTCTCTCTGTGAGGAGGAGGGGTCAGTGTCCAGTACTCACTGTAAGAGCACCCCCACACCAGGAGTGACCCCAGTCTCTCTGTGAGGAGGAGGGGTCAGTGTCCAGTACGCACTGTAAGAGCACCCCCACACCAGGAGTGACCCCCAGTCTCTCTGTGAGGAGGAGGAGGGGGTCAGTGTCCAGTACTCACTGTAAGAGCACCCCCACACCAGGAGTGACCCCAGTCTCTCTGTGAGGAGGAGGGGTCAGTGTCCAGTACTCACTGTAAGAGCACCCCCACACCAGGAGTGACCCCAGTCTCTCTGTGAGGAGGAGGGGTCAGTGTCCAGTACTCACTGTAAGAGCACCCCCACACCAGGAGTGACCCCCAGTCTCTCTGTGAGGAGGAGGGGTCAGTGTCCAGTACGCGCTGTAAGAGCACCCCCACACCAGGAGTGACCCCAGTCTCTCTGTGAGGAGGAGGGGTCAGTGTCCAGTACTCACTGTAAGAGCACCCCCACACCAGGAGTGACCCCAGTCTCTCTGTGAGGAGGAGGGGTCAGTGTCCAGTACGCGCTGTAAGAGCACCCCCACACCAGGGGTGACCCCAGTCTCTCTGTGAGGAGGAGGGGTCAGTGTCCAGTACTCACTGTAAGAGCACCCCCACACCAGGAGTGACCCCAGTCTCTCTGTGAGGAGGAGGAGGAGGGGGTCAGTGTCCAGTACTCACTGTAAGAGCACCCCCACACCAGGGGTGACCCCAGTCTCTCTGTGAGGAGGAGGGGTCAGTGTCCAGTACTCACTGTAAGAGCACCCCCACACCAGGGGTGACCCCAGTCTCTCTGTGAGGAGGAGGGGTCAGTGTCCAGTACTCACTGTAAGAGCACCCCCACACCAGGAGTGACCCCCAGTCTCTCTGTGAGGAGGAGGGGTCAGTGTCCAGTACGCGCTGTAAGAGCACCCCCACACCAGGAGTGACCCCCAGTCTCTCTGTGAGGAGGAGGGGTCAGTGTCCAGTACTCACTGTAAGAGCACCCCCACACCAGGAGTGACCCCAGTCTCTCTGTGAGGAGGAGGGGTCAGTGTCCAGTACTCACTGTAAGAGCACCCCCACACCAGGAGTGACCCCCAGTCTCTCTGTGAGGAGGAGGAGGGGGTCAGTGTCCAGTACTCACTGTAAGAGCACCCCCACACCAGGAGTGACCCCCAGTCTCTCTGTGAGGAGGAGGAGGGGGTCAGTGTCCAGTACTCACTGTAAGAGCACCCCCACACCAGGAGTGACCCCCAGTCTCTCTGTGAGGAGGAGGGGTCAGTGTCCAGTACTCACTGTAAGAGCACCCCCACACCAGGAGTGACCCCCAGTCTCTCTGTGAGGAGGAGGAGGGGTCAGTGTCCAGTACTCACTGTAAGAGCACCCCCACACCAGGAGTGACCCCCAGTCTCTCTGTGAGGAGGAGGGGTCAGTGTCCAGTACTCACTGTAAGAGCACCCCCACACCAGGAGTGACCCCCAGTCTCTCTGTGAGGAGGAGGGGTCAGTGTCCAGTACTCACTGTAAGAGCACCCCCACACCAGGAGTGACCCCAGTCTCTCTGTGAGGAGGAGGGGTCAGTGTCCAGTACGCACTGTAAGAGCACCCCCACACCAGGAGTGACCCCAAGAGGGGTCAGTGCAGTGTCCAGTCCCAGTGTCCGGCCAGGTGAGCTCAGGTGTGTTCTAGTGCAACTGTGGAACTGTGCAACTGTGCTCACACACACACACCGCTTCCCAGCTGCAAAGAGGGAGAAGGACCGGACCGGACCGGATAATCACAGCCTCTCGGCATGACCTGGGAGAGCCGAGCCGAGCCGGACCGGACCGGTACCCCCCCCTGCAGTGACCTTTATGCCCCCTCCTCGCCCGCTCGAGGACGGGTAGCGGGGGGGAGGGGTCACTAATTAACAGGTGTGACCAGTCTCATTAATTAAGCGCTGGCGTTCACAAACATCTCCCCAGTCAATCAATCAATCAATCAATCAATCAGTTTGTTATCGAACTGAACGAACGAAGGAACCGAATTACGGCAGAATCCCAAAACCAGTCTTTATTTTGTCCAGATTAAAAAATCCACCAATCGGGTGTCCGGGCGGGCGGGTGACGTCACCCGTTGCCAGGCAGAGGCACTGTCCTCAGGTTGTCTGGAGGAAGTGCAGTAAACACGAGGGACCCGTCTTCCTCCTCCTCCTCCTGCAGCTCCTCGGTCCCGTGTTCCAGCCCTCCTGTGACAGTCTGTGATAGTAGGATTCATCACTAAGAAGGGTCTTTATTTTACACAGCGCCTGTAATATTCTATTTTGAATGATAGAAGATGATTATTATTATTATTATTATTATTGTTATCATCGGAGCGCCCTCTGGCGGACAGCGGCGGTGTGCGCACCCTGCTACAGAGCAGAGGGGAGCAGGGCAGAGACAGGAGACACAGGGAGAGAGGAGCAGGGCGGAGACAGGAGACACAGAATCCCCACGCACAGGTCCTGCTCAGTTCATATTGAAAGGACAGTTACCCCTCTCTCTCTCCTCTCCCTGTCCTCTCCCTCACTCCCCTCTCTCCTGTCTCTCTCTCCTCTCTCTCCTCTCCCTCTCTCCCCTCTCTCCTCTCTCTCTCCTCTCCCTCTCTCCCCTCTCTCCCGTCTCTCTCTCCTCTCTCTCCCCTCTCTCCTCTCTCTCTCCTCTCTCTCTCCTCTCCCTCTCTCCCCTCTCTCCCGTCTCTCTCTCCTCTCTCTCCTCTCCCTCTCTCCCCTCTCTCCCGTCTCTCTCCCCTCTCTCTCCTCTCCCTCACTCCCCTCTCTCCCGTCTCTCTCTCCTCTCTCTCCTCTCCCTCTCTCCCCTCTCTCCCGTCTCTCTCTCCTCTCCCTCACTCCCCTCTCTCCCGTCTCTCTCTCCTCTCTCTCCTCTCCCTCTCTCCCCTCTCTCCCGTCTCTCTCTCCTCTCTCTCCTCTCCCTCACTCCCCTCTCTCCCGTCTCTCTCTCCTCTCTCTCCTCTCCCTCTCTCCCCTCTCTCCCGTCTCTCTCTCCTCTCCCTCTCTCCCGTCTCTCTCCCGTCTCTCTCCCGTCTCTCTCCCCTCTCTCTCCTCTCTCTCGTGATTAGTGGGTCTCAGTGGGTCCAGATGTCGTCCAGTTTTCACTGCCAGGAGCTGGACAGAGAATCTCTCCCAGCTTCTGGGAGCTCCGCTGTCTCACAGAGAACCACCTCCCTCCCCCCTCCTTAAACAAGAGCACAGGAACTGACCTCCGACCTGTGACCTCCGACCCCCTGACCCCCCGCGACCCCCCGGCCCCCGCCTCAGCAGGAGGTGGGGGGCCGGGGGCGGGCGATGACCCGGAAGGGCTTGACCTTGTGCACCACGCTGACCGCCCCCCGCAGGTCGGGCGGGCCCTCGCCCCCCGGGGGCAGGAACTCGAAGTCGCGCAGCAGGTGGGCGGCGAAGAGGAAGAGCTCGGTGCGGGCGACGGCCTCCCCCAGGCAGAGCCGGGCCCCACCACCGAACGGGAGCAGGCCGCGCGCCGCCGCCCCCGCCCCCCGGCCCAGGAAGCGCTCTGAGGGGGGGAGAGAGGGGGGGGGGGGGGGGGGGCAGACGGTCAGAGCCTAGTTCCTGCCGCGGGTTTTCGCGCGCGTCTGTCCGGGCGCGGCCTGCTGGCGCAGTACCGGGTCTGAAGCAGTAGGGGGCGCTCCACACGGCGGGGTCGTGGTGCGCGCCGAACAGGTTGGGAATGACCACCGTGTCCTTGGGGATGAAGTGGCCGGCGATGCTGGAGGGGGGAGAGGGAGAGAGGGGGGGGGTGACTGGTTACCACTGGTTACCGCACGAATTCTGCTACCTGCGCGACCGCCGTTCCTGTCCCACAATGCCCTGCGGCGGATGGCCCAGGGTGGGGCAGTTCGGGGCAGTGACATGTGCTCACCTGCTGTCCCTAGTGGCCCGGTGTGGCACTGCGAGAGGGGCGACCGGCCTGAGCCTCAGGACCTCGTTGATCAGGGCGGACAGGCGGGGCAGTGTCTGTCTGTCACTGTACACTGGACACCTGCTGACCAGCACCGAGCGCAGCTCGCTGGACACACTGGACTGGACCTGCAGAGAGAGGGGCAGCCTGTCACTGGACACTGGACACACTGGACTGGACCTGCAGAGAGAGGGGCAGCCTGTCACTGGACACCTGCTGACCAGCACAGTGGACACACTGGTCTGTCTGTCTCTGTACACTGGACTCCTGCTGACCAGCACCGAGCGCAGCTCGCTGGACACACTGGACTGGACCTGCAGAGAGAGGGGCAGCCTGTCACTGGACACTGGACACACTGGACTGGACCTGCAGAGAGAGGGGCAGCCTGTCACTGTACACTGGACACCTGCTGACCAGCACCGAGCGCAGCTCGCTGGACACACTGGACTGGACCTGCAGAGAGAGGGGCAGCCTGTCACTGGACACCTGCTGACCAGCACAGTGGACACACTGGTCTGTCTGTCTCTGTACACTGGACTCCTGCTGACCAGCACCGAGCGCAGCTCGCTGGACACACTGGACTGGACCTGCAGAGAGAGGGGCAGCCTGTCACTGGACACTGGACACACTGGACTGGACCTGCAGAGAGAGGGGCAGCCTGTCACTGTACACTGGACACCTGCTGACCAGCACCGAGCGCAGCTCGCTGGACACACTGGACTGGACCTGCAGAGAGAGGGGCAGCCTGTCACTGGACACCTGCTGACCAGCACAGTGGACACACTGGTCTGTCTGTCTCTGTACACTGGACTCCTGCTGACCAGCACCGAGCGCAGCTCGCTGGACACACTGGACTGGACCTGCAGAGAGAGGGGCAGCCTGTCACTGGACACTGGACACACTGGACTGGACCTGCAGAGAGAGGGGCAGCCTGTCACTGTACACTGGACACCTGCTGACCAGCACCGAGCGCAGCTCGCTGGACACACTGGACTGGACCTGCAGAGAGAGGGGCAGCCTGTCACTGGACACTGGACACACTGGACTGGACCTGCAGAGAGAGGGGCAGTCTGTCACTGGACACTGGACACCTGCTGACCAGCACCGAGCGCAGCTCACTGGACACACTGGACTGGACCTGCAGAGAGAGGGGCAGCCTGTCACTGGACACTGGACACACTGGACTGGACCTGCAGAGAGAGGGGCAGCCTGTCACTGGACACTGGACACACTGGACTGGACCTGCAGAGAGAGGGGCAGTCTGTCACTGGACACTGGACACCTGCTGACCAGCACCGAGCGCAGCTCACTGGACACACTGGACTGGACCTGCAGAGAGAGGGGCAGCCTGTCACTGGACACTGGACACCTGCTGACCAGCACACTGGACACACTAGACTGGACCTGCAGAGAGAGGGGCAGTCTGTCACTGGACACTGGACACCTGCTGACCAGCACCGAGCGCAGCTCGCTGGACACACTGGACTGGACCTGCAGAGAGAGGGGCAGCCTGTCACTGGACACTGGACACACTGGACTGGACCTGCAGAGAGAGGGGCAGTCTGTCACTGGACACTGGACACCTGCTGACCAGCACCGAGCGCAGCTCACTGGACACACTGGACTGGACCTGCAGAGAGAGGGGCAGCCTGTCACTGGACACTGGACACACTGGACTGGACCTGCAGAGAGAGGGGCAGCCTGTCACTGGACACTGGACACACTGGACTGGACCTGCAGAGAGAGGGGCAGTCTGTCACTGGACACTGGACACCTGCTGACCAGCACCGAGCGCAGCTCACTGGACACACTGGACTGGACCTGCAGAGAGAGGGGCAGCCTGTCACTGGACACTGGACACCTGCTGACCAGCACACTGGACACACTAGACTGGACCTGCAGAGAGAGGGGCAGTCTGTCACTGGACACTGGACACCTGCTGACCAGCACCGAGCGCAGCTCGCTGGACACACTGGACTGGACCTGCAGAGAGAGGGGCAGCCTGTCACTGGACACTGGACACCTGCTGACCAGCACGGAGCGCAGCTCGCTGGACACACTGGACTGGACCTGCAGAGAGAGGGGCAGTCTGTCACTGGACACTGGACACCTGCTGACCAGCACTGAGCGCAGCTCGCTGGACACACTGGACTGGACCTGCAGAGAGAGGGGCAGTCTGTCACTGGACACTGGACACCTGCTGACCAGCACCGAGCGCAGCTCGCTGGACACACTGGACTGGACCTGCAGAGAGAGGGGCAGCCTGTCACTGGACACTGGACACCTGCTGACCAGCACACTGGACACACTGGACTGGACCTGCAGAGAGAGGGGCAGTCTGTCACTGTACACTGGACACCTGCTGACCAGCACACTGGACACACTGGACTGGACCTGCAGAGAGAGGGGCAGTCTGTCACTGTACACTGGACATCTGCTGACCAGCACACTGGAAACACTGGACTGGACCTGCAGAGAGAGGGGCAGTCTGTCATTGTACACTGGACATCTGCTGACCAGCACACTGGACACACTGGTCTGTCTGTCTCTGTACACTGGACTCCTGCTGACCATGATCTACACAAACACACAATGACACACACACACACACACTGTACTCTACACACACACACAGTGATGTACACACACACAGTAATCTACATACACACGATGACACACAAACACAGTGATGGTTGTGTACCTGGGGGCTGTGCAGTAGGAAGGCGACAGTCCAGCTCAGCCAGGATGCGGTTGTCTCTGTGCCTCCGATCAGCAGGTCCACAATGGCCATGTGGACATGACCCTCTGTCAGAGCCTGGACACACAGGACAACAGCACAGCGAGGCAGAGGGTGAGACAGGACACACAGGACAGCAGCGCAGCGAGACAGAGGGTGAGACAGGACACACAGGACAGCAGCGCAGCGAGACAGAGGGTGAGACAGGACACACAGGACAGCGCCGCAGCGAGACAGAGGGTGAGACAGGACACACAGGACAGCAGCACAGAGAGACAGAGGGTGAGACAGGACAGACAGGACAGGAGCAGGGTGAGACAGGGCAGTGCAGGGTGTGACAGCAGGGAGCAGGGTGAGACAGGGCAGTGGGGTGAGACAGCAGGGTGCAGGGTGAGACAGGGCAGTGGGGTGAGACAGCAGGGTGCAGGGTGAGACAGGGCAGTGCAGTGAGACAGCAGAGCCCAGAATGGCTTCAGCTGGGATGTGCAGTGACCGGTCCTGTGTCCGGCTCTACTCTTGAGACACACCTCGCTCTCCGGCGCCCCCCCTGGACTCTCCAGGCTCTGCAGCAGAGCAGCTGTGATGTCGCCCCCAGTGCTACAGCCCAGGCGCTGCTTCTGCAGAGACAAGACTGTTACACTGACCCGTCTGTGTGTCTGAGTCCCTCTGTCTGTGTGTCTGTGTGTCTGTCCCTCTGTCTGTGTGTCTGAGTCCCTCTGTCTGTGTGTCTGTGTGTCTGTCCCTTTGTCTGTGTGTCTGAGTGCCTGTCTGTGTGTCTGTGTCCCTCTGTCTGTGAGTCTGAGTCCCTGTCTGTGTGTCTGTGTGTCAGTGGTCTGTGTGTCTGTGTGTCTGTCCCTGTCAGTGGTCTGTGTGTCTGTGTGTCTGTGTGTCTGTCCCTCTGTCCCTCTGTCCCTCTGTCAGTGGTCTGTGTGTCTGTGTCTGTGTGTCTGTCCCTCTGTCAGTGGTCTGTGTGTCTGTGTGTCTGTGTGTCTGTGTGTCAGTGGTCTGTGTGTCTGTGTGTCTGTCCCTGTCAGTGGTCTGTGTGTCTGTGTGTCTGTGTGTCTGTGTGTCTGTCAGTGGTCTGTGTGTCTGTGTGTCTGTCCCTGTCAGTGGTCTGTGTGTCTGTGTGTCTGTGTGTCTGTCAGTGGTCTGTGTGTCTGTGTGTCTGTGTGTCTGTCCCTCTGTCAGTGGTCTGTGTGTCTGTCCCTCTGTCAGTGGTCTGTGTGTCTGTGTGTCTGTGTGTCTGTCCCTCTGTCAGTGGTCTGTGTGTCTGTCCCTCTGTCAGTGGTCTGTGTGTCTGTGTGTCTGTCCCTCTGTCAGTGGTCTGTGTGTCTGTCTCATGACTGATGTTGCCTTTCACTGCCACCTTGTAATCCTCCAGATGCGCTCTGATGATGTCATCTCTCCTGGCCACAGCCTTCAGTAGGCGTGCGAAGGGAGGATTGGGTAGCCTCTGACGAGCAGATGGACAGAGTGTAAACAAATCAAACTGTGACCACAAATACTGCTGCACTGCTACCATGGCTGACACGATATTACTACTGCTCGTAATGCTGACATGCACACTAATTCTGACACTACGCACAACAGCAACGCCAGTGGTTACCCTGAGGAAGGGGAGGGAGTCCAGGATGCTGATCCAGGGAGAGCCCCACAGAGACACGATCTCATTCAGACAGGAGTGCAGAGAGCTCAGCTCGGGGTCGCCCTTCTCGTACTGGGAAAGACAGAACACAGACCCTCACACAGGCCCCAGAGGCACTCCTCACACAGAGAGAGGAGTCCAGACCCTCACACAGGCCCCAGAGACACTCCTCACACAGAGAGAGGAGTCCAGACCCCCACACAGACCCCAGAGACACTCCTCACACAGAGAGAGGAGTCCAGACCCTCACACAGGCCCCAGAGGCACTCCTCACACAGAGAGAGGAGTCCAGACCCTCACACAGGCCCCAGAGACACTCCTCACACAGAGAGAGGAGTCCAGACCCCCACACAGACCCCAGAGACACTCCTCACACAGAGAGAGGAGTCCAGACCCTCACACAGGCCCCAGAGGCACTCCTCACACAGAGAGAGGAGTCCAGACCCACACACAGACCCCAGAGACGCAGAGATGAATTCAGACCTGTTTTCCGAACACCAGTGTTGTAATGATGTTGCTGGCAGCCAGTGTGAAGTCTTCAGACAGATCCACTGGGGTCTCCTGATAGCCCAGCAGGACCTGACAGAGGGAGACCAGCAGAGACAGTGACACACTGCGTGTCCCACCCCTGGAAGAGTATACTGCATGTGAGATGTTTTTCAAGACTTTTCAAGACAGTTCTTACCAGTGTGAGGACCTCGTTCGGCTCAACGTGGCTTAGCACTACACTGAACACAGCGACGGCCTGCTTTGTGTTGAGACAGACTCTGCCCACCTGTTTCAGTCTCTGAGCCTCCTGGGTGATGACTGTCTCCAGGACCGAGGCTCGGCAGCGCTGCAGGGCGGAGTGGACCAGGCGCCTCTGAGCTCTCCACACCCCAGAGTAATCGCCCAGAGACAGATCCTTACCCCCCCCACACACCACGTCTCCTGGGGGAGAGAGGGGTTCATACACACACACTGACTGGACACTCCAGTACATGAACACTGCACTGAGAGAGAGAGGGGTTCATACACACACACTGACTGGACACTCCAGTACATGAACACTGCACTGAGAGAGAGAGAGGGGTTCATACACACACACTGACTGGACACTCCAGTACATGAACACTGCACTGAGAGAGAGAGGGGTTCATACACACACACTGACTGGACACTCCAGTACATGAACACTGCACTGAGAGAGAGAGGGGTTCATACACACACACTGACTGGACACTCCAGTACATGAACACTGCACTGAGAGAGAGAGAGGGGTTCATACAGACACACTGACTGGACACTCCAGTACATGAACACTGCACTGAGAGAGAGAGAGGGGTTCATACACACACACTGACTGGACACTCCAGTACATGAACACTGCACTGAGAGAGAGAGGGGTTCATACACACACACTGACTGGACACTCCAGTACATGAACACTGCACTGAGAGAGAGAGAGGGGTTCATACACACACCCTGACTGGACACTCCAGTACATGAACACTGCACTGAGAGAGAGAGGGGTTCATACAGACACACTGACTGGACACTCCAGTACATGAACACTGCACTGAGAGAGAGAGGGGTTCATACACACACACTGACTGGACACTCCAGTACATGAACACTGCACTGAGAGAGAGAGGGGTTCATACACACACACTGACTGGACACTCCAGTACATGAACACTGCACTGAGAGAGAGAGGGGTTCATACACACACACTGACTGGACAGTGTCGGTATTCTCATACCAGTGTAGGACTGAGGTCTGCCCGCGAAGTCTGACCACTTCTTCACCAGCGCCTCGCGAATCAGCTCAGTGCTGTTCAGCACCACCATATCTGCAGCACAGAGAGAGCGGTGTTCACTCGACACTCAGCACAGCGGCCGCTGCGATCCAGACTTCAGACAGAGGGAAGAGGAGCAGTGAGCCTGCCTGTCAGTAACGCTCCACATGTTGGTAGGGAATCGCATCCTGATGTGTCTGTGCTGTAAACGTCTGCAGGTCTGTGTTTCATGTTAACTGTATTTGTTTTGCTGTGGCAACATTGACTGTGCCCATCGGTCAAGTCAATATAGCGCCTTGAACTGAACTGGAACGAAACAGCAATTATAATAATAATAATATGAATAATAATGTTATTAATATTAATATTATTATTAAATAATATTAAGCAATTAGCAGAAGGCAGCCGCAAATCACCTCGCTGACCTGCGACAGATCTGCAGACACAATCCGTGATTCCTGCTCGAATTCCTGGTGCTCCTCAGGGTGACCAGCAGCTAGACTTCAGCTCAACCCTGGCAGTGTCACCCTTAGGGAGAAACAGCGCCCCCCCGGTCCCCGCAGGCACCCAGAGGTACTGCAGCCGGGGTGAGCCCTGCCCGCCTCACCTGTGCTCCCACAGCGCAGCCGGTATATGTTGCCGTAGCGACGCGCCAGGGACGTCAGGTGTTCGGGCAGGTGCTCCCGGGCGAGGTCGAGAATGTTCCCGAAGATCGGGAGGGAGGGCGGACCGGGCAGAGAGCGAGAGGGTGAGGGAGACGAGGACCAGACCTGAGAGAGACTGGACCAGAGCTGTCTGCCCAGAGCCCAGCCTGAGAGAGAGAGAGGGGTTAATACACTCCAGTACATGAACACTGCACTGAGAGAGAGAGGGGTTCATACACACACACTGACTGGACACTCCAGTACATGAACACTGCACTGAGAGAGAGAGGGGTTCATACAGACACACTGACTGGACACTCCAGTACATGAACACTGCACTGAGAGAGAGAGGGGTTCATACACACACACTGACTGGACACTCCAGTACATGAACACTGCACTGAGAGAGAGAGGGGTTCATACACACACACTGACTGGACACTCCAGTACATGAACACTGCACTGAGAGAGAGAGGGGTTCATACAGACACACTGACTGGACACTCCAGTACATGAACACTGCACTGAGAGAGAGAGGGGTTCATACAGACACACTGACTGGACACTCCAGTACATGAACACTGCACTGAGAGAGAGAGGGGTTCACACAGACACACTGACTGGACACTCCAGTACATGAACACTGCACTGAGAGAGAGAGGGGTTCATACAGACACACTGACTGGACACTCCAGTACATGAACACTGCACTGAGAGAGAGAGGGGTTCATACACACACCCTGACTGGACACTCCAGTACATGAACACTGCACTGAGAGAGAGAGGGGTTCATACACACACACTGACTGGACACTCCAGTACATGAACACTGCACTGAGAGAGAGAGGGGTTCATACACACACACTGACTGGACACTCCAGTACATGAACACTGCACTGAGAGAGAGAGGGGTTCATACACACACACTGACTGGACACTCCAGTACATGAACACTGCACTGAGAGAGAGAGGGGTTCATACACACACACTGACTGGACACTCCAGTACATGAACACTGCACTGAGAGAGAGGGGTTCATACACACACACTGACTGGACACTCCAGTACATGAACACTGCACTGAGAGAGAGGGGTTCATACAGACACACTGACTGGACACTCCAGTACATGAACACTGCACTGAGAGAGAGAGGGGTTCATACACACACACTGACTGGACACTCCAGTGCATGAACACTGCACTGAGAGAGAGAGGGGTTCATACAGACACACTGACTGGACACTCCAGTACATGAACACTGCACTGAGAGAGAGGGGTTCATACACACACACTGACTGGACACTCCAGTACATGAACACTGCACTGAGAGAGAGAGGGGTTCATACAGACACACTGACTGGACACTCCAGTACATGAACACTGCACTGAGAGAGAGAGAGGGGTTCACACAGACACACTGACTGGACACTCCAGTACATGAACACTGCACTGAGTGAGAGAGAGGGGTTCATACACACACACTGACTGGACACTCCAGTACATGAACACTGCACTGAGAGAGAGAGGGGTTCATACAGACACACTGACTGGACACTCCAGTACATGAACACTGCACTGAGAGAGAGAGGGGTTCACACAGACACACTGACTGGACACTCCAGTACATGAACACTGACCTGAGAGAGAGATGGTTTGAATTTTTAACCCTTACCTTTCCCACAGGAGGTCTGAGTAGCTGCTGAGGAGTTTGTTCGTTTCCTTGTGAGCTCTGAAAGACAAAACAGTGTCCCCAGCAGGACGAGCAGCGCCAGTGCAGCCCAGGCGGGTGGCAGGAGTGGACACCCCAACATCTCTGCAGGTGGCCTTAGAACTGTGCTGTCTGTCTCTTCCACTTTTAGGAGAACTGGCAGTTTTTCCAGCTGTCTGTGTTCGACTGCCTGTCTGACTCTCTGTGTGTCTGTGTGTGTCTGTGTGTGTCTCACACACTTTGTGTGTCTGTGTGTGTCTCGCTGTGTGAGTCTGTGTGTGTCTCACTGTGTGTGTGAGTCTGTGTGTGTCTCGTTGTGTGTCTCGCTGTGTGTATCTGTGTGTCTCACTGTGTGAGTCCGTGTATGTCTCACTATGTGTGTGTGTCTCGCTGTGTGTCTCGCTGTGTGAGTCTGTGTGTGTCTCGCTGTGTGTCTCGCTGTGTGAGTCTGTGTGTTTTTCCCTGTGTGTCTCCTTCCTGTCTGCCTGTCTCTGCTGCAGCGTGTCTCTCTCTGTGTTCCTGGACGGCCTGTCTGTGGTTTTATACTGCCTCTGCTCTCCTGCTGTCCACATCATCCCCATCCATCTCTTCCTCAAGGCTGTGAAAACAACTCTCGACCGTCCCCCACTGTCCAAGGTCAGAAAAACACAGAGGGAGAGTGACCGCATGGACTTCACGTTCCAGTGTCCAGTGTTCAGAGACAGACACCCCAGATTCCCTTATAAAAGCCTGTGACCAGTGTCCAGTGTTCAGAGAGACAGGCACCTCAGATTCCCTTATAAAAGCCTGTGCTCAGTGTCCAGTGTCCAGAGACAGACACCCCAGATTCCTTTTTGTAAAAGCCTGTGATCAGTGTCCAGTGTTCAGAGAGAGAGCCTGCGGTCAGTGTTCATTAATAAACCCCTTTCTCATGCCCTAGTGAAAGCCTGTGATCAGTGTCCAGTGTTCAGAGACAGACACCCCAGATTCCCTTATAAAAGCCTGTGACCAGTGTCCAGTGTTCAGAGAGACAGACACCCCAGATTCCCTCATAAAAGCCTGTGACCAGTGTCCAGTGTTCAGAGAGACAGACACCCCAGATTCCTTTATAAAAGCCTGCGCTCAGTGTCCAGTGTTCAGAGAGACAGACACCCCAGATTCCTTTATAAAAGCCTGCGCTCAGTGTCCAGTGTTCAGAGAGACAGACACCCCAGATTCCTTTATAAAAGCCTGTGACCAGTGTCCAGTGTTCAGAGAGACAGACACCCCAGATTCCCTCATAAAAGCCTGCGCTCAGTGTCCAGTGTTCAGAGAGACAGACACCCCAGATTCCTTTATAAAAGCCTGTGACCAGTGTCCAGTGTTCAGAGAGACAGACACCCCAGATTCCCTCATAAAAGCCTGCGCTCAGTGTCCAGTGTTCAGAGAGACAGACACCCCAGATTCCTTTATAAAAGCCTGCGCTCAGTGTCCAGTGTTCAGAGAGACAGACACCCCAGATTCCTTTTTGTAAAAGCCTGTGATCAGTGTCCAGTGTTCAGAGAGACAGACACCCCAGATTCCTTTTTGCAAAAGCCTGTGGTCAGTGTCCAGTGTTCAGAGAGACAGACACCCCAGATTCCTTTTTGCAAAAGCCTGTGGTCAGTGTCCAGTGTTCAGAGAGACAGACACCCCAGATTCCTTTTTGCAAAAGCCTGTGGTCAGTGTCCAGTGTTCAGAGAGACAGACACCCCAGATTCCTTTTTGTAAAAGCCTGTGGTCAGTGTCCAGTGTTCAGAGAGACAGACACCCCAGATTCCTTTTTGTAAAAGCCTGTGGTCAGTGTTCATTAATAAACCCCTTTCTCAGCCCTAGTGAAAGCCTGTGATCAGTCTCCAGTGTTCAGAGAGAGAGCCTGCGGTCAGTGTTCATTAATAAACCCCTTTCTCATGCCCTAGTGAAAGCCTGCGATCAGTGTCCAGTGTTCAGAGAGAGCCTGTGATCAGTGTTAAAAAGCCTGCGGTCAGTGTCCAGAGCAGGACCTGATAAATTCAATTCAACTTTATTGTCATGAAACTTACACAGGTGCACAGTACAGTGAAAAGTGTTTCTCATGAGTCACTCAGGTGCAGTATATAAATAGGACAGAAGATAAGACAGCAGACAGTAACACAATAGCAAGAACAGTAACATGTAATAACATAACATAAATAACACGTAATCAGAGAGCAGAGAGACAGGCAGGAGAAGAGCACTCTCCTCCGCTGGTGACACACACCAGCCGAAACGCCGTCGTCCCCCCTTCTCTCTCCAGCAGGGACTGGGAGGTCCGGGCGGGCCGCGTGAACTGGGCTCGAGCAGCAGGAACCACACGGAGACGTGTCTGTCTGTCTGTCTGTCTGTCTATCGACCCTCGGGGTGCTCGCACTGGGACACCCCCATCCATCACAGAGATCGGGTCAGGGACACCCCCAGATTACAGAGGAGGAGGGGAGGAGAGGGGGAGGAGAGAGACAGGAGAGACAGAGAGGAGAGAGAGGGGAGAGAGACAGGAGAGAGAGGGGAGAGAGAGAGGAGAGACAGGAGAGAGAGGGGAGAGACAGGAGAGAGAGGGGAGAGAGAGAGGAGAGACAGGAGAGAGAGGGGAGAGGGAGAGGAGAGACAGGAGAGAGAGGGGAGAGATAGGAGAGAGAGGGGAGAGAGAGAGGAGAGACAGGAGAGAGAGGGGAGAGAGAGAGGAGAGACAGGAGAGAGAGGGGAGAGACAGGAGAGACAGGAGAGAGAGGGGAGAGAGTGGGAAGAGAGAGAGGAGAGAGAGACAGGAGAGACAGAGAGGAGAGAGAGACAAAAGAGAGAGGGGAGAGAGAGAGGAGAGAGACAGGAGAGAGAGGGCAGAGAGAGGGGAGAAGAGAGGGAGGAGAGAGGGAGAAGAGAGGGAGGAGAGAGGGAGGAGAGAGAGAGGAGAGGAGAGAGAGAGGAGAGAGGGGAGAGAGGGGAGAGAGAGGAGAGAGAGAGGAGAGAGAGAGAGGAGAGAGAGAGAGGAGAGAGGAGAGAGGAGAGAGAGGGAGAGGAGAGAGAGAGGGGAGAGAGAGAGGGGTGAACAGGGATTTCTCACACTGAAGGAGAAACACACACATAATGAGCTCCACAGGGAGCAGAACGACACACGACACACTGCTACAGTTCTACACACACACACACACCACACACACAGCCCGGCGCGTCTCTGCCCATGGCCCAGCAAGCAGGGGGACCCCCGATGGCGGCCCACCCCCGTTCACGTCCTCACTCTGCAGGGGGGTGGGGGAAACCAGGAGCCTCGCCATCGTGGGGGGGGGGGCAGGACGTGCAGACTCCACACCGACAAGCGTCCAGACTGGCCCCCGGGGAGCGCTACACAGCAGGGGCCCCCAACCCACCGAAATCGCCCCCCGCCCCCCCCCCCCTCCCTCCAGGCGATCAGTAGTAGCTTCCAGATGCGGGGCTGCCCAGGTGGCCCCCCCCGTCCCCGCCGCTGATGGCCTCCCCCAGCTCGAAGCCCATGAAGGGGGGCGGAGTCAGGAGAGGGGCGTGCTGGGCGGGGCAGGGGTCCAGCAGGGGCGTGGTCAGCAGGGAGAGCTCCGACTGGTCGATGGTGGAGGCGAGGGCCGGCGCGGGCCCCGGGGGGGAGGGGCTCCCGGAGTCGGCGGAGGCGGGGGGCGGGGTCCCCGAGTCCTGGGAGTCGTCAGCGCAAAGGCTCCGACGCAGCTTAGCCCTGGCGTTCTGAAACCACACCTGAGAGAGAGAGACAGAGGGGTTCATACAACTGGAGAGAGAGAGAGACAGAGGGGTTCATACAACTGACACTGACCTGAGAGAGAGAGACAGAGGGGTTCATACAACTGACACTGACCCGAGAGAGAGAGACAGAGGGGTTCATACAACTGACACTGACATGAACACTGCACTGAGAGAGAGAGGTTCATACACACACTGACTGGACACTCCAGTACATGAACACTGCACTGAGAGAGAGAGGGGTTCATACAGACACACTGACTGGACACTCCAGTACATGAACACTGCACTGAGAGAGAGAGGGGTTCATACAGACACACTGACTGGACACTCCAGTACATGAACACTGCACTGAGAGAGAGAGGGGTTCATACAGACACACTGACTGGACACTCCAGTACATGAACACTGCACTGAGAGAGAGAGGGGTTCATACACACACCCTGACTGGACACTCCAGTACATGAACACTGCACTGAGAGAGAGAGGGGTTCATACACACACACTGACTGGACACTCCAGTACATGAACACTGCACTGAGAGAGAGAGGGGTTCATACACACACACTGACTGGACACTCCAGTACATGAACACTGCACTGAGAGAGAGGGGGGTTCATACACACACACTGACTGGACACTCCAGTACATGAACACTGCACTGAGAGAGGGAGGGGTTCACACAGCGGTCGGACCTGCAGCACTCTCTTGGGCAGGCCGGTCCGGGAGGCCAGACAGGCCCAGTCCTTGCCATCCGGGTTGTGCTTCATGGCGAAGTAGGACTCCATCGCCCGCAGCTGGTGGCTCTTGAAACAGGTCCTGATTCGCTTGGCTCGGCCGCCCGCCCCGCCCCCCTGCTCCCCGCTGGCCAATCGCGGCTCGGGGCTGCTCACGGGCTCCTCCCCCTCGGCTGGCTCTGCGAGAGAGAGAGAGATGTCTGTAGATTTTATTTTACTTCTATTTTTGTTTTGTTTCATGTAAATATAATTACTTTCATTTGCTTTGGCAACACTGATTGTACCCATCGGTCATGCTAATAAAGCACCTTGAATTGAATTGAATTGAATTGAGAGAGAGAGAGAGAGAGAGAGACTCTCGTTAACAGAGAGCTATATTCCCGGATTTTCGGAATTCTGTCCTCGGTGAATGATATTATTTCAAGTGGGGTCAGTTCCAAGGGGTGCTGTCTGTGTGGAGTCTGCATGTTCTCCCCCCTGTTCCTGTGGGTTTCCTCCGGGTGCTCCGGTTTGGACTGGTGTCCAGTGAGGGGCTGGTGTCCTGTCCAGGCTGTGCCCTGCCCTGTGCCTAGTGCCTGCTGGGACAGACCCCAGACCCCAGTGTCTGCTGGGACAGACCCCAGACCCCAGACCCCAGTGCCCAGTGCCTGCTGGGACAGACCGCAGCTCCCCTGTGCCCAGTGCCTGCTGGGACAGACCCCAGCTCCCTGTGCCCAGTGCCTGCTGGGACAGAGTGCAGGCCCCCTGTGCCCAGTGCCTGCTGGGACAGACCCCAGCTCCCCCGTGTCCAGTGCCTGCTGGGACAGACCCCAGACCCCCTGTGTCCAGTGCCTGCTGGGACAGACCCCAGCTCCCTGTGCCCAGTGCCTGCTGGGACAGACCCCAGCTCCCCTGTGCCCAGTGCCTGCTGGGACAGACCCCAGCTCCCCTGTGCCCAGTGCCTCCTGGGACAGACCCCAGCTCCCTGTGCCCAGTGCCTCCTGGGACAGACCCCAGACCCCCTGTGTCCAGTGCCTGCTGGGACAGACCCCAGCTCCCTGTGTCCAGTGCTGGGTGAAGGGTGAGGCTGCCCGGCCTGTCGGTCTCTCACTCACCCCCCTCTGGCTCCTGGTCCCTGAGGCGCTGTCTCCGGGGGCGTGGCCTGTTGCCGTGGCAGTGCGCCTGGCAGTACAGGCTCCTCCCCCTGAGGCTGTACAGGTCCCCCGGCAGCAGCACCGTCCCGCAGGCCTGAGGCAGACAGCGCAGGATCACTTCCGGGTCAGAGGGCATCGGTGGCATCACACGCCCACACAGATACACCCACAGATATACACTCACACTCACACACACACACACACACACAGACACACACACACAGACACACACACACACAGATATACACTCCCACGGACACACTCACAGGCACAATCACGCACTCACACTCACACTCACACTGACAGGCACAATCACGCACTCACACTCACACTCACACTCACACTCACACTCACACTCACACAGACACACACACACAGATATACACTCCCACGGACACACTCACAGGCACAATCACGCACTCACACTCACACTCACACACACACACACACACACACACAGATATACACTCCCACGGACACACTCACAGGCACAATCACGCACTCACACTCACACTCACAGGCACAATCACGCACTCACACTCACACTCACACTCACACTCACACACACACACACACACACACACAGATATACACTCCCACGGACACACTCACAGGCACAATCACGCACTCACACACACTCTCGCTCACCTGGCAGGAGAAGCAGTGGGGGTGAAAGGTCAGAGCCCCCGACCTCATGACCAGGGCGCTGGAGGGAATGGGCTGAGCACAGCGGGCACAGCGGCCCACGCTGAACAGCCTGCAACACAGGGCACAGTGAGGAGACACAGGGAGAGGAGACACAGGGAGGAGAGGAGAGAGACACACAGGGAGAGGAGAGACACAGGGAGGGGAGACACAGGGAGGGGAGGAGAGAGACACACAGGGCACCGTGAGGAGACACAGGGAGAGGAGACACAGGGAGGAGAGGAGAGAGACACACAGGGCACCGTGAGGAGACACAGGGAGAGGAGACACAGGGAGGAGAGGAGAGAGACACACAGGGCACCGTGAGGAGACACAGGGAGGGGAGAGAAACACACAGGGCACCGTGAGGAGACACAGGGAGGGGAGAGAAACACACAGGGCACCGTGAGGAGACACAGGGAGGAGAGGAGAGAGACACACTGGGCACCGTGAGGAGACACAGGGAGAGGAGACACAGGGAGGAGAGGAGAGAGACACACAGGGCACCGTGAGGAGACACAGGGAGGGGAGAGAAACACACAGGGCACCGTGAGGAGACACAGGGAGGGGAGAGAAACACACAGGGCACTGTGAGGAGACACAGGGAGGGGAGTGAAACACACAAAGCACTGTGAGGAGACAAAGGGAGAGGAGAGACACACACAGGGAGAGGAGAGACACAGGGAGGAGACACAGGGACAGGCGAGCTCACGGGACAGAGGGCCAGACAGACAGACAGACCTGCAGTAGTCCTCCCGGCAGTAGATGGCGCTGTTCTTGCTGAAGCAGGTGAGCTGGGACTCCAGCTCCTCCTGGCACACGCTGCAGCGCAGGCAGGCCCGGTGCCAGGCCCGGTCCACCGCCAGCAGGAAGTACCGGTCGCTGACCCGGCCCCTGCAGCCCGCGCAGACCACACCCTCGCCGAGGGGCTCCCTGGGGCACTGCAGGGGGAGAGCAGGGCAGGGGCCACAGTCAGACTGGCACTGGAGACCAGCTGTACTGCACTGTACTGTAGTATACTGCACTGTACTGCACTGTCCTGTAGTATACTGCACTGTACTGCACTGCTGAGAGAGAGCAGGGCAGGGGCCACAGTCAGACTGGCACTGGAGACCAGCTGTACTGCACTGTACTGTAGTATACTGCACTGTACTGCACTGCTGAGAGAGAGCAGGGCAGGGGCCACAGTCAGACTGGGACTGGAGACCAGCTGTACTGCACTGTACTGTAGTATACTGCACTGTACTGCACTATACTGTAGTATACTGCACTGTACTGCACTGCTGAGAGAGAGCAGGGCAGGGGCCACAGTCAGACTGGCACTGGAGACCAGCTGTACTGCACTGTACTGTAGTATACTGCACTGTACTGCACTGCTGAGAGAGAGCAGGGCAGGGGCCACAGTCAGACTGGCACTGGAGACCAGCTGTACTGCACTGTCCTGTAGTATACTGCACTGTACTGCACTGCTGAGAGAGAGCAGGGCAGGGGCCACAGTCAGACTGGCACTGGAGACCAGCTGTACTGCACTGTCCTGTAGTATACTGCACTGTACTGCACTGCTGAGAGAGAGCAGGGCAGGGGCCACAGTCAGACTGGCACTGGAGACCAGCTGTACTGCACTGTACTGTAGTATACTGCACTGTACTGCACTGTCCTGTAGTATACTGCACTGTACTGCACTGCTGAGAGAGAGCAGGGCAGGGGCCACAGTCAGACTGGCACTGGAGACCAGCTGTACTGCACTGTACTGTAGTATACTGCACTGTACTGCACTGCTGAGAGAGAGCAGGGCAGGGGCCACAGTCAGACTGGCACTGGAGACCAGCTGTACTGCACTGTACTGTAGTATACTGCACTGTACTGCACTGCTGAGAGAGAGCAGGGCAGGGGCCACAGTCAGACTGGGACTGGAGACCAGCTGTACTGCACTGTACTGTAGTATACTGCACTGTACTGCACTATACTGTAGTATACTGCACTGTACTGCACTGCTGAGAGAGAGCAGGGCAGGGGGCACAGTCAGACTGGCACTGGAGACCAGCTGTACTGTAGTATACTGCACTGTACTGCACTGTACTGTAGTATACTGCACTGTACTGCACTGCTGAGAGAGAGCAGGGCAGGGGCCACAGTCAGACTGGCACTGTAGACCAGCTGTACTGCACTGTACTGTAGTATACCGCACTGTACTGCACTGTACTGTAGTATACTGCACTGTACCGCACTATACTACATTGCACTGCACTGCACTGTGCCATACTGTACCACACCATACCTCAGTATAGTGCATTATACCTCACTATACTACACTGTACTGCACTGTACTACACTGTATCGCACTATACTACACTGCACTGTGCTATACTGTACCTCAGTATAGTGCATTATACCTCACTATACTACACTGTACTGCACCGTACTACACTGTACCGCACTATACTACACTGCAGCACACCATACCTCAGTATAGAGCATTATACCTCACTATACTACACTGTACCCCTGTACTGCAGTATACTACACTGTACTGCACCGTACTACACTGTACCGCACTATACTACACTGCAGCACACCATACCTCAGTATAGAGCATTATACCTCACTATACTACACTGTACCCCTGTACTGCAGTATACTACACTGTACTGCACCGTACTACACTATACTACACTGCACTGCACTATACTGTAGCACACCATACCTCAGTATAGAGCAGTATACTACACTGTACCCCTGTACTGCGCCCCGCTCACCGCCTGCGGCTGCGATGTTCCGGGGGTGCCGGTGTCCCGCGCGCCCTCCGCACGGGCCCCCGCCTCTGTCTGCGCCGCCGCCGCGTCGTCATGGAAACCGCCCAGCAGCATCGCGTGAAGCCGCCGCCGCCGCCGCCGCCGCCGCCGGGTCAAAGGTCACTGCGGAGACACGCGCACGTGAGCGGAGCGGACCGGACAGAACCGGACAGAACCGGACCGGCGAGCGGGGCCCACGGACAGCGGCGCGGCCCGGCTGCGTTTCCACTCGTGTCGGCGCGGGACTCGCGGCGGAAACACGCGCGGCTCGCGGTGAGGAGTGGAGCGACGCTCGCTCAGGCCCCGGTGTCGGGGTACAGGGGTACAGGGGTACAGGGGTGTCGGGGTACCGGGGTGTCGGCGCGCCCCTGCTCCGCCTGTCTGTCTGTCTGTCTGCGGTTTTAGTTTCGGTTTCCAGGCGGAGCTTCAGCGCCGGACGCGCGGCTGAGACACAAGGCGCCGCTTCTTCTCGGCAGCCGGGCCGGGCGGAACCGAGCCGAGCCGAGCCGAGCCCCGCCGAGCGGCACCGGGCCGAGCCGAGCCCCGCCGAGCCGGGCCGGGCGGAACCGAGCCGAGCCGAGCCGAGCCCCGCCGAGCGGCACCGGGCCGAGCCGAGCCCCGCCGAGCCGGGCCGGGTCACACCTCCCTCCCCGCCTGCAGGGGGCAGCACGGACCTCTCTAGAGGCCGGAGCAGAGCTGCAGTCCAGCGGACTCACCTGGGCCGGTCCTCTGGGTCTGAGCGGTCAGCGACACTGTCCACTCTCTCTCTCGCAGTGTCCAGCTGGCCAGCTCCACGCTGGAGTGTCGTCTGTGTGCGATCCTCTCTCTGCTCTGTCTGACAGAGACACCCCTGGGCCGGTCCTCTGGGTCTGAGCGGTCAGCGAGCCCGCGGACAGTGTCCACTCTCTCTCAGTGTCCACTCTCTCTCTCTCTCTCTCAGTGTCCAGCTGGCCAGCTCCACACCGGAGCTCAGCGCAGTGTCGTCTGTGTGCGATCCTCTCTCTGCTCCGTCTGACAGAGACACACCTGGGCTCGCAGCAGGATCCTCAGGTGAGACAGCAGCTCACCTGTAAACAGCCCGGGGGTGGGGGGGGAGGGGAGACTCACCCCGATTGGCCGGCAGGACGACGGAGGGTGGGCCTCGTGGCCCTCTCGGGACTTGGGGGTACCCCGGGGGTCCAATTAGGAGACAGACAGAGGCAGACTGGAGACAACAGGGGGGGCGAACGCTATCGCCTGCAGAACACACACACACTCTCGTCACGGCAACCGCCACACACAGCTCACACTCTCAGCTCTCCTAACGAGCTCTCGGGGGAGAAACATTCATTATTCCTGAGACACAGGGATGCAAGTGTAGTAGAGAGAGGCAATAATACAGACACACTGACTGGACACTATATTAACAGTGTCAGGGAGCCCCCTGTATTAACCCCGTTCTTATTCTGTAGGAGGGACTCTAGCGATACAACCTGTGTTGTTATTTCAAACACTAACACTAGTGATACAAGCGGTGTTGTTATTTCAAACAGGAGCACTATTGATACAAGCGGTGTTGTTATGTCAAACAGGAACACCAGTGATACAACCTGTGTTGTTATTTCAAACACTAACACTAGTGATAGAAGCGGTGTTGTTATTTCAAACAGGAACACTAGCGATACAAGCGGTGTTGTTATTTCAAACAGGAACACTAGTGATACAACCTGTGTTATTTCAAACTGGAACACTAGTGATACAAGAGGTGTTGTTATTTCAAACAGGAGCACTAGTGATAGAAGCGGTGTTGTTATTTCAAACAGGAACACCAGTGATACAAGTGGTGTTGTTATTTCAAACAGGAACACTAGCGATACAACCTGTGTTGTTATTTCAAACTGGAACACTAGTGATACAAGCGGTGTTGTTATGTCAAACAGGAACACTAGTGATACAACCTGTGTTGTTATTTCAAACAGGAACACTAGTGATACAAGCGGTGTTGTTATTTCAAACAGGAACACTAGTGATACAACCTGTGTTGTTATTTCAAACAGGAACACTAGTGATACAACCTGTGTTGTTATTTCAAACAGGAACACTAGTGATACAAGCGGTGTTGTTATTTCAAACAGCAACACTAGTGATACAACCTGTGTTGTTATTTCAAACAGGAACACCAGTGATACAACCTGTGATGTTATTTCAAATAGGAACACCAGTGATACAACCTGTGTTGTTATTTCAAACAGGAACACTAGTGATACAACCTGTGTTGTTATTTCAAACAGCAACACTAGTAATACAAGCGGTGTTGTTATTTCAAACAGGAACACTAGTGATAGAAGTGGTGTTGTTATGTCAAACAGAAACACTAGTGATACAACCTGTGCTGTTATTTCAAACAGGAACACTAGTGATACAACCTGTGTTGTTATTTCAAACACTAACACTAGTGATACAAGCGGTGTTGTTATTTCAAACAGGAGCACTATTGATACAAGCGGTGTTGTTATGTCAAACAGGAACACCAGTGATACAACCTGTGTTGTTATTTCAAACACTAACACTAGTGATAGAAGCGGTGTTGTTATTTCAAACAGGAACACTAGCGATACAAGCGGTGTTGTTATTTCAAACAGGAACACTAGTGATACAACCTGTGTTATTTCAAACTGGAACACTAGTGATACAAGAGGTGTTGTTATTTCAAACAGGAGCACTAGTGATAGAAGCGGTGTTGTTATTTCAAACAGGAACACCAGTGATACAAGTGGTGTTGTTATTTCAAACAGGAACACTAGCGATACAACCTGTGTTGTTATTTCAAACTGGAACACTAGTGATACAAGCGGTGTTGTTATGTCAAACAGGAACACTAGTGATACAACCTGTGTTGTTATTTCAAACAGGAACACTAGTGATACAAGCGGTGTTGTTATTTCAAACAGGAACACTAGTGATACAACCTGTGTTGTTATTTCAAACTGGAACACTAGTGATACAAGCGGTGTTGTTATTTCAAACAGGAACACTAGTGATACAACCTGTGTTGTTATTTCAAACAGGAACACTAGCGATACAAGTGGTGTTGTTATTTCAAACACTAACACTAGTGATAGAAGCGGTGTTGTTATTTCAAACAGGAACACTAGTGATACAAGCGGTGTTGTTATTTCAAACAGGAACACTAGTGATACTAGCGGTGTTGTTATTTCAAACAGGAACACTAGTGATAGAAGCGGTGTTGTTATTTCAAACCGGAACACTAGTGGTACAACCTGTGTTGTTATTTCAAACAGCAACACTAGTGATACAAGCGGTGTTGTTATTTCAAACAGGAACACTAGTGATACAACCTGTGTTGTTATTTCAAACAGGAACACTAGTGATACAAGCGGTGTTGTTATTTCAAACAGCAACACTAGTGATACAACCTGTGTTGTTATTTCAAACAGGAACACCAGTGATACAACCTGTGATGTTATTTCAAATAGGAACACCAGTGATACAACCTGTGTTGTTATTTCAAACAGGAACACTAGTGATACAACCTGTGTTGTTATTTCAAACAGCAACACTAGTAATACAAGCGGTGTTGTTATTTCAAACAGGAACACTAGTGATAGAAGTGGTGTTGTTATGTCAAACAGAAACACTAGTGATACAACCTGTGCTGTTATTTCAAACAGGAACACTAGTGATACAACCTGTGTTGTTATTTCAAACAGAAACACTAGTGATACAAATGGTGTTGTTATTTCAAACAGGAACACTAGTGATACAAGCGGTGTTGTTATTTCAAACAGGAACACTAGTGATACAACCTGTGTTGTTATTTCAAACAGGAACACTAGTGATACAAGCGGTGTTGTTATTTCAAACAGCAACACTAGTGATACAACCTGTGTTGTTATTTCAAACAGGAACACCAGTGATACAACCTGTGATGTTATTTCAAATAGGAACACCAGTGATACAACCTGTGTTGTTATTTCAAACAGGAACACTAGTGATACAACCTGTGTTGTTATTTCAAACAGGAACACTAGTAATACAAGCGGTGTTGTTATTTCAAACAGGAACACTAGTGAGAAGTGGTGTTGTTATGTCAAACAGAAACACTAGTGATACAACCTGTGCTGTTATTTCAAACAGGAACACTAGTGATACAACCTGTGTTGTTATTTCAAACAGCAACACTAGTGATACAACCTGTGTTGTTATTTCAAACAGGAACACTAGTGATACAAGCGGTGTTGTTATTTCAAACAGGAACACTAGTGATACAACCTGTGATGTTATTTCAAACAGAAACACCAGTGATACAACCTGTGATGTTATTTCAAATAGGAACACCAGTGATACAACCTGTGTTGTTATTTCAAACAGGAACACTAGTGATACAACCTGTGTTGTTATTTCAAACAGGAACACCAGTGATACAACCTGTGATGTTATTTCAAATAGGAACACCAGTGATACAACCTGTGTTGTTATTTCAAACAGGAACACTAGTGATACAACCTGTGTTGTTATTTCAAACAGCAACACTAGTGATACAACCTGTGTTGTTATTTCAAACAGGAACACTAGTGATACAACCTGTGTTGTTATTTCAAACAGCAACACCATTGATACAACCTGTGTTGTTATTTCAAACCGGAACACTAGTGATACAAGCGGTGTTGTTATTTCAAACAGGAACACTAGTGATACAAGCGGTGTTGTTATTTCAAACAGCAACACTAGTGATACAAGCGGTGTTGTTATTTCAAACAGGAGCACTAGTGATACAAGCGGTGTTGTTAATTCAAACAGGAACACTAGTGATACAACCTGTGTTGTTATTTCAAACAGGAGCACTAGTGATACAAGCGGTGTTGTTATGTCAAACAGGTACACTAGTGATACAAGCGGTGTTGTTATGTCAAACAGGAACACTAGTGATACAACCTGTGTTATTTCAAACTGGAACACTAGTGATTCAGGTGGTGTTGTTATTTCAAACTGGAACACTAGTGATTCAGGTGGTGTTGTTATTTCAAACAGCAACACTAGTGATACAACCTGTGTTGTTATTTCAAACAGGAACACTAGTGATACAAGCGGTGTTGTTATTTCAAACAGGAACACTAGTGATACAACCTGTGATGTTATTTCAAACAGAAACACCAGTGATACAACCTGTGATGTTATTTCAAATAGGAACACCAGTGATAAAACCTGTGTTGTTATTTCAAACAGGAACACTAGTGATACAACCTGTGTTGTTATTTCAAACAGGAACACCAGTGATGCAACCTGTGATGTTATTTCAAATAGGAACACCAGTGATACAACCTGTGTTGTTATTTCAAACAGGAACACTAGTGATACAACCTGTGTTGTTATTTCAAACAGCAACACTAGTGATACAAGCGGTGTTGTTATTTCAAACAGGAACACCATTGATACAACCTGTGTTGTTATTTCAAACCGGAACACTAGCGATACAAGTGGTGTTGTTATTTCAAACAGGAACACTAGTGATACAAGCGGTGTTGTTATTTCAAACAGCAACACTAGTGATACAAGCGGTGTTGTTATTTCAAACAGGAGCACTAGTGATACAAGCGGTGTTGTTATTTCAAACAGGAACACTAGTGATACAACCTGTGTTGTTATTTCAAACAGGAACACTAGCGATACAAGCGGTGTTGTTATTTCAAACAGCAACACTAGTGATACAACCTGTGTTGTTATTTCAAACAGGAACACCAGTGATACAACCTGTGATGTTATTTCAAATAGGAACACCAGTGATACAACCTGTGTTGTTATTTCAAACAGGAACACTAGTGATACAACCTGTGTTGTTATTTCAAACAGCAACACTAGTAATACAAGCGGTGTTGTTATTTCAAACAGGAACACTAGTGATAGAAGTGGTGTTGTTATGTCAAACAGAAACACTAGTGATACAACCTGTGCTGTTATTTCAAACAGGAACACTAGTGATACAACCTGTGTTGTTATTTCAAACAGAAACACTAGTGATACAAATGGTGTTGTTATTTCAAACAGGAACACTAGTGATACAAGCGGTGTTGTTATTTCAAACAGGAACACTAGTGATACAACCTGTGTTGTTATTTCAAACAGGAACACTAGTGATACAAGCGGTGTTGTTATTTCAAACAGCAACACTAGTGATACAACCTGTGTTGTTATTTCAAACAGGAACACCAGTGATACAACCTGTGATGTTATTTCAAATAGGAACACCAGTGATACAACCTGTGTTGTTATTTCAAACAGGAACACTAGTGATACAACCTGTGTTGTTATTTCAAACAGGAACACTAGTAATACAAGCGGTGTTGTTATTTCAAACAGGAACACTAGTGAGAAGTGGTGTTGTTATGTCAAACAGAAACACTAGTGATACAACCTGTGCTGTTATTTCAAACAGGAACACTAGTGATACAACCTGTGTTGTTATTTCAAACAGCAACACTAGTGATACAACCTGTGTTGTTATTTCAAACAGGAACACTAGTGATACAAGCGGTGTTGTTATTTCAAACAGGAACACTAGTGATACAACCTGTGATGTTATTTCAAACAGAAACACCAGTGATACAACCTGTGATGTTATTTCAAATAGGAACACCAGTGATACAACCTGTGTTGTTATTTCAAACAGGAACACTAGTGATACAACCTGTGTTGTTATTTCAAACAGGAACACCAGTGATACAACCTGTGATGTTATTTCAAATAGGAACACCAGTGATACAACCTGTGTTGTTATTTCAAACAGGAACACTAGTGATACAACCTGTGTTGTTATTTCAAACAGCAACACTAGTGATACAAGCGGTGTTGTTATTTCAAACAGGAACACCATTGATACAACCTGTGTTGTTATTTCAAACCGGAACACTAGTGATACAAGCGGTGTTGTTATTTCAAACAGGAACACTAGTGATACAAGCGGTGTTGTTATTTCAAACAGCAACACTAGTGATACAAGCGGTGTTGTTATTTCAAACAGGAGCACTAGTGATACAAGCGGTGTTGTTAATTCAAACAGGAACACTAGTGATACAACCTGTGTTGTTATTTCAAACAGGAGCACTAGTGATACAAGCGGTGTTGTTATGTCAAACAGGTACACTAGTGATACAAGCGGTGTTGTTATGTCAAACAGGAACACTAGTGATACAACCTGTGTTATTTCAAACTGGAACACTAGTGATTCAGGTGGTGTTGTTATTTCAAACTGGAACACTAGTGATTCAGGTGGTGTTGTTATTTCAAACAGCAACACTAGTGATACAACCTGTGTTGTTATTTCAAACAGGAACACTAGTGATACAAGCGGTGTTGTTATTTCAAACAGGAACACTAGTGATACAACCTGTGATGTTATTTCAAACAGAAACACCAGTGATACAACCTGTGATGTTATTTCAAATAGGAACACCAGTGATAAAACCTGTGTTGTTATTTCAAACAGGAACACTAGTGATACAACCTGTGTTGTTATTTCAAACAGGAACACCAGTGATACAACCTGTGATGTTATTTCAAATAGGAACACCAGTGATACAACCTGTGTTGTTATTTCAAACAGGAACACTAGTGATACAACCTGTGTTGTTATTTCAAACAGCAACACTAGTGATACAAGCGGTGTTGTTATTTCAAACAGGAACACCATTGATACAACCTGTGTTGTTATTTCAAACCGGAACACTAGCGATACAAGTGGTGTTGTTATTTCAAACAGGAACACTAGTGATACAAGCGGTGTTGTTATTTCAAACAGAAACACTAGTGATACAAGCGGTGTTGTTATTTCAAACAGGAGCACTAGTGATACAAGCGGTGTTGTTAATTCAAACAGGAACACTAGTGATACAACCTGTGTTGTTATTTCAAACAGGAGCACTAGTGATACAAGCAGTGTTGTTATGTCTAACAGGAACACTAGTGATACAAGCGGTGTTGTTATGTCAAACAGGAACACTAGTGATACAACCTGTGTTATTTCAAACTGGAACACTAGTGATTCAGGTGGTGTTGTTATTTCAAACTGGAACACTAGTGATTCAGGTGGTGTTGTTATTTCAAACAGGAACACTAGTGATACAACCTGTGTTGTTATTTCAAACAGGAGCACTAGTGATAGAAGTGGTGTTGTTATTTCAAACAGGAACACCAGTGATACAACCTGTGTTGTTATTTCAAACAGGAGCACTAGTGATACAACCTGTGTTGTTATTTCAAACAGGAACACTAGTGATAGAAGTGGTATTCAGGAGATGCACTACTGAAAGAAGTCATTTTGATGTTATTTTCACTGGCAGCACTAGTGATAGAAGTAGTAGTAATTAATGAGGTCCTATAGTAATAGAGGTTGTAGTGTGTTTCTGTGCTTATCTCCACTCTCAGGAGGAGAGGAGAGAGTCGAGACCTCTCTGTGCATCGTTAGCTGTGACAATCCACACGGCTCATCTGTGCCAAACCGTATGAATATATATAATACTGTTTCTCAGTCATACTGGTTCTTGTACAGCTGTAATAATCCCTCTCAGGTTCTCCATCGCCAACATGCACATTGTGATAATCTTTAGAGACGAGCAAACGCCGGGCTAAAATCCCACAGCAGAGCCTCCTGCTCTCCGAGCTCATGCAGCACGAGCCACAGGGGTCGGGGGTCAAGGGTCAGGACTGACCGCAGTATCAGGCTTTCCAGAGGCTGAAGGCGGCTGGACCCTCTCTCCTGGATTCTCTCTCCGACTTTTCCAGGTTGTCCAGAGGCTGACGACGGGCATGGATAAGGAGTTGTGATGGAGGCTGGATGTTTCCTTTCCCTGATTTTCCAGGGTGTACAGAGCCTGACAGTGGGAAGACAGGTATGGACGCAGGTTGGACTCTCTCTCACAAATCCTTTTCCTGAAATTCCCTCTTCCCTCCTGCTCTGCTCAGCACAACTGCTCTCTGTCCCCAGCAGCACCAGACTGAAGGCCTCCCCTCCTGCCTTTTAACTGTCTCCCCACCACTCGTCTTCCAGCAGTGAGGCAGGTGATTGTGGGGGCAGACTGTTCCGCTCGGCCTTCTGGGGAATGTAGTTCAGACAAGAGCCGCTGTCTCGCCTGGACCCGCGTCCACCTGAGTGGTTACGGGTTCGAGTGCTGGGTTAGAGGCTGTTGTCTGATTATTGCCAGCAGTAAGAGATTGGGAAGTACAGAGATCGGGGCTGGGAGGTGTGTGGAGTTGAAGCCTGTGGGCTCAGGTTTGTGTTCAGTTGAATTCTTCCCAGCCGTACCTGTCGGAGAAGTCAAGGGACTGGGTCTTTGTGTCGTGTGGCCCTGTAGTGTAGTGGGCGAGGTTGTGTGCCCAGATCCTCCTGCGATCGACTTGTTGAGCAGCTCTCAGGGTGTCCGTGTGTTTCCCTGTGAACCAGTCGGGAGGCTCCGTGTTCTCTCAGGACAGCCCCAGGTATCCGTCCGACTGGACCCGCAGTGACTCATCGGGGAATCTCCTGTCTCCTGTGAGACCCAGTCTGTCTGTACTGGGGGAGGATGTCCCACTGGTCCCCTGCAGTGGTGCACTGGGCACCCAGGTGTCGCCACAAGAGGGCGCCACCCCCACACGTCTGTGAAACTGGAGTCTCCTCTCTCTCTCTCTCTCTCTCTCGAGAGACCCAGTCTCTTGACTCATCCAACAGGTACGGCTGGGAAGAATTCAACTGAACACAGCCGTGAGCTCGCAGTGGGACTAGAGCCCACAGGCTTGCCCTCCACACACCTCCCAGCCCCGATCTCTGTACTTCCCAATCTCTTACTGCCGGGAAGAATCCGACTGAACACCACTCCACAGAGCCCCAGTATCTTTGCTGATCAGTGTGTTGCTGTGACTTGGGCCTAAACTGAGAACGTCTCGGCTTCTGCCGATGAACGAGAGAATCGCACTCGAATGAAAACGCCAAGTTCGCCTTCTAGTGAAAATAACAGATTTATACATATAGGTTTTCTTCATTTTTAGTAACAGCAGGATCTTCGGCGTGAAAGCCGAGGGCATCCAGAGCCACCGACGGGATCGGGACAGAAGACCGGGAGCCGGCGGCGTCCGAGGGACCGGAGACGGCGAGGAAGGAAGGTGACGATGATGACGACGATGACGATGAAGCGATCGATCTACCGGATCGAAGCGATCGGGCGCAGCGAGGAGTAACTCGTCGTCTCCCGATCGTGTCCGGTGTCGGGGAAGCCACAGTTCCAGTATAAATGACACGAGTCAGGTAAGGCATCCTCTATGATCTACTGTGTAAGCGATCTCAAAATGTTAAACTTTCAGACAGTCACCCACTAATATATATATATATCTATCTATCTGATGTAGTTTTTAATATGTTGCTTTACTATAATCCTATTATTGTACCAAGCCCCGCCCCTGAACCCAGCCAACAGGGGATAAGGAATCAGCCCCTTGGATGAGTAGCCCCGCCCTCTGCGCCTGCTCTGTTACAACACTGGCCAGGCCTCGCGCCCATCAAGAGTCCAGCTACGGGCTGCCAACGGGGAATGGTTTCTGAGTCAGTCAGTCAGTATGGCCGTCTGTGTGGATGTGTAGAGTCCGGTCTCTATGGATGTGTGGAGTCCGGTCTCTATGGATGTGTAGAGTCCGGTCCTTGTTGATGTATGGAGTCCGGTGGGTATAGTTGTGTAGAGTCTGGTCTCTATGGATGTGTGGAGTCTGGTCTCTATGGATGTGTGGAGTCTGGTCAGTATGGGTGTGTGGAGTCCGGTGGGTATAGTTGTGTAGAGTCCGGTCAGTATGGGTGTGTAGAGTCCGGTCTCTATGGATGTGTAGAGTCCGGTCCTTGTTGATGTATGGAGTCCGGTGGGTATAGTTGTGTAGAGTCGGGTCTCTATGGATGTGTGGAGTCGGGTCTCTATGGATGTGTGGAGTCTGGTCGGTATGGGTGTGTGGAGTCTGGTCGGTATGGGTGTGTGGAGTCTGGTCGGTATGGGTGTGTGGAGTCCGGTGGGTATGGGTGTGTGGAGTCCGGTGGGTATGGGTGTGTGGAGTCTGGTCGGTATGGGTGTGTAGAGTCCGGTCTCTATGGATGTGTGGAGTCCGGTCTCTATGGATGTGTGGAGTCCGGTCTCTATGGATGTGTGGAGTCCGGTCAGTATGGGTGTGTGGAGTCCGGTCAGTATGGGTGTGTGGAGTCCGGTCTCTATGGATGTGTGGAGTCCGGTCAGTATGGGTGTGTGGAGTCCGGTCAGTATGGGTGTGTGGAGTCCGGTCTCTATGGGTGTGTGGAGTCCGGTCTCTATGGATGTGTGGAGTCCGGTCTCTATGGATGTGTGGAGTCGGGTCTCTATGGATGTGTGGAGTCCGGTCAGTATGGGTGTGTGGAGTCCGGTCAGTATGGGTGTGTGGAGTCCGGTCTCTATGGATGTGTGGAGTCCGGTCTCTATGGGTGTGTGGAGTCCGGTCTCTATGGATGTGTGGAGTCCGGTCTCTATGGATGTGTGGAGTCTGGTCAGTATGGGTGTGTGGAGTCCGGTCAGTATGGGTGTGTGGAGTCCGGTCTCTATGGATGTGTGGAGTCCGGTGGGTATGGATGTGTGGAGTCTGGTCGGTATGGGTGTGTAGAGTCCGGTCTCTATGGATGTGTGGAGTCTGGTCAGTATGGGTGTGTGGAGTCTGGTCAGTATGGATGTGTGGAGTCTGGTCAGTATGGGTGTGTGGAGTCCGGTCTCTATGGATGTGTGGAGTCCGGTCTCTATGGATGTGTGGAGTCTGGTCTCTATGGATGTGTGGAGTCTGGTCTCTATGGATGTGTGGAGTCTGGTCTCTATGGGTGTGTGGAGTCTGGTCAGTATGGGTGTGTGGAGTCTGGTCAGTATGGGTGTGTGGAGTCCGGTCTCTATGGATGTGTGGAGTCCGGTGGGTATGGATGTGTGGAGTCTGGTCAGTATGGGTGTGTGGAGTCTGGTCAGTATGGGTGTGTGGAGTCTGGTCAGTATGGATGTGTGGAGTCTGGTCAGTATGGGTGTGTAGAGTCCGGTCTCTATGGATGTGTGGAGTCCGGTGGGTACAGTTGTGTAGAGTCCGGTCTCTATGGATGTGTAGAGTCCGGTCTCTATGGATGTGTGGAGTCTGGTCTCTATGGATGTGTGGAGTCCGGTGGGTATGGATGTGTGGAGTCTGGTCTCTATGGATGTGTGGAGTCTGGTCAGTATGGGTGTGTGGAGTCCGGTCAGTATGGATGTGTGGAGTCCGGTCTCTATGGATGTGTGGAGTCGGGTCTCTATGGGTGTGTGGAGTCGGGTCTCTATGGATGTGTGGAGTCGGGTCTCTATGGATGTGTGGAGTCTGGTCAGTATGGGTGTGTGGAGTCTGGTCAGTATGGATGTGTGGAGTCCGGTGGGTATGGATGTGTGGAGTCCGGTGGGTATGGATGTGTGGAGTCCGGTCGGTATGGGTGTGTAGAGTCCGGTCTCTATGGATGTGTGGAGTCCGGTCTCTATGGATGTGTGGAGTCCGGTCTCTATGGATGTGTGGAGTCTGGTCAGTATGGGTGTGTGGAGTCTGGTCAGTATGGGTGTGTGGAGTCCGGTCTCTATGGGTGTGTGGAGTCCGGTGGGTATGGATGTGTGGAGTCTGGTCGGTATGGGTGTGTAGAGTCCGGTCTCTATGGATGTGTGGAGTCTGGTCAGTATGGGTGTGTGGAGTCTGGTCAGTATGGGTGTGTGGAGTCTGGTCAGTATGGATGTGTGGAGTCCGGTCAGTATGGGTGTGTAGAGTCCGGTCTCTATGGATGTGTAGAGTCCGGTCTCTATGGATGTGTGGAGTCTGGTCTCTATGGATGTGTGGAGTCTGGTCTCTATGGATGTGTGGAGTCTGGTCAGTATGGGTGTGTGGAGTCCGGTCAGTATGGGTGTGTGGAGTCCGGTCTCTATGGATGTGTGGAGTCCGGTGGGTATGGATGTGTGGAGTCTGGTCAGTATGGGTGTGTAGAGTCCGGTCTCTATGGATGTGTGGAGTCCGGTGGGTATGGGTGTGTGGAGTCGGGTCTCTATGGGTGTGTGGAGTCGGGTCTCTATGGGTGTGTGGAGTCGGGTCTCTATGGATGTGTGGAGTCGGGTCTCTATGGATGTGTGGAGTCCGGTCTCTATGGATGTGTGGAGTCCGGTCTCTATGGATGTGTGGAGTCCGGTCAGTATGGGTGTGTGGAGTCCGGTCAGTATGGGTGTGTAGAGTCCGGTCTCTATGGATGTGTGGAGTCGGGTCTCTATGGATGTGTGGAGTCTGGTCTCTATGGATGTGTGGAGTCCGGTCCGTATGGCCGTGTGGAGTCCGGTCCGTGTGGATGTGGTCAGCGGTCAGTCAGTGTAGAGTCCGGTCAGTATAGTTGTGTAGAGTCCAGTCAGTGTGGATGTGGTCAGTGGTCAGTCAGTGTAGAGTCCGGTCAGTATGGCCGTGTAGAGTCCGGTCAGTGTGGATGTGGTCAGTGGTCAGTCAGTGTAGAGTCCGGTCAGTATGGATGTGTAGAGTCCGGTCAGTGTGGATGTGGTCAGTGGTCAGTCAGTGTAGAGTCCGGTCAGTATGGCTGTGTAGAGTCCGGTCAGTATGGCTGTGTAGAGTCCAGTCAGTATGGCTGTGTAGAGTCCAGTCAGTGTGGATGTGGTCAGTGGTCAGTCAGTATCGTTGTGTAGAGACCGGTCAGTATGGCCGTGTAGAGTCCAGTCAGTGTGGATGTGGTCAGTGGTCAGTCAGTATCGTTGTGTAGTGTCCGGTCAGTATCGTTGTGTAGAGACCGGTCAGTATGGCCGTGTAGAGTCCAGTCAGTGTGGATGTGGTCAGCGGTCAGTCAGTGTAGAGTCCGGTCAGTATAGTTGTGTAGAGTCCAGTCAGTGTGGATGTGGTCAGTGGTCAGTCAGTGTAGAGTCCGGTCAGTGTGGATGTGGTCAGTGGTCAGTCAGTGTAGAGTCCGGTCAGTATGGATGTGTAGAGTCCGGTCAGCGTGGATGTGGTCAGTGGTCAGTCAGTGTAGAGTCCGGTCAGTATCGTTGTGTAGAGTCCGGTCAGTATGGCTGTGTAGAGTCCAGTCAGTGTGGATGTGGTCAGTGGTCAGTCAGTGTAGAGTCCGGTCAGTATCGTTGTGTAGAGTCCGGTCAGTATGGATGTGTTGAGTCCGGTCAGTATGGCCGTGTAGAGTCCAGTCAGTGTGGATGTGGTCAGTGGTCAGTCAGTGTAGAGTCCGGTCAGTATGGATGTGTAGAGTCCGGTCAGTGTGGATGTGGTCAGTGGTCAGTCAGTGTAGAGTCCGGTCAGTCTGGCCGTGTAGAGTCCAGTCAGTGTGGATGTGGTCAGCGGTCAGTCAGTGTAGAGTCCGGTCAGTATCGTTGTGTAGAGTCCGGTCAGTATGGCCGTGTAGAGTCCAGTCAGTGTGGATGTGGTCAGTGGTCAGTCAGTGTAGAGTCCGGTCAGTATCGTTGTGTAGAGTCCGGTCAGTATGGATGTGTTGAGACCGGTCAGTATGGCCGTGTAGAGTCCAGTCAGTGTGGATGTGGTCAGTGGTCAGTCAGTGTAGAGTCCGGTCAGTATGGATGTGTTGAGACCGGTCAGTATGGCCGTGTAGAGTCCAGTCAGTGTGGATGTGGTCAGTGGTCAGTCAGTGTAGAGTCCGGTCAGTATGGATGTGTTGAGTCCGGTCAGTATGGCCGTGTAGAGTCCAGTCAGTGTGGATGTGGTCAGCGGTCAGTCAGTGTAGAGTCCGTATGGGCGGCCCCGAGCTCATCCCGATGTCTGTCTCGGGGGGGCGAAGTCAGCTGGGCGGATCTTCATCTCGGTGAAGGGGATGGAGAAATTCTTCCCTTTCCAGTCCGTCCAGATGATCCCCTGGGAGCAGAACAAAGAGGAGGAGGAGGAGGCTAGTAAAACTGGAGTAAGGACAAAGTCAGGCATGAGGTAGGAGTTCAAGTGTTACAGTGTTACTGAGGAAGGGGTTCGGTAAGAGTACGTCATGAGTAAGATGTGCATAAGGAATGAGTAAGGTACATGTTACTAAGGCCTAACTAAGGTCTGAGTAAGTGTCAGTAAGGTACAAGAAATGTATGAGTAATATACAGATAAGGAATGAGTAAGGCACGTGAAAAGCTAGAGTAAGAAACGAGTCAGGCACGAGTAGGGAGTGAGTAAGGCGAGAGTAGAGGATGAGTACAGTGCGAGCAGGCCGAGAGAGAAGCACGAGTAAGGAGTGAGCAGGGAGAGAGCAGGGCGTGAGCAGAGGGAGAGGACAGCGCGAGCAGGCCGTGAGCAGGGCGAGAGCAGAGGGAGAGGACAGCGCGAGCAGGCCGTGAGCAGGGCGAGAGCAGAGGGAGAGGACGGCGCGAGCAGGCCGTGAGCAGAGGGAGAGGACGGCGCGAGCAGGCCGTGAGCAGAGGGAGAGGACAGCGCGAGCAGGCCGTGAGCAGAGGGAGAGGACAGCGCGAGCAGGCCGTGAGCAGGGCGAGAGCAGAGGGAGAGGACAGCGCGAGCAGGCCGTGAGCAGGGCGAGAGCAGAGGGAGAGGACGGCGCGAGCAGGCCGTGAGCAGGGTGAGAGCAGAGGGAGAGGACGGCGCGAGCAGGCCGTGAGCAGGGCGAGAGCAGAGGGAGAGGACAGGGCGAGCAGGGCGAGAGCAGAGGGAGAGGACGGCGCGAGCAGGGCGAGAGCAGAGGGAGAGCAGAGGGAGAGGACAGGGCGAGCAGGCCGTGAGCAGGCCGTGAGCAGGGCAAGAGCAGAGGGAGAGGACAGCGCGAGCAGGCCGTGAGCAGGGCGAGAGCAGAGGGAGAGGACAGCGCGAGCAGGCCGTGAGCAGGGTGAGAGCAGAGGGAGAGGACAGCGCGAGCAGGCCGTGAGCAGGGCGAGAGCAGAGGGAGAGGACAGCGCGAGCAGGGCGAGAGCAGAGGGAGAGGACAGCGCGAGCAGGGCGAGAGCAGAGGGAGAGGACAGCGCGAGCAGGCCGTGAGCAGGGCGAGAGCAGAGGGAGAGGACAGCGCGAGCAGGCCGTGAGCAGAGGGAGAGCAGAGGGAGAGGACGGCACGAGCAGGCCGTGAGCAGGCCGTGAGCAGAGGGAGAGGACAGCGCGAGCAGGCCGTGAGCAGAGGGAGAGGATAGCGCGAGCAGGGCGAGAGCAGAGGGAGAGGACGGCGCGAGCAGGCCGTGAGCAGAGGGAGAGGACAGCGCGAGCAGGCCGTGAGCAGGCCGTGAGCAGAGGGAGAGGACAGCGCGAGCAGGGCGTGAGCAGAGGGAGAGGACAGCGCGAGCAGGCCGTGAGCAGGGCGAGAGCAGAGGGAGAGGACAGCGCGAGCAGGGCGTGAGCAGGCTGTGAGCAGGGCGAGAGCAGAGGGAGAGGACAGCGCGAGCAGGCCGTGAGCAGAGGGAGAGGACAGCGCGAGCAGGGCGAGAGCAGAGGGAGAGGACGGCGCGAGCAGGCCGTGAGCAGAGGGAGAGGACGGCGCGAGCAGGCCGTGAGCAGAGGGAGAGGACGGCGCGAGCAGGCCGTGAGCAGAGGGAGAGGACGGCGCGAGCAGGCCGTGAGCAGAGGGAGAGGACAGCGCGAGCAGGCCGTGAGCAGAGGGAGAGGACAGCGCGAGCAGGCCGTGAGCAGGGCGAGAGCAGAGGGAGAGGACAGCGCGAGCAGGCCGTGAGCAGGGCGAGAGCAGAGGGAGAGGACGGCGCGAGCAGGCCGTGAGCAGGGTGAGAGCAGAGGGAGAGGACGGCGCGAGCAGGCCGTGAGCAGGGCGAGAGCAGAGGGAGAGGACAGGGCGAGCAGGGCGAGAGCAGAGGGAGAGGACGGCGCGAGCAGGGCGAGAGCAGAGGGAGAGCAGAGGGAGAGGACAGGGCGAGCAGGCCGTGAGCAGGCCGTGAGCAGGGCAAGAGCAGAGGGAGAGGACAGCGCGAGCAGGCCGTGAGCAGGGCGAGAGCAGAGGGAGAGGACAGCGCGAGCAGGCCGTGAGCAGGGTGAGAGCAGAGGGAGAGGACAGCGCGAGCAGGCCGTGAGCAGGGCGAGAGCAGAGGGAGAGGACAGCGCGAGCAGGGCGAGAGCAGAGGGAGAGGACAGCGCGAGCAGGGCGAGAGCAGAGGGAGAGGACAGCGCGAGCAGGCCGTGAGCAGGGCGAGAGCAGAGGGAGAGGACAGCGCGAGCAGGCCGTGAGCAGAGGGAGAGCAGAGGGAGAGGACGGCACGAGCAGGCCGTGAGCAGGCCGTGAGCAGAGGGAGAGGACAGCGCGAGCAGGCCGTGAGCAGAGGGAGAGGATAGCGCGAGCAGGGCGAGAGCAGAGGGAGAGGACGGCGCGAGCAGGCCGTGAGCAGAGGGAGAGGACAGCGCGAGCAGGCCGTGAGCAGGCCGTGAGCAGAGGGAGAGGACAGCGCGAGCAGGGCGTGAGCAGAGGGAGAGGACAGCGCGAGCAGGCCGTGAGCAGGGCGAGAGCAGAGGGAGAGGACAGCGCGAGCAGGGCGTGAGCAGGCTGTGAGCAGGGCGAGAGCAGAGGGAGAGGACAGCGCGAGCAGGCCGTGAGCAGAGGGAGAGGACAGCGCGAGCAGGGCGAGAGCAGAGGGAGAGGACGGCGCGAGCAGGCCGTGAGCAGAGGGAGAGGACGGCGCGAGCAGGCCGTGAGCAGAGGGAGAGGACGGCGCGAGCAGGCCGTGAGCAGAGGGAGAGGACAGCGCGAGCAGGGCGAGAGCAGAGGGAGAGGACAGCGCGAGCAGGCCGTGAGCAGGGCGAGAGCAGAGGGAGAGGACAGCGCGAGCAGGGCGAGAGCAGAGGGAGAGGACAGCGCGAGCAGGCCGTGAGCAGAGGGAGAGGACAGCGCGAGCAGGCCGTGAGCAGGCCGTGAGCAGAGGGAGAGGACAGCGCGAGCAGGGCGTGAGCAGAGGGAGAGGACAGCGTGAGCAGGCCGTGAGCAGGGCGAGAGCAGAGGGAGAGGACAGCGCGAGCAGGCCGTGAGCAGAGGGAGAGGACAGCGCGAGCAGGGCGAGAGCAGAGGGAGAGGACAGGGCGAGCAGGCCGTGAGCAGAGGGAGAGGACAGCGCGAGCAGGCCGTGAGCAGAGGGAGAGGACAGCGCGAGCAGGCCGTGAGCAGAGGGAGAGGACAGCGCGAGCAGGGCGAGAGCAGAGGGAGAGGACAGCGTGAGCAGGCCGTGAGCAGAGGGAGAGGACGGCACGAGCAGGCCGTGAGCAGAGGGAGAGGACGGCACGAGCAGGCCGTGAGCAGAGGGAGAGGACAGCGCGAGCAGGCCGTGAGCAGAGGGAGAGGACGGCGCGAGCAGGCCGTGAGCAGGGCGAGAGCAGAGGGAGAGGACAGCGCGAGCAGGCCGTGAGCAGGGCGAGAGCAGAGGGAGAGGACGGCACGAGCAGGCCGTGAGCAGAGGGAGAGGACAGCGCGAGCAGGCCGTGAGCAGAGGGAGAGGACGGCGCGAGCAGGCCGTGAGCAGGGCGAGAGCAGAGGGAGAGGACAGCGCGAGCAGGCCGTGAGCAGGGCGAGAGCAGAGGGAGAGGACAGCGCGAGCAGGGCGAGAGCAGAGGGAGAGGACAGGGCGAGCAGGCCGTGAGCAGAGGGAGAGGACGGCGCGAGCAGGCCGTGAGCAGAGGGAGAGGACGGCACGAGCAGGGCACCTGGTGGTTCTTGTGGGTGTTGTAGAGCCCGTTGAGGTTGGCGAAGTGGCAGTTCCTGTACCACCAGCCGCCGCGGTACGACATGGCGCAGCGCGTGATGAGGGGCCGGGGGTCGCGGTCCTTGCTGGAGAAGGGCCGGCCGTCGTGGTAGCTCAGGGAGTCACCTGCGGGCACAGGGCACCCCCGGGTCTGCATGAGCACTGCTGGTCATCATCCCTCTCTCCTTTCTCACTCCTCTCTACCCTCCCTCTCCTCTCTCCCTCTCCTCTCTCTCCTCCCCTCCCCTCTCTCCCCCCTCCCTCTCCTCTCTCCCTCTCCTCTCTCTCCTCCCCTCCCCTCTCTCCCCCCTCCCTCTCCTCTCTCTCCCCCCCCCTCCACCCTCTCTCTCCACCCACTCTCCTCTCTCTCCCCCCCCCCCACTCTCTCTCCTCTCCTCTCTCCCCTCCCCTCTCTCTCTCCTCTCTCCCTCCCATCTTTTCTCTCCTCCCTCTCCCCTCTCTCCCCCCTCTCTCTCCTCTCCACCCACTCTCCCCTCTCCTCTCCTCTCTCTCTCCCCTCTCTCTCCTCTCCACCCCTCTCTCCCCTCTCCACCCCCTCTCCCCTCTCTCCTCTCTCCTCTCCCCTCTCTCTCCTCTCTCCCCTCTCTCCACCCACTCTCCCCTCCCTCTCTCCCCTCTCTCCTCTCTCCTCTCCCCTCTCTCCTCTCTCCTCTCTCCTCTCTCCTCTCTCCTCTCCCCTCTCTCCTCTCTCCTCTCTCCTCTCTCTCCCCTCTCCCTCCTCTCTCTCACCAGCAGTGCCTGAGTATCCAGACAGCTGCAGCCTGTAGTGCTGCTTCTCGGTGTCGATGGAGAAGGAGGAGTACTTTGCGAAGGCGAAATCCCCCCCCGCCCGCAGGTCCACTCTCAGAGCCTGAGCGCCCCCTCTGGTGAGCCGGTGTAGCGCGTCGTTCCCTGAACACAGACAGAGAGGGAGAGGAGAGAGGGGAGGGGAGAGAGGAGGGAGAGAGGAGAGAGGAGAGAGGGGGGACAGAGAGGAGAGAGAGAGGAGAGAGGGGGAGAGAGGAGAGAGAGACAGGAGAGAGAGGGGAGAGAGAGGGGAGAGAGACAGGAGAGAGGGGGAGAGGGGAGAGAGAGGAGAGGGGAGGGAGGGGGGAGAGGGGAGAGACAGAGGAGAGAGACAGAGGAGAGAGAGAGAGAGGAGAGAGAGGGGAGAGGGGAGAGGGAGAGACAGAGGGGAGTGAGAGAGGAGAGAGAGGGGGAGAGGGGAGAGAGAGGAGAGGGGAGAGACAGAGGAGAGAGACAGGAGAGAGAGGGGAGGGAGGGGGGAGAGGGAGAGACAGAGGAGAGAGACAGGAGAGAGACAGGAGAGAGAGGGGAGAGGGAGAGACAGAGGAGAGAGACAGGAGAGAGACAGGAGAGAGAGGGGAGAGAGGGGGGAGAGACAGAGGAGAGAGACAGGAGAGAGAGGGGAGGGAGGGGGGAGAGGGGAGAGACAGAGGAGAGAGACAGGAGAGAGACAGGAGAGAGAGGGGAGAGGGAGAGACAGAGGAGAGAGACAGGAGAGAGACAGGAGAGAGAGGGGAGAGAGGGGGGAGAGACAGAGGAGAGAGAGGGGAGGGAGGGGGGAGAGGGGAGAGACAGAGGAGAGAGACAGGAGAGAGAGGGGAGGGAGGGGGGAGAGGGGAGAGACAGAGGAGAGAGACAGGAGAGAGACAGGAGAGAGAGGGGAGAGAGAGGGGAGAGACAGAGGAGAGAGACAGGAGAGAGACAGGAGAGAGAGGGGAGAGGGAGAGACAAAGGAGAGAGACAGGAGAGAGAGGGGAGAGAGGGGGGAGAGACAGAGGAGAGAGACAGGAGAGAGAGGGGAGGGAGGGGGGAGAGGGGAGAGAGACAGGAGAGAGAGGGGAGAGAGGGGGGAGAGACAGAGGAGAGAGACAGGAGAGAGAGGGGAGGGAGGGGGGAGAGGGGAGAGACAGAGGAGAGAGACAGGAGAGAGAGAGAGAGGAGAGAGAGGGGAGAGGGGAGAGGGAGAGACAGAGGAGAGAGACAGGAGAGAGAGGGGGAGACAGATATAATTATGAGTATTTTATCCCCCGACTTGCCTGCTTTGCGGGTCAGAGGGTCAAAGGTTACTCCGGCACGGCCTCCATGCCTCACCCAGCCAGAACTCCTCGCTCAGGTTCCCGAATCCCGCTTTGTATTCCTTCCATTTCCGGAAGAAGTTGGTCTTCCCGTTCATCCTCCTCTGGAAGACCTGGACACAAGGAACACAGCTTCCCATCAGGAGAGCAAAACACTGACAACAGAAATGGCGACCGGGGGAGGAAACTACAACTCCCACCATGCCGGCAGCATCCTTCTCTTACTGAGGCTTTCTGGGTAGTGTAGTTGATCTCCTTGACTCCTGTGAACCATGTGACTGACGGGGAATGACTTTTAATTATGTGCCCGATCAGTCTATCCCAGCAGCCCCGGCTTCACTGGGAGACAAGAGGACGCGGGGGGGGGGGGGGCTCGTCCCACCCCTGCCCCCTCCGTGTCCCTCTCAGACCCACCGTCCACCCTCCTCCGTCCGTCTCCATGTCGCAGAACACCCGCAGTGGTTCGTCCCCGGCTCCCCCCGGGTAGATAGTGGTCTCTCCCGACTCCAGCAACCCGTTCAGCAGCTCCTGAGAGCAGTCGACAGGGAACGGGAACCGCAGGGAGCCTGAGAGAGAGAGAGGGGTTAATACACTCCAGGACACTGACACTGCACTGAGAGAGAGAGGGGTTCATACACACACACTGACTGGACACTCCAGTACATGAACACTGCACTGAGAGAGAGAGGGGTTCATACACACACACTGACTGGACACTCCAGTACATGAACACTGCACTGAGAGAGAGAGGGGTTCATACACACACACTGACTGGACACTCCAGTACATGAACACTGCACTGAGAGAGAGAGGGGTTCATACACACACACTGACTGGACACTCCAGTACATGAACACTGCACTGAGAGAGAGAGGGGTTCATACAGACACACTGACTGGACACTCCAGTACATGAACACTGCACTGAGAGAGAGAGGGGTTCACACACACACTGACTGGACACTCCAGTACATGAACACTGCACTGAGAGAGAGAGGGGTTCATACACACACACTGACTGGACACTCCAGTACATGAACACTGCACTGAGAGAGAGAGGGGTTCATACACACACACTGACTGGACACTCCAGTACATGAACACTGCACTGAGAGAGAGAGGGGTTCATACACACACACTGACTGGACACTCCAGTACATGAACACTGCACTGAGAGAGAGAGGGGTTCATACAGACACACTGACTGGACACTCCAGTACATGAACACTGCACTGAGAGAGAGAGGGGTTCATACAGACACACTGACTGGACACTCCAGTACATTAACACTGCACTGAGAGAGAGAGGGGTTCATACACACACACTGACTGGACACTCCAGTACATGAACACTGCACTGAGAGAGAGAGGGGTTAATACAGACACACTGACTGGACACTCCAGTACATGAACACTGCACTGAGAGAGAGAGGGGTTCATACACACACACTGACTGGACACTCCAGTACATTAACACTGCACTGAGAGAGAGAGGGGTTCATACAGACACACTGACTGGACACTCCAGTACATTAACACTGCACTGAGAGAGAGAGGGGTTCATACAGACACACTGACTGGACACTCCAGTACATGAACACTGCACTGAGAGAGAGAGGGGTTCATACACACACACTGACTGGACACTCCAGTACATGAACACTGCACTGAGAGAGAGAGGGGTTCATACACACACACTGACTGGACACTCCAGTACATGAACACTGCACTGAGAGAGAGAGGGGTTCATACACACACACTGACTGGACACTCCAGTACATGAACACTGCACTGAGAGAGAGAGGGGTTCATACACACACACTGCCTCCCTGACTGGACACTCCAGTACAGCGCAGTCAGCCTGACCTGTGGTGAACTGGACTGTGAGTGCTGCACTCCTCTGCTCCCCTCTCAGTGCCTGCAGTCTTGCTGTGTACAGCGACACAGGAGCCAGTTGGGACAGCTTCACCTGGGTCACATTGGGCTCAAGGATCAGTTCCTGTGCAGGAGAAAGCAGAAGAAATGTGATTAGTCTGTCCTGTGCACCTGTCTGTGTGTCTGTCCTGTGCACCTGTCTGTGTCTCAGTCCTGTGCACCTGTCTGTGTCTCATTCCTGTGTACTTGTCTGTGTCTCAGTCCTGTGTACCTGTGTGTGTACCTGTGTCTCAGTCCTGTGCACCTGTCTGTGTCTCAGTCCTGTGCACCTGTCTGTGTGTCTGTCCTGTGCACCTGTCTGTGTCTCAGTCCTGTGCACCTGTCTGTGTGTCTGTCCTGTGCACCTGTCTGTGTCTCATTCCTGTGTACTTGTCTGTGTCTCAGTCCTGTGTACCTGTGTGTGTACCTGTGTCTCAGTCCTGTGCACCTGTCTGTGTGTCTGTCCTGTGCACCTGTCTGTGTCTCAGTCCTGTGCACCTGTCTGTGTGTTTGTCCTGTGCACCTCTCTGTGCCTCAGTCCTGTCCACCTGTCTGTGTGTCTGTGTCCTTTCCACCTGTCTGTGTGTCTGTCCTGTGCACCTGTCTGTCTCTCAGTCCTGTGCACCTGTCTGTGTGTCTGTCCTGTGCACCTGTCTGTGTCTCAGTCCTGTGCACCTGTCTGTGTCTCATTCCTGTGTACTTGTCTGTGTGTCTGTCCTGTGCACCTGTCTGTGTCTCAGTCCTGTGCACCTGTCTGTGTCTCAGTCCTGTGCACCTGTCTGTGTGTCTGTCCTGTGCACCTGTCTGTGTCTCAGTCCTGTGCACCTGTCTGTGTGTTTGTCCTGTGCACCTCTCTGTGCCTCAGTCCTGTCCACCTGTCTGTGTGTCTGTGTCCTTTCCACCTGTCTGTGTGTCTGTCCTGTGCACCTGTCTGTCTCTCAGTCCTGTGCACCTGTCTGTGTCTCAGTCCTGTGCACCTGTCTGTGTGTCTGTCCTGTGCACCTCTCTGTGCTTCAGTCCTGTCCACCTGTCTGTGTCCTTTCCACCTGTCTGTGTGTCTGTCCTGTGCACCTGTCTGTGTGTCTCAGTCCTGTGTACCTGTCTGTGTCTCAGTCCTGTGTACCTGTCTGTGTACCTGTCTGTGTCTCAGTCCTGTGTACTTGTCTGTGTGTCTGTCAGTGTCTCGGTCCTGTCCACCTGTCTGTGTGTCTCGGTCCTGTCCACCTGTCTCTCACCTGCAGCTCCTGTGACGCTGTGTGATAGGTCAGCCGGTACCCCGTGACCGCTGTGCGCGGTGGCTTCCATGACAACACAGCGGAGCGGGGTGTCACCTGACTGGCCGCCAGCTCCCGCGGCCCCTCCCCTGCGGCTGCCGCCCCTGAAACGCGGACAGACCCGTGAGCCGGCGGACAGCGCAGGACACCGTGTCCGGCCACGCCGCCAGGAGGAGACACAGCGGTCAGTCTCCAAGGGGACCCGTCCCTTTCCCAGCGGATACAGCCCAGACAGGGCGCGCACACCAGGCCCCACGCTGACCACTGACCGTCCACTGATTGTCTACTGCTGACCCCCTGACTGTCCACTGACCGCCAGCTTGACCACTCCACTGACCCTCCACTGATGACCCCCTGACTGTCCACTGACCATCTACTGATTGTCTACTGATGACCCCCTGACTGTCCACTGACCGTCTACTGATTGTCTACTGATGACCCCCTGACTGTCCACTGACCGTCTACTCATTGTCTACTGATGACCCCCTGACTGTCCACTGACCACTCCACTGAGTGTCCACTGAGCGTCCACTGACAACACCCCGACTGTCCACTGACCGTCTCCTGCTGACCCCCTGACTGTCCACTGACCGCCAGCTTGACCACTCCACTGAGCATTCACTGATGACCCCCTGACTGTCCAGTGGCCACACCACTGTCCAGTGCCCGCCCCACGCCCGCCCCGGGGGGTGACTGACCGGTGGTGGAGAAGGAGAGGGTGGCCGGCGAGCTCCGGGCCCCGTGCGCCTCGCTGGTCACCCTGACGGTGTACACCGTGTCCCTGAGCAGCCCCTTCAGCTGCAGCTCGGCCGTGTTCCCCGAGGTGCTGACCAGCACCTCCGGCACTGAGGGAGACCGAGAGGGGGGTTAGTGCAGTAATACTCGTTCCACGCCCCCACCCCCCTCTGTGTACAGTAGAGCCTCTTGTCCTGACTGGAGGAGCTCACCCAGCTGTGTCTGGAGAGAAGCCAGGGTATCGGCTTCAACCACAGGGCTGGGCAGCTTGTTCCCCACCCCCACCCCCCTCTGTGTACAGAAGAGCCTCCTGTCCTGACTGGAGGAGCTCACCCAGCTGTGTCTGGAGAGAAGCCAGGGTATCGGCTTCAACCACAGGGCTGGGCAGCTTGTTCCCCACCCCCACCCCCTCTGTGTACAGTAGAGCCTCCTGTCCTGACTGGAGGAGCTCACCCAGCTGTGTCTGGAGAGAAGCCAGGGTATCGGCTTCAACCACAGGGCTGGGCAGCTTGTTCCCCACCCCCACCCCCCTCTGTGTACAGAAGAGCCTCCTGTCCTGACTGGAGGAGCTCACCCAGCTGTGTCTGGAGAGAAGCCAGGGTATCGGCTTCAACCACAGGGCTGGGCAGCTTGTTCCCCACCCCACCCCCCTCTGTGTACAGTAGAGCCTCCTGTCCTGACTGGAGGAGCTCATCCAGCCTGTTCCCCACCCCCACCCCCCTCTGTGTACAGAAGAGCCTCCTGTCCTGACTGGAGGATCTCACCCAGCTGTGTCTGGAGAGAAGCCAGGGTATCGGCTTCAACCACAGGGCTGGACAGCTTGTTCCCCACCCCCACCCCCCTCTGTGTACAGAAGAGCCCCCTGTCCTGACTGGAGGAGCTCACCCAGCTGTGTCTGGAGAGAAGCCAGGGTATCGGCTTCAACCACAGGGCTGGGCAGCCTGTTCCCCACCCCCACCCCCCTCTGTGTACAGTAGAGCCTCCTGTCCTGACTGGAGGAGCTCACCCAGCTGTGTCTGGAGAGAAGCCAGGGTATCGGCTTGTTCCCCACCCCCACCCCTCTCTGTGTACAGCAGAGCCCCCTGTCCCCACAGCCCCTCTGATGGCTGTCTCAGACCTCACGGCCTGCGGCGGGGAGACTCACCGTTCTGGGCGCCGTACAGGACGAGGTAGCGGTCCACGGTGGCCAGCGCCGGTCTCCACAGCAACAGGGCCCTGCTGTCGGTCACGTTGATCGCCCGGAGGTCCGTGGGGGCGTCGGGGACTGGGAGAGAGAGGGAGAGAGAGGGAGAGAGGGAGAGAGGGAGAGAGGGAGAGAGAGAGTCCAGCCCCTGACCGCCTCAGCTGTCTGACCCGGCGCCGGTGCGGACTGGGGCTCTGCTTACCGGTCAGGACCACCCCGGTGAGCGGGCGGCTCTCGTCCAGGCCCACCACGGACAGCACGCTGACCTCGTACTGCGAGCCCGGCCGCAGCCGGCTGACCGCCGCGCTGGACTGCTGACCGCCCACCGACAGGGAGTGGGGCTCCCCTGGGGGAGACAGAGACAGAGACAGAGACAGGGGAGACTGGACTACCTGCCCAGGTGACACTGCACACACACTGCACACACACACACGCACTGCTCTGTGTATGTGTATGTGTGCACTGTGTGAGTGCGCAGAGTGTTTGTGTGAGTGTGTGCAGTGTGGTTGTGAGAGTGTGAGTGTTTTTGTGTGAGTGTGTATACAGTGGTTGTGTGTGCAGTGTATGTGAGAGTGTGAGTGTGTATATAGTGGTTGTGTGTTTGCAGTGAGTGTATATGTGTGCGAGTGTGTATGTGTGTGTGTGTTTGTGTGTGTGAGTGCAGTGGTTGTGCGAGAGTGAGTGTGTGTGCAGTGTGTTTGTGAGATAGTCTGAGTGTGTATGTGTGAGAGTGAGTGAATGTGAGTGTGTGCAGTGTATGTGTGTGCGAGTGTGTAGGTGCAGAGTGTGGCAGTGATACTGTAAATACAGGCTCTCGGATACAGATATATTAATATATAAATATAAATCTAGACACTGTATATAAGATCATATAGATGTAGAAGACATACAGATATATGAGATAATATAGGAGACATCTAATATCTGACATTTCTGAGAGTATTTACCCTCCTGCAGGTGAGTGTAGGTGATCTTGAAGGATGTGATGGGCGCCGAGGGCCGCACCCAGGACAGCGTGAAGGAGGAGTCAGTCACATTGCTGAACGCCAGCTGGGAGGGGGGCTCTGGTCCTGAGGGGGCAGGGGGGAGAGAGAGAGGAGAGAGCGTCAGTCACCAAGACAGGAGAGAGAGAGGAGACACAGAGAGGAGAGAGCGTCAGTCACCGAGACAGGAGAGAGAGAGGAGACACACAGAGGAGAGAGCATCAGTCACAGAAACAGGAGACACAGAGGAGAGACACACAGAGGAGAGAGGGTCAGTCACAGGAGAGAGAGAGAGAGGGTCAGTCACAGAGACAGGAGAGAGAGAGAGGAGACACACAGAGGAGAGAGGGTCAGTCACAGAGACAGCAGAGAGAGGAGAGACACAGGAGAGAGACACAGAGAAGAGAGAGAGGAGACACACAGAGGAGAGCGAGTCAGTCACAGGAGAGAGAGAGGAGGGAGAGAGGAGAGAGAGCATCAGTCACAGAGACAGCAGAGAGAGAGAGGAGACACAGATGAGAGAGCATCAGTCACAGAAACAGGAGACACAGAGGAGAGACACACAGAGGAGAGAGGGTCAGTCACAGGAGAGAGAGAGAGGAGACACAGAGGAGAGAGAGGAGAGAGGGTCAGTCACAGAGACAGGAGAGAGAGAGAGAGGAAAGAATTCCCTGCCAGAATCACAACTGGTCCCGATCCTACTGGGAGAGGGAGGAGGGAACTCAGTTGAACTGGCAGCCCAGTGTGTGATCTCCTGTCCCAGCCTGAGGAGCAATGAGCCCGTCTCCCAGTAATATTATGATGTGTCTGTATTGTAAATATCTGTAGATTTTTTTAAATGCATTTGTAACTGTATTTGTTTTGCTGTGGCAACACTGATTGTACCCATCGGTCAAGTCAATATAGCGCCTTGAACTGAACTGGACTGAGCTGAAAACTGACAGGAGAGGAGAGAGAGAGGTTCAGTCACAGAGACAGGAGAGACAGAACAAAGAGGAGAGGCGTGAGCTCATGACAAACGCAAAGACAGACCGATGGACAGAGAGACAGGCACACCGAGAGACAGACAGGCACTCTGAGAGACCGTCAGTATGGTGAAGATCCAGAGAGAGAGAGAGAGACAGCCCACAGGCTTGTGTGCAGTCAGGACAGCAGAGAGACAGGCAGACAGACACTAGGAGAGAGACCGACTGGTTAATTGAGATTAATCAAGACAGACACGCTTGTATATATACGAATATATATACACACAGAATGTAGAGGTAGTTAATACAAATATGGTCTGATCCTGGGCTAAAAAAAAGTCAGCGTAAAATACATTCAGGAGAGAATTTCACAGTCACGGTCTGCCACGATTTCTCAAGAAATCGTGAAGAAGGATGAAGGTGTGGCCAACTGTGTTCTAACCCTGGGAAAGAGAAAGAGCAAGAGAGGACCAGCATGTGTTGAACAGCAAAGTTTCTCAGCTCTGAAACCAGAAACCTGCCAAAATAATGACCGAGCCCCCCCCCCTCCCCCCAAAAAAATCAATCAGTCTGAGCTGAAATACGAAGACACACATGAACAAATACACCTGTGAGCTTTAACCTGGTCAAGGCGTTGGGCAGACTTATTGGCCAACCATCGTCTTACCCTGGGAGCGAGGCGCGGCGAGTCAGTGACGATGGCTGACCGTAACCTTACCCTGAGTGAGAGAATCAGACCAGCAGTGAGTGAGCATGCAAGGATGCCCCTCCCATCCCCGACAGCACCTCATGAATATTCATGACGCAAGCACATCATTAATATTCATGCGGGGGGCGGAGCCTGTTAAACACAAAACAGAACACAGTACATTGTAAAAATTCATTGAGACAGTAGCTAATCCTCCTACAGTTACTGGTACTCAACACTATGACTACTACTGTTACTACAGTTTCTAACACTTCTGCTGTTGAACTAATGGCAAAGATCTTTTGAAGTTTTTACAATGTATCTGATATAAAGTGTTCCCTGCTGATCAGAGAGAGTTTGTCATTCTGTGTAACCAGAGAGAGAGAGAGAGAGAGAGAGAGAGAGACAGCACTGCTAATGAACACAGAACAGCTCAATTAGCCTGGGGGGAGGCTAATTGAGAATGTTAATGACCTCTGCTTAATTAAAACATGCTGGTGCCTCAATTAACAGAGAATGAACTGATAAACAGCACAGCCAGTCGGTAAGCTGAGAAGGCAGTCCAAATAGAGAGACACAATAACACACAGAGACTCGCACAGTGACAGCAACACACACACAGTACACAGTCTCGCACAGTGACACACACAGACTGCAGTAACACACAGAGACAGAGCACACTGACAGCAACACACACTCACACAGTAACACATACAGACTGCAGTAAGAGTCACAGACTCGCACACTGACAGCAACACACACACAGTAACACAAACTCGCACAGTAACACACACAGACTGCAGTAACACAGTCACAGACAGACTCGCACACTGACAGCAACACACACAGTAACAGACTCACACAGTAACACACACAGACTGCAGTAACAGTCACAGACTTGCACACTGACAGCAACACACACACAGTAACACACACAGACTGCAGTAACACAGTCACAGACAGACTAGCACACTGACAGCAACACACACTCACACAGTAACACATACAGACTGCAGTAAGAGTCACAGACTCGCACAGTGACAGTAACACACACAGTAACACAGACTCACACAGTGACAGTAACACACACAGACTCACACAGTAAGACATACAGACTGCAGTAACACACAGACAGACTCGCACACTGACAGTAACACACACAGACTGCAGTAACACACACAGACTCGCACAGTGACACATACAGACTGCAGTAACACACACAGACACAAGCAGACTAGTACACTGACAGTAACACATACAGACTGCAGTAACGCACACAGACACAAACAGACTCGCACACCGCCAGTTACATGACGACACGCATGCAGGGAGACCACAGAGGCCAGACTCTACAAGCCCAGTGGACTCCGAACTGCCCTGGGATCCGGTCTCACCCAAAGGACTGTGCCTCCTACAGCAGTGGGGTGTGCCAGGCCATACTGCTTATGTGTACTTATTCGTGCACTGTGATTTCACCCACAGTGTGACTGTTACTGTGTTACAGCAGTAACAGTAATACTGCTATGTTATAATAATAGTTATAGTAATACAGTACGTTACTGCTGTGTTATTTCACCCACAGTGTGATTATGACCGTGCTATAACTGCCCTGTGCATTCACCCACAGTGTGATTATTACTGTGTTATAACTGCCCTGTGCTTTCACCCACAGTGCAATTATTACTGTGTTATAACTGCCCTGTGCTTTCACCCACAGTGCGATTATTACTGTGTTATGACTGCCCTGTGCTTTCACCCACAGTGCAATTATTACTGTGTTATAACTGCCCTGTGATTTCACCCACTGTGTGATTATTACTGTGTTATAACTGTCCTGTGATTTCACCCACAGCCGGAAGTGCAAGGAAATATGGGAACACGGTGCTGCTTGGGAGGGCAGGTGTCATGGATCATAGGTCAAGGGTCATAGGTCGGGGTGTGTGTGTGTGGGGGGGTGGGGTACCTGTGAAAACGGACAAGCGGTGGATTCTGGACCGGATCCCGGGCGCCTTGCCGGAGAAGGACAGGAGGTACCGGGTCCGGGGCCGGAGGTTCTGGATCGGCAGGGAGCGGGAGGTCCCGGGTACGACAAACACCGTGGCGTCCCCGCCGGGCCCCCCGGACTCCCGCAGGCTCACCGTGAAGTTAGAGAAGAGCCCCTCGGGGGCCTCCCACAGGAGCACGAAGCCCCCGGAGGTCACGTTTCGCACCTGGACCCCGCTGGGGTGCCCGTCCCGGGCTTGAGGGGCCGCCGGGGAGGGGCCACCCCTCGGGGGCAGCGGGGGTCTCCTCCTCCTGTCGTGGCCCGCGCCGGCCCAGGGGAGGGTTTGGGATGGCCGGCCGGAGGGGGGTCTGAGCCTGGGGGGGTCTCCTTCCGGCTGCGCTGCCCCCTTCTCTCTCTTCACCCCCCCTTCCTCTTCCAGAGTCCGTCTCTTGTCCTCTCCGTCACGGTCCTGTGCTTCCTGGGGTCGACTCAGGGACGGTCTCTCGTCCTCTCTGTCTTGGTCCTGTGCTTCCTGGGGTTGCCTCTGGGATGGTCTCTCGTCCCCTCCGTTACGGTCATGTGCTTCCTGGGGTGGTCTACCTCCCTCTCCGTCTCGGTCCTGTGCTTCTTGGGGTCGCCTCTGGGACGGTCTCTTGTCCCCTCCGTCACGGTCCTGTGCTTCCTGGGGTGGTCTACCTCCCTCTCTGTCTCTGTCCTGTGCTTCTTGGGGTCGACTCTGGGATGGTCTCTCATCCTCTCCGTCACGGTCCTGTGCTTCCTGGGGTTGCCTCTGGGATGGTCTCTCGTCCCCTCCGTTACGGTCATGTGCTTCCTGGGGTGGTCTACCTCCCTCTCCGTCTCGGTCCTGTGCTTCTTGGGGTCGACTCTGGGGTGGTCTCTCATCCTCTCCGTCACGGTCCTGTGCTTCCTGGGGTCGCCTCTGGGGCAGTCTCTTGTCCCCTCCATCACGGTCCTGTGCTTCTTGGGGTCGCCTCTGGGACGGTCTCTTGTCCCCTCCGTCACGGTCCTGTGCTTCCTGGGGTGGTCTACCTCCCTCTCTGTCTCTGTCCTGTGCTTCTTGGGGTCGACTCTGGGATGGTCTCTCATCCTCTCCGTCACGGTCCTGTGCTTCCTGGGGTCGCCTCTGGGGTGGTCTCTTGTCCCCTCCGTCACGGTCCTGTACTTTCTGGGGTGGTCTACCTCCCTCTCTGTCTCGGTCCTGTGCTTCTTGGGGTCGCCTCTGGGATGGTCTCTCATCCTCTCCGTCACGGTCCTGTGCTTCTTGGGGTCGCCTCTGGGACGGTCTCTCGTCCCCTCCGTCACGGTCCTGTGCTTCCTGGGGTTGCCTCTGGGACGGTCTCTTGTCCCCTCCGTCACGGTCCTGTGCTTTCTGGGGTGGTCTACCTCCCTCTCCGTCTCGGTCCTGTGCTTCCTGGGGTCGCCTCTGGGGCAGTCTCTTGTCCCCTCTGTCACGGTCCTGTACTTTCTGGGGTGGTCTAGCTCCCTCTCTGTCTCGGTCCTGTGCTTCTTGGGGTCGACTCTGGGATGGTCTCTCGTCCCCTCCGTCACGGTCCTGTGCTTCCTGGGGTTGCCTCTGGGACGGTCTCTTGTCCCCTCCGTCACGGTCTTGTGCTTTCTGGGGTGGTCTACCTCCCCCTCCGTCATGGTCCTGTGCTTTCTGGGGTCGTCTCTTGGACGGTCTCTTGTCCTCTCCCTCTCGGTCCTGTGCTTCCTGGGGTCGCTTCTGGGACGGTCTTTTGTCCCCTCCGTCACGGTCCTGTGCTTCCTGGGGTTGCCTCTGGGACGGTCTCTTGTCCCCTCCGTCACGGTCATGTGCTTCCTGGGGTCGCCTCTGGGGTGGTCTCTTGTCCCCTCTGTCACGGTCCTGTGCTTCCTGGAGTGGTCTACCTCCCTCTCGGTCCTGTGCTTCCTGGGGTCGCTTCTGGGACGGTCTCTTGTCCTCTCCCTCTCGGTCCTGTGCTTCCTGGGGTCGCTTCTGGGACGGTCTCTTGTCCCCTCCGTCACGGTCCTGTGCTTCCTGGGGTCGCTTCTGGGACGGTCTCTTGTCCCCTCCGTCACGGTCCTGTGCTTCCTGGGGTCGCCCCTGGGGTGGCCTCTGGGGTGGTCTCTTGTCCCCTCCGTCACGGTCCTGTGCTTCTTGGGGTCGTCTCTGGGGCAGTCTCTTATCCCCTCTGTCACGGTCCTGTGCTTCCTGGGGTGGTCTACCTCCCTCTCGGTCCTGTGCTTCCTGGGGTCGCCTCTGGGATGGTCCCTTGTCCCCTCCGTCTCGGTCCTGTGCTTCCTGGGGTCGCCTCTGGGGTGGTCTCTTGTCCCCTTCATCACGGTCCTGTGCTTCCTGGGGTGGTCTACCTCCCTCTCTGTCTCGGTCCTGTGCTTCCTGGGGTCGACTCTGGGACGGTCTCTCGTCCTCTCCGTCACGGTCCTGTGTTTTCTGGGGTGGTCTACCTCCCTCTCGGTCCTGTGCTTCTTGGGGTTGCCTCTGGGACGGTCTCTTGTCCTCTCCGTCTCGGTCCTCTGCTTCCTGGGGTCGTCTCTGGGATGGTCTCTCGTCCCCTCCGTCACGGTCCTGTGGTTCTTGGGGTCGTTTCTGGGGTGGTCTCTTGTCCCCTCCGTCACGGTCCTGTGGTTCTTGGGGTCGTTTCTGGGGTGGTCTCTTGTCCCCTCCGTCACGGTTCTGTGCTTCCTGGGGTCGCCTCTGGGGTGGTCTCTTGTCCCCTCCGTCACGGTCCTGTGCTTCCTGGGGTGGTGAAACTGGACTCCTGGTGCCTGTCGCTCCAGCACCAGGAGCAGGTGTCGGGATGATGCTCGGACCCTCGCCGGCCCGGTCCGGCTGCTCCACGGCGCTAGGCCCGCGGGCCTGCGGGTCGCCCTGCGGGGACAGTTCCGCCCCCCCGGGAGCCAGAGGAAGAGAGTGGGGAGGAGGAGGAGGAGGGGGGGAGGCAGCTCTGGGGGTCTCCGCGGACGCCGGGCGCTTGGAGACTGCTGGCGGCTTGCGGGGGGGTCCCCCGGGGGTCCCCTTGGCCGGGAGTCTGGGGGTCACTCTGCGTCCGGCGGACACAGGGGTGGCCCTGTCGGGCACCGGCTTGGGTCTGCCGGGGGAGGGAGGGAGGGTCTTCGACCCCGAGACCGCGCTGCTCGTGGGGCTCCTGCCCCAGGGGGTCCCCTCCTCCTCGCTGGCGTTTCCGGGAGCCCCCATCCCGACCCGGTGCCTCTGGGGGGGCCCGCCTGGCCTGGACTGGTTGTGGGCCGGACCCGGGCCCTGGTCCCGGTCCCGGTGCTGGCTCTGGCGCTGGCCGAGGCGCGGAGGAGCTCTGCTGACGGTTCTGTTGGGGTGGGCTCTAACCGGGCCAGCCCCTCGGTCCCTCGCCGCCGAGCCGGGGAGCTCGGCCCGGGATTGCTCCCGGGACTCGGCGCCGCTGCCCCGGACTGCCGGACCGGGCCGGTCCTGGTTCTGGTCCCGGTCCTGTTCCCCGTCCTGGTTCTGTTCCGGGTCCGGTTGAGGCGTGGGCCTGCTCTCCCTCACCAGGACCGTGATGTTGGACCGGGCCGGCGGGGGACGGGCCTCAGAACCCGGGCTTGGACCGCCTCCGGAGTCCGACCCGCGCCCCGCTCCCTGGGCTCTGCTCCCGTCCGGGTCTCCTCTCTGGGTCGGTGTTCTGGCAGGATCCGGGCCCGGTTTCTTCCTGGGACTGCCGCCGTTCCCCGGCCCGATTCTGGTGCCGCTGTGCCGGTCCTGAGCCTGAGAGACGGGCCGTTTGGGCTGGGCGGTCCCGGAGTCCCCCGGCCCGCTGGCGCCCCGGCCCGAGTACAGGTCCGGCTTCGTCGTCTTCCGAGCCGGAGCGCCGGCGGCCTTGGCAACGGTATCCGGGCGCGGTGCGGACGGCGTTCCTATGGAAACGGGCGATCGGAGAGTTCAGGACCCTCGCTCTCGGGGGGAAACGAGACGCGCGCTAGGAGTCAAAACACCAGCCGTCTCCTGCTCCTCAGCTCACTGCTCACAAATTCACCCACATCTCCTCTCACTGTGTCTCCCGTCCTGCTGTGTGTGTTTATGACTGAGGGGCTCCCTGTGATCTCCTCTCTCTCTCTCACTGTGTCTCCTGTCCTGCTGTGTGTGTTTATGACTGAGGGGCTCTCTGTGATCTCCTCTCTCTCTCACTGTGTCTCCCGTCCTGCTGTGTGTGTTTATGACTGAGGGGCTCCCTGTGCTCTCCTCTCCCTCACTGTGTCTCCTGTCCTGCTGTGTGTTTATGACTGAGGGGCTCCCTGTGATCTCCTCTCTCTCACTGTGTCCCCTGTCCTGCTGTGTGTGTTTATGACTGAGGGGCTCCTGTGATCTCCTCTCTCTCACTGTGTCCCCTGTCCTGCTGTGTGTGTTTATGACTGAGGGACTCCCTGTGATCTCCTCTCTCTCACTGTGTCTCCTGTCCTGCTGTGTGTGTTTATGACTGAGGGACTCCCTGTGATCTCCTCTCTCTCACTGTGTCTCCTGTCCTGCTGTGTGTGTTCATGACTGAGGGGCTCCCTGTGATCTCCTCTCTCTCTCACTGTGTCTCCTGTCCTGCTGTGTGTGTTTATGACTGAGGGGCTTCCTGTGCTCTCCTCTCTCTCACTGTGTCTCCCGTCCTGCTGTGTTTGTTTATGACTGAGGGGCTCCCTGTGATCTCCTCTCTCTCACTGTGTCCCCTGTCCTGCTGTGTGTGTTTATGACTAAGGGGCTCCCTGTGATCTCCTCTCTCTCACTGTGTCTCCTGTCCTGCTGTGTGTGTTTATGACTGAGGGGCTCCCTGTGCTCTCCTCTCTCTCACTGTGTCTCCTGTCCTGCTGTGTGTGTTTATGACTGAGGGGCTTCCTGTGCTCTCCTCTCTCTCACTGTGTCTCCTGTCCTGCTGTGTGTGTGTTTATGACTGAGGGGCTCCCTGTGCTCTCCTCTCTCTCACTGTGTCTCCTGTCCTGCTGTGTGTGTTTATGACTGAGGTGCTCCCTGTGATCTCCTCCTATACGATAAGGACAGGAGCCACAGTCGGTCCAGGGTGACTACAGCGCAGTGATACTGGCGGCCTCAGCCGGCAGCTGCTCCTGGAGAGGAGAAAAGGAGGTCATCAGTCTGGACACCGGTCGGACTGGGGCGCAGGGGCGCCCCCGCCTGCTGGAGGAGGGAGAGGGGTCAGCGATCCCGAGCTGGAAGAGAGCCGGGGGGGCGATGGGGCGCCGCCCTTCACATTTCCAGGGATGTGTGGATGAGCTCCTGTCACCCTGCGCGCGGGCGACTGGTCTCTCCATCTCTCCGTCTGTCTGTCTGCTGCGACTCTGTCTCACTCTGTCACCCAGTCAACACGTGATACTGTCTCGAGCGAGTCGTCTCTCGGCCTCTCTGTCCGTCCTGAGATCAATCTCAGCTGATCTGTCTCTCGGCCTCTCTGTCCGTCCTGAGATCAATCTCATCTGACCTGTCTCTCAGTCTCTGTTATTCAATCTCTGTGTATCGATCTGTCTCTCAAGGTCTGTTTGTCTACCTGAGCTCCAGTCTCAGCCTCATCTACCTGAGCTCCTGTCTCAGTCTCATCTACCTGAGCTCCAGTCTCAGCCTCATCTACCTGAGCTCCTGTCTCAGCCTCATCTACCTGAGCTCCTGTCTCAGCCTCATCTACCTGAGCTCCTGTCTCAGCCTCATCTACCTGAGCTCCAGTCTCAGCCTCATCTACCTGAGCTCCTGTCTCAGCCTCATCTACCTGAGCTCCTGTCTCAGTCTCATCTACCTGAGCTCCTGTCTCAGCCTCATCTACCTGAGCTCCTGTCTCAGCCTCATCTACCTGAGCTCCTGTCTCAGTCTCATCTACCTGAGCTCCAGTCTCAGCCTCATCTACCTGAGCTCCTGTCTCAGCCTCATCTACCTGAGCTCCTGTCTCAGTCTCATCTACCTGAGCTCCAGTCTCAGCCTCATCTACCTGAGCTCCTGTCTCAGCCTCATCTACCTGAGCTCCTGTCTCAGCCTCATCTACCTGAGCTCCAGTCTCAGCCTCATCTACCTGAGCTCCTGTCTCAGCCTCATCTACCTGAGCTCCTGTCTCAGTCTCATCTACCTGAGCTCCTGTCTCAGCCTCATCTACCTGAGCTCCTGTCTCAGCCTCATCTACCTGAGCTCCTGTCTCAGTCTCATCTACCTGAGCTCCAGTCTCAGCCTCATCTACCTGAGCTCCTGTCTCAGCCTCATCTACCTGAGCTCCTGTCTCAGTCTCATCTACCTGAGCTCCAGTCTCAGCCTCATCTACCTGAGCTCCTGTCTCAGCCTCATCTACCTGAGCTCCTGTCTCAGTCTCATCTACCTGAGCTCCAGTCTCAGCCTCATCTACCTGAGCTCCTGTCTCAGTCTCATCTACCTGAGCTCCTGTCTCAGTCTCATCTACCTGAGCTCCAGTCTCAGCCTCATCTACCTGAGCTCCTGTCTCAGTCTCATCTACCTGAGCTCCTGTCTCAGCCTCATCTACCTGAGCTCCTGTCTCAGCCTCATCTACCTGAGCTCCTGTCTCAGTCTCATCTACCTGAGCTCCTGTCTCAGTCTCATCTACCTGAGCTCCAGTCTCAGCCTCATCTACCTGAGCTCCTGTCTCAGCCTCATCTACCTGAGCTCCTGTCTCAGCCTCATCTACCTGAGCTCCTGTCTCAGCCTCATCTACTGTGTCTTTCTGTTTATCTGTGTCACCGTCTCACAATCAGTGAGTCAGCTGCTGAAACGGAGCCGGTCATCAAGCTGTCCAAACCTCTGCTAACTTCCCTCTGTCGCCCTCGAACCCTGATGGGCACTGTCGTCCCCGCCCCGCCCCTCCCCGCCGTGCCCCACCCACCGGGCGTGGCCTGGACCGTGACGGGCGGGCTCTGGCCCCGCCCTCTCTCCGCCCACAGCGTGACGTTGTACTGGAGTCCGGCCTGCAGCTGCGGGAGGTGGGCGGAGCTCTTGTCCCGGGGGAGGGTCATCTCCTGGGCCGGACCCCGCCCATCACTGGGCACGTAGGTGAGGCGGTACCTGTCAATCACAGACACCGAGCGATCCCATTGGATGATCACAGAAGAGGTGGTTGTCTTGACCACATGGAGGTTCTTGGGACCAGAGATCACTGTAAGAGAGAGATTGACAGACATCCTACAGACACGCTGACTGGACACTCCAGTACATGAACACTGCACTGAGAGAGAGAGGGGTTCATACAGACACACTGACTGGACACTCCAGTACATGAACACTGCACTGAGAGAGAGAGGGGTTCATACACACACACTGACTGGACACTCCAGTACATGAACACTGCACTGAGAGAGAGAGAGGGGTTCATACAGACACACTGACTGGACACTCCAGTACATGAACACTGACCTGGGAGAGTGAGGGGGTGAGTACAGACACTTACAGGTCCTGAAGTGCGTGCTGCTCTCTGCGCCCTGTCTCCTGTCCTTCTCGGCCCTGACTGACACACGGTACTCCTGTGCGGGGGCCAGTCCTGTCTGTGTGTAGGTGGTGAGCCCCCCCCTCACCTGCGATGTCACCTTCTGATCGCTCTCCTTCTGCGGGCGACAGGAGCAGAGGCGTGGACACACTGGGGACCCCACAGCTCCACCACAAGAGGGGGAGTCTCAGCGGGACCCCGTGGCTGGAGTCTGGACTGTGCAGAACAGCAGGATGTCCGGCAGGGCAGTGCAGGCAGCCCTCTGCACCTCAGCCCTCAGACTACAGTACTGCAGAGAACAGCAGAGGGGTGCAGTACACAACACTACAGTGTGGTACAGTGGTGTACAGTATACAACAGTACAGTGGTGTACAGTGGTGTACAGTACACAACAGTACAGTGTTGTACAGTGGTGTACAGTATACAACGGTACGGTGTGGTACAGTGGTGTACAGTATACAGCAGTACAGTGTTGTACAGTGTTGAAGACTGTGGTGCAGTATACAACAGTACAATGTTGTACAGTGTTGTACAGTATACAGCAGTACAGTGTTGTACAGTGTTGAAGACTGTGGTGCAGTATACACCAGTACAGTGTTGTACAGTATACAGCAGTACAGTGTTGTACAGTGTTGAAGACTGTGGCGCAGTATACACCAGTACAGTGTTGTACAGTATACACCAGTACAGTGTTGTACAGTGTTGAAGACTGTGGTGTGGTATACAACAGTACAGTGTTGTACAGTGTTGTACAGTATACACCAGTACAGTGTTGTACAGTGTTGAAGACTGTGGTGTGGTATACACCAGTACAGTGTTGTACAGTATACACCTGTACAGTGTTGAAGACTGTGGTGCAGTATACACCAGTACAGTGTTGTACAGTGTTGTACAGTATACACCAGTACAGTGTTGTACAGTGTTGAAGACTGTGGTGCAGTATACACCAGTACAGTGGTGTACAGTATACACCAGTACAGTGTTGTACAGTGTTGAAGACTGTGGTGCAGTATACACCAGTACAGTGTTGTACAGTGTTGTACAGTATACACCAGTACAGTGTTGTACAGTGTTGAAGACTGTGGCGCAGTATACACCAGTACAGTGTTGTACAGTGTTGAAGACTGTGGTGTGGTATACAACAGTACAGTGTTGTACAGTGTTGTACAGTATACACCAGTACAGTGTTGTACAGTGTTGAAGACTGTGGTGCAGTATACACCAGTACAGTGTTGTACAGTGTTGTACAGTATACAGCAGTACAGTGTTGTACAGTGTTGAAGACTGTGGTGTGGTATACAACAGTACAGTGGAGTGTGGTACAGTACATTTCAGCACAGTACAGCATGGCAGACAGTGTGTGTCATGTGTGACTCTGCATGCACACACACACACACACTTCTCTCTCTGTGTGTCAGTGTGTCAGCGATCCAGCTGTGTTGCTGTGATGTCATCTCCTGGACCAGCAGCCCTGTTTCTGCACACTGTTTTCCTGTCGCCCCGGGCAACAGGATCCCACATCTGCGCTCTGCTCGTCAGCCTGCTGCTGCAGAGACAGCCCCTGTGTGGGAACTGGGCTCCCCCAGTCCGACCAGTCCTTCCTGTCTGTCCGCGGAGCTCAGGCGACACACCGCTGGCCAGCAGCGGGCCAGGCCCCCTGGTCACCTGGACTGCCACACCCACAGTGCCACTGCTGACGCCCTGTGTCACTCCTGCAGTCAGTCAGAGTGAGAGCTGTGTCACTCCTGCAGTCAGAGTGAGAGCTGTGTCACTCCTGCAGTCAGTCAGTGTGAGAGCTGTGTCACTCCTGCAGTCAGTCAGAGTGAGAGCTGGGTCACTCCTGCAGTCAGTCAGAGTGAGAGCTGTGTCACTCCTGCAGTCAGAGTGAGAGCTGTGTCACTCCTGCAGTCAGAGTGAGAGCTGTGTCACTCCTGCAGTCAGTCAGAGTGAGAGCTGTGTCACTCCTGCAGTCAGTGTGAGAGCTGTGTCACTCCTGCAGTCAGTCAGAGTGAGAGCCCAGTCACTCCTGCAGTCAGTCAGAGTGAGAGCTGTGTCACTCCTGCAGTCAGTCAGAGTGAGAGCTGTGTCACTCCTGCAGTCAGTCAGAGTGAGAGCTGTGTCACTCCTGCAGTCAGAGTGAGAGCTGTGTCACTCCTGCAGTCAGTCAGAGTGAGAGCTGTGTCACTCCTGCAGTCAGTCAGAGTGAGAGCTGTGTCACTCCTGCAGTCAGTCAGTGTGAGAGCTGTGTCACTCCTGCAGTCAGTCAGAGTGAGAGCTGTGTCACTCCTGCAGTCAGTCAGTGTGAGAGCTGTGTCACTCCTGCAGTCAGTCAGAGAGCTGTGTCACTCCTGCAGTCAGAGTGAGAGCTGTGTCACTCCTGCAGTCAGTGTGAGAGCTGTGTCACTCCTGCAGTCAGTCAGAGTGAGAGCCCAGTCACTCCTGCAGTCAGTCAGAGTGAGAGCTGTGTCACTCCTGCAGTCAGTCAGTGTGAGAGCTGTGTCACTCCTGCAGTCAGTCAGAGAGCTGTGTCACTCCTGCAGTCAGTCAGTGTGAGAGCTGTGTCACTCCTGCAGTCAGTGTGAGAGCTGTGTCACTCCTGCAGTCAGTCAGTGTGAGAGCTGTGTCACTCCTGCAGTCAGTCAGAGTGAGAGCTGTGTCACTCCTGCAGTCAGTCAGAGTGAGAGCTGTGTCACTCCTGCAGTCAGAGTGAGAGCTGTGTCACTCCTGCAGTCAGTCAGTGTGAGAGCTGTGTCACTCCTGCAGTCAGTCAGAGTGAGAGCTGTGTCACTCCTGCAGTCAGTCAGAGTGAGAGCTGTGTCACTCCTGCAGTCAGTCAGTGTGAGAGCTGTGTCACTCCTGCAGTCAGAGTGAGAGCTGTGTCACTCCTGCAGTCAGTCAGAGTGAGAGCTGTGTCACTCCTGCAGTCAGTGTGAGAGCTGTGTCACTCCTGCAGTCAGTCAGTGTGAGAGCTGTGTCACTCCTGCAGTCAGTCAGTGTGAGAGCTGTGTCACTCCTGCAGTCAGTCAGAGTGAGAGCTGTGTCACTCCTGCAGTCAGTCAGAGTGAGAGCTGTGTCACTCCTGGAGTCAGTCAGTGTGAGAGCTGTGTCACTCCTGCAGTCAGTCAGTGTGAGAGCTGTGTCACTCCTGCAGTCAGTCAGAGTGAGAGCTGGGTCACTCCTGCAGTCAGTCAGTGTGAGAGCTGTGTCACTCCTGCAGTCAGAGTGAGAGCTGTGTCACTCCTGCAGTAAGAGTGAGAGCTGTGTCACTCCTGCAGTCAGTCAGTGTGAGAGCTGTGTCACTCCTGCAGTCAGTGTGAGAGCTGTGTCACTCCTGCAGTCAGTCAGAGTGAGAGCTGTGTCACTCCTGCAGTAAGAGTGAGAGCTGTGTCACTCCTGCAGTCAGTCAGTGTGAGAGCTGTGTCACTCCTGCAGTCAGTCAGTGTGAGAGCTGTGTCACTCCTGCAGTCAGTCAGTGTGAGAGCTGTGTCACTCCTGCAGTCAGTCAGAGAGCTGTGTCACTCCTGCAGTCAGTCAGTGTGAGAGCTGTGTCACTCCTGCAGTCAGAGTGAGAGCTGTGTCACTCCTGCAGTAAGAGTGAGAGCTGTGTCACTCCTGCAGTCAGTCAGTGTGAGAGCTGTGTCACTCCTGCAGTCAGTGTGAGAGCTGTGTCACTCCTGCAGTCAGTCAGAGTGAGAGCTGTGTCACTCCTGCAGTAAGAGTGAGAGCTGTGTCACTCCTGCAGTCAGTCAGAGTGAGAGCTGTGTCACTCCTGCAGTCAGTCAGAGTGAGAGCTGTGTCACTCCTGCAGTCAGTCAGAGTGAGAGCTGTGTCACTCCTGCAGTCAGTCAGTGTGAGAGCTGTGTCACTCCTGCAGTCAGTCAGTGTGAGAGCTGGGTCACTCCTGCAGTCAGTCAGTGTGAGAGCTGTGTCACTCCTGCAGTCAGTGTGAGAGCTGTGTCACTCCTGCAGTCAGTCAGTGTGACCCCTGTCTGATCACTGGGGTCAGGACTGGGACTGATCCATGTCCGGACTGATCGGAGTCCGAATGGCTCTTACCCCACTGCTGAAGGTGATGTGGTAACTGTCCACTGGGGCCGTGGGGCGTGTCCAGGTCAGAGTGACCGAGGAGTCTGTGATGTTACTGGTGTTCAGCTGGAGCACAACTGGAACAACTGGATCAGAGAGAGGGGTTAACACACACTGACTGGACACTCCAGTACATGAACACTGCACTGAGAGAGAGAGAGGGGTTCATACACACACACTGACTGGACACTCCAGTACATGAACACTGCACTGAGAGAGAGAGGGGTTCACACAGACACACTGACTGGACACTCCAGTACATGAACACTGCACTGAGAGAGAGAGGGGTTCATACACACACACTGACTGGACACTCCAGTACATGAACACTGCACTGAGAGAGAGAGGGGTTCACACAGACACACTGACTGGACACTCCAGTACATGAACACTGCACTGAGAGAGAGAGGGGTTCATACAGACACACTGACTGGACACTCCAGTACATGAACACTGCACTGAGAGAGAGAGAGGGGTTCATACACACACACTGACTGGACACTCCAGTACATGAACACTGCACTGAGAGAGAGGGGTTAATACAGACACACCGACTGGACACTCCAGTACATGAACACTGCACTGAGAGAGAGAGGGGTTCATACAGACACACCGACTGGACACTCCAGTACATGAACACTGCACTGAGAGAGAGAGGGGTTCATACACACACACTGACTGGACACTCCAGTACATGAACACTGCACTGAGAGAGAGAGGGGTTCATACACACACACTGACTGGACACTCCAGTACATGAACACTGCACTGAGAGAGAGAGGGGTTCATACATACACACTGACTGGACACTCCAGTACATGAACACTGCACTGAGAGAGAGAGGGGTTCATACACACACACTGACTGGACACTCCAGTACATGAACACTGCACTGAGAGAGAGAGGGGTTCATACACACACACTGACTGGACACTCCAGTACATGAACACTGCACTGAGAGAGAGAGGGGTTCATACACACACACTGACTGGACACTCCAGTACATGAACACTGCACTGAGAGAGAGAGGGGTTCATACACACACACTGACTGGACACTCCAGTACATGAACACTGCACTGAGAGAGAGAGGGGTTCACACACACACACACTGACTGGACACTCCAGTACATGAACACTGCACTGAGAGAGAGGGGTTCATACACACACACTGACTGGACACTCCAGTACATGAACACTGCACTGAGAGAGAGAGAGGGGTTCATACACACACACTGACTGGACACTCCAGTACATGAACACTGCACTGAGAGAGAGAGGGGTTCATACACACACACTGACTGGACACTCCAGTACATGAACACTGCACTGAGAGAGAGAGGGGTTCATACACACACTGACTGGACACTCCAGTACATGAACACTGCACTGAGAGAGAGAGGGGTTCATACACACACACTGACTGGACACTCCAGTACATGAACACTGCACTGAGAGAGAGAGAGGGGTTCATACAGACACACTGACTGGACACTCCAGTACATGAACACTGCACTGAGAGAGAGAGGGGTTCATACAGACACACTGACTGGACACTCCAGTACATGAACACTGCACTGAGAGAGAGAGGGGTTCATACACACACCCTGACTGGACACTCCAGTACATGAACACTGCACTGAGAGAGAGGGGTTCATACAGACACACTGACTGGACACTCCAGTACATGAACACTGCACTGAGAGAGAGAGGGGTTCACACAGACACACTGACTGGACACTCCAGTACATGAACACTGCACTGAGAGAGAGAGGGGTTCATACACACACCCTGACTGGACACTCCAGTACATGAACACTGCACTGAGAGAGAGAGGGGTTCATACACACACACTGACTGGACACTCCAGTACATGAACACTGCACTGAGAGAGAGAGGGGTTCATACACACACACTGACTGGACACTCCAGTACATGAACACTGCACTGAGAGAGAGAGGGGTTCATACACACACACTGACTGGACACTCCAGTACATTAACACTGCACTGAGAGAGAGAGGGGTTCATACACACACACTGACTGGACACTCCAGTACATGAACACTGCACTGAGAGAGAGAGGGGTTCATACAGACACACTGACTGGACACTCCAGTACATGAACACTGCACTGAGAGAGAGAGGGGTTCATACAGACACACTGACTGGACACTCCAGTACATGAACACTGCACTGAGAGAGAGAGGGGTTCATACACACACACTGACTGGACACTCCAGTACATGAACACTGCACTGAGAGAGAGGGGTTAATACACACACACTGACTGGACACTCCAGTACATTAACACTGCACTGAGAGAGAGAGAGGGGTTCATACACACACACTGACTGGACACTCCAGTACATGAACACTGCACTGAGAGAGAGAGGGGTTCATACACACACACTGACTGGACACTCCAGTACATGAACACTGCACTGAGAGAGAGAGGGGTTCATACACACACACTGACTGGACACTCCAGTACATTAACACTGCACTGAGAGAGAGAGGGGTTCATACACACACCCTGACTGGACACTCCAGTACATGAACACTGCACTGAGAGAGAGAGGGGTTCATACACACACACTGACTGGACACTCCAGTACATGAACACTGCACTGAGAGAGAGAGGGGTTCATACACACACACTGACTGGACACTCCAGTACATGAACACTGCACTGAGAGAGAGAGGGGTTCATACACACACACTGACTGGACACTCCAGTACATTAACACTGCACTGAGAGAGAGAGGGGTTCATACACACACACTGACTGGACACTCCAGTACATGAACACTGCACTGAGAGAGAGAGGGGTTCATACAGACACACTGACTGGACACTCCAGTACATGAACACTGCACTGAGAGAGAGAGGGGTTCATACAGACACACTGACTGGACACTCCAGTACATGAACACTGCACTGAGAGAGAGAGGGGTTCATACACACACACTGACTGGACACTCCAGTACATGAACACTGCACTGAGAGAGAGGGGTTAATACACACACACTGACTGGACACTCCAGTACATTAACACTGCACTGAGAGAGAGAGAGGGGTTCATACACACACACTGACTGGACACTCCAGTACATGAACACTGACCTGTGCTGCAGTCCACTCCAGTGTAGCCCACGTCACAGACACACTCGCCCTGCACACAGCGCCCCCTGTCTCTGCAGTTACCCGGGCAGGCCGGAGGCGGGGTGGTGGGCGGGGCGACCGATTGGCTGCAGTCTGGACCGCCGTAACCCGGGCGACACTGGCACCCCCCCCTCACGCAGCTGCCCCGCCCGCTGCAGTCCCCGGGGCAACGGGGGCGGGAGCAGTCCTCTCCCGAGCGCCCCGATTCGCAGACGCACCTGCCGCTCACGCAGCGGCCCCGCCCGCTGCAGTCCCCGGGGCAGGAGGGGGCGCCACAGTCTTCCCCCGTGAAGCCCCCGTCACAGACGCACTTGCCCTCGACGCACTGCCCCCTGCTGTTACAGCCCGCGGGGCAGGACTGGACCCCGCAGCTCGGCCCCGTGAACCCAGGGAAGCAGACGCAGCGGCCCTCCTCACAGCGGCCCTGGTCACTGCAGTCGTCCGGACACACCTGAGGGGCACAGCTGCCCGGCCCTGAGAGACAGGGAGAGGAGTGTCTCTGGGGTCTGTGTGAGGGTCTGGACTCCCCTCTCTGTGTGAGGTGTGTCTCTGGGGTCTGTGTGAGGGTCTGGACTCCTCTCTCTGTGTGAGGAGTGTCTCTGGGGTCTGTGTGAGGGTCTGGACTCCTCTCTCTGTGTGAGGAGTGCCTCTGGGGTCTGTGTGAGGGTCTGGACTCCTCTCTCTGTGTGAGGAGTGTCTCTGGGGTCTGTGTGAGGGTCTGGACTCCCCTCTCTGTGTGAGGAGTGCCTCTGGGGTCTGTGTGAGGGTCTGGACTCCTCTCTCTGTGTGAGGAGTGCCTCTGGGGTCTGTGTGAGGGGCTGGACTCCTCTCTCTGTGTGAGGAGTGCCTCTGGGGTCTGTGTGAGGGTCTGGACTCCTCTCTCTGTGTGAGGAGTGCCTCTGGGGTCAGTGTGAGGGTCTGGACTCCTCTCTCTGTGTGAGGAGTGTCTCTGGGGTCTGTGTGAGGGTCTGGACTCCTCTCTCTGTGTGAGGAGTGTCTCTGGGGTCTGTGTGAGGGTCTGGACTCCTCTCTCTGTGTGAGGAGTGTCTCTGGGGTCTGTGTGAGGGTCTGGACTCCTCTCTCTGTGTGAGGAGTGTCTCTGGGGACTGTGTGAGGGTCTAGACTCCTCTCTCTGTGTGAGGAGTGTCTCTGGGGTCTGTGTGAGGGTCTGTGCTCCTCTCTCTGTGTGAGGAGTGCCTCTGGGGTCTGTGTGAGGGTCTGTGCTCCTCTCTCTGTGTGAGGAGTGCCTCTGGGGTCTGTGTGAGGGTCTGGACTCCTCTCTCTGTGTGAGGGGTGTCTCTGGGGTCTGTGTGAGGGTCTGGACTCCTCTCTCTGTGTGAGGAGTGTCTCTGGGGTCTGTGTGAGGGTCTGGACTCCTCTCTCTGTGTGAGGAGTGCCTCTGGGGTCTGTGTGAGGGTCTGGGCTCCTCTCTCTGTGTGAGGAGTGTCTCTGGGGTCTGTGTGAGGGTCTGGACTCCTCTCTCTGTGTGAGGAGTGCCTCTGGGGTCTGTGTGAGGGTCTGGGCTCCTCTCTCTGTGTGAGGAGTGTCTCTGGGGTCTGTGTGAGGGTCTGGACTCCTCTCTCTGTGTGAGGAGTGCCTCTGGGGTCTGTGTGAGGCTCTGGACTCCTCTCTCTGTGAGGAGTGTCTCTGGGGTCTGTGTGAGGGTCTAGACTCCTCTCTCTGTGTGAGGAGTGTCTCTGGGGTCTGTGTGAGGGTCTGGACTCCTCTCTCTGTGTGAGGAGTGCCTCTGGGGTCTGTGTGAGGGTCTGGGCTCCTCTCTCTGTGTGAGGAGTGTCTCTGGGGTCTGTGTGAGGGTCTGGACTCCTCTCTCTGTGTGAGGAGTGCCTCTGGGGTCTGTGTGAGGGTCTGGACTCCTCTCTCTCTGTGTGAGGAGTGCCTCTGGGGTCTGTGTGAGGGTCTGGACTCCTCTCTCTGTGTGAGGAGTGTCTCTGGGGTCTGTGTGAGGGTCTGGGCTCCTCTCTCTGTGTGAGGAGTGCCTCTGGGGTCTGTGTGAGGGTCTGGACTCCTCTCTCTGTGTGGGGAGTGTCTCTGGGGTCTGTGTGAGGGTCTGGACTCCTCTCTCTGTGTGAGGAGTGTCTCTGGGGTCTGTGTGAGGGTCTGGACTCCTCTCTCTGTGTGAGGAGTGCCTCTGGGGTCTGTGTGAGGGTCTGGACTCCTCTCTCTGTGTGAGGAGTGTCTCTGGGGTCTGTGTGAGGGTCTGGACTCCTCTCTCTGTGTGAGGAGTGTCTCTGGTGTCTGTGTGAGGGTCTGGACTCCTCTCTCTCTGTGTGAGGAGTGTCTCTGGGGTCTGTGTGAGGGTCTGGACTCCTCTCTCTGTGTGAGGAGTGTCTCTGGGGTCTGTGTGAGGGTCTAGACTCCTCTCTCTGTGTGAGGAGTGTCTCTGGGGTCTGTGTGAGGGTCTGGACTCCTCTCTCTCTGTGTGAGGAGTGTCTCTGGGGTCTGTGTGAGGGTCTGGACTCCTCTCTCTGTGTGAGGAGTGTCTCTGGGGTCTGTGTGAGGGTCTAGACTCCTCTCTCTGTGTGAGGAGTGTCTCTGGGGTCTGTGTGAGGGTCTGGACTCCTCTCTCTGTGTGAGGAGTGCCTCTGGGGTCTGTGTGAGGGTCTGGACTGCTCTCTCTGTGTGAGGAGTGTCTCTGGGGTCTGTGTGAGGGTCTGGACTCCTCTCTCTGTGTGAGGAGTGCCTCTGGGGTCTGTGTGAGGGTCTGGACTCCTCTCTCTGTGTGAGGAGTGTCTCTGGGGTCTGTGTGAGGGTCTAGACTCCTCTCTCTGTGTGAGGAGTGTCTCTGGGGTCTGTGTGAGGGTCTGGACTCCTCTCTCTGTGTGAGGAGTGTCTCTGGGGTCTGTGTGAGGGTCTGGACTCCTCTCTCTGTGTGAGGAGTGCCTCTGGGGTCTGTGTGAGGGTCAGGTCAGTCCAGTGTCTCTGTAGTCACCTGTGCCCGTTCGCTGTTCGCTGCAGCAGCCTCCCTGCGCGGTGCACTTCTCTCTCAGCTCGGACAGCTCGCCCTCCAGCCTCTCCAGCCTCTGCCTCAGGTCCGTCAGGTCCGGGGCTGTTCCCCCGGGGCAGGAGGGGACCAGGTTGATCCGGTGGGTCAGGACCAGAGGGGCGCCGGGCTCCAGCTCCACGGCGTCCGAGGCGCGCCCCTGCTCGCCGGCCTGGGGGCAGCCCTCCGACACCAGCACCTTCACGGCGCGGGCGGGCTCGGGGGAGAGGGGCGGGGCCTGGGGCTGGACCCGCCTCCCAGGGGGCGGGGGCGTTCCCTGATTGGCTGCCAGGGAGACCCAGAGGCAGAGGAAGGGGAGGGACCAGGAGAGACGCATCTTCGGGGGGGGGGGGGTGGTGGAGGGGTGGGAGTTGTTCCAGGGAGGGGGGAGAGCAGGGGGCGGCGGGGGTGGGGGGGGGGAGACTGCGAGCGAGGAAGGGCTTTTCGTTAAAGGGGAGGAGCTCTCCCAGAGAGGCAGCAAGGGGGCGTGCCCTCAGAGGGGAGGTCGGTGGGAGGGGGGTGGGGGCGCGAGGGCAGGGGCAGACTCTCTTTACCCCCCTCTCCGTCTTCAAGGGGAGGCCCCGCGCGCGGCTCTGGGGGGGAACAAGCAGAGAGAAGAGGAAGAGGAAGAGGAAGAGGGGGCTCAGGGGCGCGTCCCAGAAGCCCCTCCTCGCTTGCTGTCCCTCCCCGTACAGCCCTCGGCGCTTCGACGCAGCGAAGGGCAGCTCAGCGTGGGCGCCCAGTCTTCACAAAGCTCAGCACTCGATCGGGCAGACGCTCAGAGCCTCCGCAGCTACCTGCGGACCTGCCTGTCTCTCTGCACACCTGTCTTGAGTGTCTCTCTGTCTGTATATCGCTTCACCTGTCTGTCTCTCCACCTGTATATTAACTCACCTGTCTGATTGTCTCTCCACCTGTCTGTCTGTATATCGCTTCACCTGTCTGTCTCTCCACCTGTCTGTAAATCAGTTCCCCTGAGTGTCTCTCCACCTGTCTGTCTGTATATCGCTTCACCTGTCTGTCTCTCCACCTGTCTGTAAATCAGTTCCCCTGAGTGTCTCTCCACCTGTCTGTCTGTATATCAGTTCACCTGTCTGAGTGTCTCTCCACCTGTCTGTATATCGCTTCACCTGTCTTGAGCGTCTCTCCACCTGTCTCTCTGTCTGTCTGTCTCTCCACCTGTCTCTCTGTCTGTATAGCGCTTCACCTGTCTCTCTGTCTGAGTGTCTCTTCGCTCTGCCTCTCCATCTGTCTTGCTGTGTGTCTGTCTGCCTCTCTGTCCGTCCGATGCTGCAGGATTGCAGAACAGAGTAATATTTATCAATTCTGGCTGCCTGTCTCTCTGTCGCTGCCAAGAAGAAAAACATCTGTCAATTTTATCCAGCTTGAGTCCATCTCAGAATCTCTCGGTCTGCCGTCTGTGTGAGTGTGAGCGCCAGTCTCACAGCTTCTGCCTGTCTCTCTCTCCCTGAGCCGCGACCAGACCCCTCTGTCTGTCTGCCCATCTCTCTCTACCTGACCCCTCTGTCTGTCTGCCCATCTCTCTCTACCTGACCCCTCTGCCTGACTGCCCATCTCTCTCTACCTGACACCTCTGCCTGACTGCCCGTCTCTCTCTCCCTGAGCCACGACCAGACCCCTCTGCCTGACTGCCCGTCTCTCTCTCCCTGAACCACGACCAGACCCCTCTGCCTGACTGCCCGTCTCTCTCTCCCTGAACCAGGACCAGACCCCCCTGCCTGACTGCCCATCTCTCTCTACCTGAGCCGCGACCAGACCCCTCTGTCTGACTGCCCGTCTCTCTCTACCTGACCCCTCTGTCTGTCTGCCCATCTCTCTCTACCTGACCCCTCTGCCTGACTGCCCATCTCTCTCTACCTGACACCTCTGCCTGACTGCCCGTCTCTCTCTCCCTGAGCCACGACCAGACCCCTCTGCCTGACTGCCCGTCTCTCTCTCCCTGAACCACGACCAGACCCCTCTGCCTGACTGCCCGTCTCTCTCTCCCTGAACCAGGACCAGACCCCCCTGCCTGACTGCCCATCTCTCTCTACCTGAGCCGCGACCAGACCCCTCTGTCTGACTGCCCGTCTCTCTCTACCTGACCCCTCTGTCTGTCTGCCCATCTCTCTCTACCTGACCCCTCTGCCTGACTGCCCATCTCTCTCTACCTGACCCCTCTGCCTGACTGCCCATCTCTCTCTACCTGACCCCTCTGCCTGACTGCCCATCTCTCTCTACCTGACCCCTCTGCCTGACTTCCCATCTCTCTCTACCTGACCCCTCTGCCTGACTGCCCATCTCTCTCTACCAGACCCCTCTGCCTGACTGCCCATCTCTCTACCAGACCCCTCTGCCTGACTGCCCATCTCTCTCTCCCTGAGCTGCGACCAGACCCCTCTGCCTGACTGCCCATCTCTCTCTACCTGAACCACGACCAGACCCCTCTGCCTGACTGCCCGTCTCTCTCTACCTGAACCACAACCAGACCCCTCTGTCTGTCTGCCCATCTCTCTCTACCTGAACCATGACCAGACCCCTCTGTGTGACTGCCCATCTCTCTCTCCCTGAACCACAACCAGACCCCTCTGCCTGACTGCCCGTCTCTCTCTCCCTGAACCACGACCAGACCCCTCTGTCTGTCTGCCCATCTCTCTCTCCCTGAACCACGACCAGACCCCTCTGTGTGACTGCCCATCTCTCTCTACCTGACCCCTCTGCCTGACTGCCCATCTCTCTCTCCCTGACCCCTCTGTCTGTCTGCCCATCTCTCTCTACCTGACCCCTCTGCCTGACTGCCCATCTCTCTCTACCAGACCCCTCTGCCTGACTGCCCATCTCTCTCTCCCTGACCCCTCTGCCTGACTGCCCATCTCTCTCTACCTGACCCCTCTGCCTGACTGCCCATCTCTCTCTACCTGACACCTCTGCCTGACTGCCCGTCTCTCTCTCCCTGAGCCACGACCAGACCCCTCTGCCTGACTGCCCGTCTCTCTCTCCCTGAACCACGACCAGACCCCTCTGCCTGACTGCCCGTCTCTCTCTCCCTGAACCAGGACCAGACCCCCCTGCCTGACTGCCCATCTCTCTCTACCTGACCCTTCTGCCTGACCGCCCGTCTCTCTCTACCTGAACCACGACCAGACCCCTCTGTCTGACTGCCCATCTCTCTCTCCCTGAACCACGACCAGACCCCTCTGTCTGTCTGCCCATCTCTCTCTACCTGACCCCTCTGTCTGTCTGCCCATCTCTCTCTACCTGACCCCTCTGCCTGACTGCCCGTCTCTCTCTCCCTGAGCCACGACCAGACCCCTCTGTCTGACTGCCCGTCTCTCTCTCCCTGAACCACAACCAGACCCCTCTGCCTGACTGCCCATCTCTCTCTACCTGAGCCGCGACCAGACCCCTCTGTCTGTCTGCCCATCTCTCTCTACCTGACCCCTCTGTCTGTCTGCCCATCTCTCTCTACCTGATCCCTCTGTCTGTCTGCCCATCTCTCTCTACCTGACCCCTCTGCCTGACTGCCCATCTCTCTCTACCTGACCCCTCTGCCTGACTTCCCATCTCTCTCTACCTGACCCCTCTGCCTGACTGCCCGTCTCTCTCTCCCTGAACCACGACCAGACCCCTCTGCCTGACTGCCCGTCTCTCTCCCTGAACCACGACCAGACCCCTCTGCCTGACTGCCCATCTCTCTCTACCTGACCCCTCTGCCTGACCGCCCGTCTCTCTCTACCTGACCCCTCTGCCTGACTGCCCATCTCTCTCTACCTGACCCCTCTGCCTGACTGCCCGTCTCTCTCTCCCTGAGCCACGACCAGACCCCTCTGCCTGACTGCCCGTCTCTCTCCCTGAACCAGGACCAGACCCATCTCTCTCTCCCTGAGCCACGACCAGACCCCTCTGCCTGACTGCCCGTCTCTCTCTCCCTCTGCAGGTACTGTATCTCTCTCTGCACCAGTGCCCGATTCAGTCTCCTGTCTCCAGGACAGTGAGCAAGACAAGGAGACGTCCTCATCCCGGTCGGCCTGACTGCCCGCCTGTCTCACTCTCCGCCCCCAGGCGGCTGTCTGTCTGCGTCTCTCCAAGAAGAAGAGGTCTTACCTGGGACAGAGTGGACCGTGTTGGAGGTGTCTCTCTCTCTCTCCCTCTCTGTCTGTGTGTCGCAGGTCGTCTGTCTGCCTGCCTGCCTGTCTGTCTGTCTGTCTGTCACTCGGCTCTCAGAGTCTGTGATTGAATGAGAGAAGCAGGGAGAGAGAGCAGGGAGAGGGAGGGGTGGGAGGGGAGAGAGGAGAGAGAGAGAGAGAGAGCAGTAAATGAAAAACGCTCTCATTCTCCAAAAATGTCAGGCTCCCCACTCGCTCTCCCCCTGTTTCTGTGATGTCATTCAGTGTTTTTACACGTCCCGAAGGGGTGAAGCCGTGTTCTGGAAAACTCTCTGATCTGTAGGATGCTCCGCGTGTCTGGGGCTGCCGGAGATAACCTGCACTGCTGAAGGGCCGAGCGGTTTAAAAACCTGTACTTCTGTACTTCACTGTGTCTCCCGTCCTGCTGTGTGTGTTTATGACTGAGGGATTCCCTGTGATCTCCCCTCTCTCTCACTGTGTCTCCTGTCCTGCTGTGTGTGTTTATGACTGAGGGACTCCCTGTGATCTCCTCTCTCTCACTGTGTCCCCTGTCCTGCTGTGTGTGTTTATGACTGAGGGGCTCCCTGTGCTCTCCCCTCTCTCTCACTGTGTCTCCTGTCCTGCTGTGTGTGTTTATGACTGAGGGATTCCCTGTGATCTCCTCTCTCTCTCACTGTGTCTCCTGTCCTTCGGTGTTTATGACTGAGGGACTCCCTGTGATCTCCTCTCTCTCACTGTGTCTCCTGTCCTGCTGTGTGTGTTTATGACTGAGGTGCTCCCTGTGATCTCCTCTCTCTCACTGTGTCTCCTGTCCTGCTGTGTGTGTTTATGACTGAGGGGCTCCCTGTGCTCTCCTCTCTCTCACTGTGTCTCCTGTCCTGCTGTGTGTGTCTATGACTGAGGGGCTCTCTGTGATCTCCTCTCTCTCACTGTGTCTCCTGTCCCGCTGTGTGTGTTTATGACTGAGGGGCTCCCTGTGATCTCCTCTCTCTCTCTCACTGTGTCTCCTGTCCTGCTGTGTGTGTTTATGACTGAGGGGCTCTCTGTGATCTCCTCTCTCTCACTGTGTCCCCTGTCCTGCAGTGTGTGTTTATAACTGAGGGGCTCCCTGTGATCTCCTCTCTCTCACTGTGTCCCCTGTCCTGCTGTGTGTGTTTATGACTGAGGGGCTGTGCTGTCCTCTCTCTCACTGTGTCTCCTGTCCTGCTGTGTGTGTTTATGACTGAGGGGCTCCCTGTGCTCTCCTCTCTCTCACTGTGTCTCCTGTCCTGCTGTGTGTGTTTATGACTGAGGGGCTGTGCTGTCCTCTCTCTCCCTGTGAGACAGACAGGCTAGGACACACAGCCCCTCAGTCACTGCAGCTGTGATCCCCTGCCAGTGGTTCAGGACGGAGTCAATGCCTTTATTCACTCTCATCTTATTTATTTTTCAATTTTCTGCAGTTTCAGCTGCGGCTGGAGGGACTGGGAGAGAGAGAGAGAGAGAGAGGGGGGGAGGGGGGGTCTCTGGGGCCTTTCCGATCCTGCAGGGGCGACTGTCTGAAACACCCCCCCCCCACCCCACACACACATGAACAGACTGCGTGGGGTGCGCACCCCAAAAACCATCCCAGCATTGCACCCCCAGACACCCCTGGGGTTCACCCTGTCCCAGCCCGAGAGAGGAGGAGAGAGAGAGGAGGGAGAGAAGGAGGAGAGAGAGAGGAGGAGTGATGAGCAGAGAGAGAGGAGGAAGAGAAGAGGACAGATGAAGAGAGAGAGAGGAGGGAGAGAAAGAGGAGAGGAGGAGAGAGACAGGAGGAGTGATGAGGAGAGAAAGAGAGGAGGAGTGATGAGGAAGAGAAGGAGGAGAGAGAGAGGAGTGATGAAGAGAGAGGAGGAAGAGAAGGAGGAGAGATGAAGAGAGAGAGGAGGAGTGATGAAGAGAGAGAGAGAGAGAAGGAGTGATGAAGAGAGAGAGAGAGAGGAGGAGTGATGAAGAGAGAGAGAGGAGGAGTGATGAAGAGAGAGAGAGGGAGAGAGAGGAGGAGTGATGAAGAGAGAGAGAGAGAGAGGAGGAGTGATGAAGAGAGAGAGAGAGAGAGGAGGAGTGATGGAGAGAGAGAGAGAGAGAGGAGGAGTGATGAAGAGAGAGAGAGAGGAGGAGTGATGAAGGGAGAGAGAGAGAGGAGGAGTGATGAAGGGAGAGAGAGAGAGGAGGAGTGATGAAGAGAGAGAGAGAGGAGGAGTGATGAAGAGAGAGAGAGAGAGAGAGGGAGAGAGAGGAGAAGTGATGAAGGGAGAATCAGGAGGAGAGTGTGAACAGACCAGGCCTGTGCTCAGCTGCTCTGCGGTCCAACACAAGCAGCGGGCAGTGTCCTGGGGCCGCGGCGCTCAGCGCACTGCCCGACACACAGCGCGGCGGCCCCAGCACCCGGCCCGGCGCACGGGCGGGCAAATATTTTCTTTAGTTCGGAGCCTGGCGATCCGCAGGCGGGACTTCTCGCATTCCTGTCCTCCTTTTCTGAATGGGGCTCTTTCACGCCGAGAGCAGCCCGTCCCCCAGTCCCCCTCGCACAACGACACTCTTTCACCACTCCCCCGAGCACAACAGCCCCCCCCCCCGGCTCAAACACGTCAGGCCTCCCCCGCCCGCAAGAAGGAAGACCTGTTTCCTCTGAGGTTATAACCTCCTCCGCCCCAACCCTCCCCAGTCAGTGTGTCTGTATGAACCCCTCTCTCTCTCAGTGCAGTGTTCATGTACTGGAGTGTCCAGTCAGTGTGTCTGTATGAACCCCTCTCTCTCTCAGTGCAGTGTTCATGTACTGGAGTGTCCAGTCAGGGTGTGTGTATGAACCCCTCTCTCTCTCAGTGCAGTGTTCATGTACTGGTGTGTCCAGTCAGTGTGTCTGTATGAACCCCTCTCTCTCTCAGTGCAGTGTTCATGTACTGGAGTGTCCAGTCAGTGTGTGTGTATGAACCCCTCTCTCTCTCAGTGCAGTGTTCATGTACTGGAGTGTCCAGTCAGTGTGTGTGTATGAACCCCTCTCTCTCTCAGGGCAGTGTTCATGTACTGGAGTGTCCAGTCAGTGTGTCTGTATGAACCCCTCTCTCTCTCAGTGCAGTGTTCATGTACTGGAGTGTCCAGTCAGTGTGTGTGTATGAACCCCTCTCTCTCTCAGTGCAGTGTTCATGTACTGGAGTGTCCAGTCAGTGTGTGTGTATGAACCCCTCTCTCTCTCAGTGCAGTGTTCATGTACTGGAGTGTCCAGTCAGTGTGTCTGTGTGAACCCCTCTCTCTCTCAGTGCAGTGTTCATGTACTGGAGTGTCCAGTCAGTGTGTGTGTATGAACCCCTCTCTCTCTCAGTGCAGTGTTCATGTACTGGAGTGTCCAGTCAGTGTGTGTGTATGAACCCCCTCTCTCTCTCAGTGCAGTGTTCATGTACTGGAGTGTCCAGTCAGTGTGTGTGTGTGAACCCCTCTCTCTCTCAGTGCAGTGTTCATGTACTGGAGTGTCCAGTCAGTGTGTCTGTATGAACCCCTCTCTCTCTCAGTGCAGTGTTCATGTACTGGAGTGTCCAGTCAGTGTGTCTGTATGAACCCCTCTCTCTCAGTGCAGTGTTCATGTACTGGAGTGTCCAGTCAGGGTGTGTGTATGAACCCCTCTCTCTCTCAGTGCAGTGTTCATGTACTGGAGTGTCCAGTCAGTGTGTGTGTATGAACCCCTCTCTCTCTCAGTGCAGTGTTCATGTACTGGAGTGTCCAGTCAGTGTGTGTGTATGAACCCCTCTCTCTCTCAGTGCAGTGTTCATGTACTGGAGTGTCCAGTCAGTGTGTGTGTATGAACCCCTCTCTCTCAGTGCAGTGTTCATGTACTGGAGTGTCCAGTCAGTGTGTGTGTATGAACCCCTCTCTCTCTCAGTGCAGTGTTCATGTACTGGAGTGTCCAGTCAGTGTGTGTGTATGAACCCCTCTCTCTCTCAGTGCAGTGTTCATGTACTGGAGTGTCCAGTCAGTGTGTCTGTATGAACCCCTCTCTCTCTCAGTGCAGTGTTCATGTACTGGAGTGTCCAGTCAGTGTGTGTGTATGAACCCCTCTCTCTCTCAGTGCAGTGTTCATGTACTGGAGTGTCCAGTCAGTGTGTGTGTATGAACCCCTCTCTCTCTCAGTGCAGTGTTCATGTACTGGAGTGTCCAGTCAGTGTGTCTGTGTGAACCCCTCTCTCTCTCAGTGCAGTGTTCATGTACTGGAGTGTCCAGTCAGTGTGTCTGTGTGAACCCCTCTCTCTCTCAGTGCAGTGTTCATGTACTGGAGTGTCCAGTCAGTGTGTGTGTATGAACCCCTCTCTCTCTCAGTGCAGTGTTCATGTACTGGAGGTGTCCAGTCAGGGTGTCTGTATGAACCCCTCTCTCTCTCAGTGCAGTGTTCATGTACTGGAGTGTCCAGTCAGTGTGTGTGTATGAACCCCTCTCTCTCTCAGTGCAGTGTTCATGTACTGGAGTGTCCAGTCAGTGTGTGTGTATGAACCCCTCTCTCTCTCAGTGCAGTGTTCATGTACTGGAGTGTCCAGTCAGTGTGTCTGTATGAACCCCTCTCTCTCTCAGTGCAGTGTTCATGTACTGGAGTGTCCAGTCAGTGTGTCTGTGTGAACCCCTCTCTCTCTCAGTGCAGTGTTCATGTACTGGAGTGTCCAGTCAGTGTGTGTGTATGAACCCCTCTCTCTCTCAGTGCAGTGTTCATGTACTGGAGTGTCCAGTCAGTGTGTGTGTATGAACCCCTCTCTCTCTCAGTGCAGTGTTCATGTACTGGAGTGTCCAGTCAGTGTGTGTGTATGAACCCCTCTCTCTCTCAGTGCAGTGTTCATGTACTGGAGTGTCCAGTCAGTGTGTCTGTATGAACCCCTCTCTCTCTCAGTGCAGTGTTCATGTACTGGAGTGTCCAGTCAGTGTGTGTGTATGAACCCCTCTCTCTCTCAGTGCAGTGTTCATGTACTGGAGTGTCCAGTCAGTGTGTGTGTATGAACCCCTCTCTCTCTCTCAGTGCAGTGTTCATGTACTGGAGTGTCCAGTCAGTGTGTGTGTATGAACCCCTCTCTCTCTCAGTGCAGTGTTCATGTACTGGAGTGTCCAGTCAGTGTGTGTGTATGAACCCCTCTCTCTCTCAGTGCAGTGTTCATGTACTGGAGTGTCCAGTCAGTGTGTGTGTATGAACCCCTCTCTCTCTCAGTGCAGTGTTCATGTACTGGAGTGTCCAGTCAGTGTGTGTGTATGAACCCCTCTCTCTCTCAGTGCAGTGTTCATGTACTGGAGTGTCCAGTCAGTGTGTGTGTATGAACCCCTCTCTCTCTCAGTGCAGTGTTCATGTACTGGAGTGTCCAGTCAGTGTGTGTGTATGAACCCCTCTCTCTCTCAGTGCAGTGTTCATGTACTGGAGTGTCCAGTCAGTGTGTGTGTATGAACCCCTCTCTCTCTCAGTGCAGTGTTCATGTACTGGAGTGTCCAGTCAGGGTGTGTGTATGAACCCCTCTCTCTCTCAGTGCAGTGTTCATGTACTGGAGTGTCCAGTCAGTGTGTGTGTATGAACCCCTCTCTCTCTCAGTGCAGTGTTCATGTACTGGAGTGTCCAGTCAGTGTGTGTGTATGAACCCCTCTCTCTCTCAGTGCAGTGTTCATGTACTGGAGTGTCCAGTCAGGGTGTGTGTATGAACCCCTCTCTCTCTCAGTGCAGTGTTCATGTACTGGAGTGTCCAGTCAGTGTGTGTGTATGAACCCCTCTCTCTCTCTCAGTGCAGTGTTCATGTACTGGAGTGTCCAGTCAGGGTGTGTGTATGAACCCCTCTCTCTCTCAGTGCAGTGTTCATGTACTGGAGTGTCCAGTCAGTGTGTGTGTATGAACCCCTCTCTCTCTCAGTGCAGTGTTCATGTACTGGAGTGTCCAGTCAGTGTGTGTGTATGAACCCCTCTCTCTCTCAGTGCAGTGTTCATGTACTGGAGTGTCCAGTCAGTGTGTGTGTATGAACCCCTCTCTCTCTCAGTGCAGTGTTCATGTACTGGAGTGTCCAGTCAGTGTGTGTGTATGAACCCCTCTCTCTCTCAGTGCAGTGTTCATGTACTGGAGTGTCCAGTCAATGTGTCTGTATGAACCCCTCTCTCTCTCAGTGCAGTGTTCATGTACTGGAGTGTCCAGTCAGTGTGTGTGTATGAACCCCTCTCTCTCTCAGTGCAGTGTTCATGTACTGGAGTGTCCAGTCAGTGTGTGTGTATGAACCCCTCTCTCTCTCAGTGCAGTGTTCATGTACTGGAGTGTCCAGTCAGTGTGTCTGTATGAACCCCTCTCTCTCTCAGTGCAGTGTTCATGTACTGGAGTGTCCAGTCAGTGTGTGTGTGTGAACCCCTCTCTCTCTCAGTGCAGTGTTCATGTACTGGAGTGTCCAGTCAGTGTGTCTGTATGAACCCCTCTCTCTCTCAGTGCAGTGTTCATGTACTGGAGTGTCCAGTCAGTGTGTGTGTGTGAACCCCTCTCTCTCTCAGTGCAGTGTTCATGTACTGGAGTGTCCAGTCAGGGTGTGTGTATGAACCCCTCTCTCTCAGTGCAGTGTTCATGTACTGGAGTGTCCAGTCAGTGTGTCTGTGTGAACCCCTCTCTCTCTCAGTGCAGTGTTCATGTACTGGAGTGTCCAGTCAGTGTGTCTGTATGAACCCCTCTCTCTCTCAGTGCAGTGTTCATGTACTGCAGTGTCTCTCAGAGGGGTGATAGACCTGTTTGTAGTCAGTCTGCTGTTTCTTGATGTTCTTCCAGGCTTTGCTGGGACAGTGAAAATTGACAAACCAGAGCCTCTGACTTCAGAGCAGCACAGACCCCCCCCTGCCCTGTCCAGGAACACGAGCCCCTCTCCCTCACGGAAACACCCCCTTCCTTGCAGAGACGCTACACTCTCTCTCCCTCTCTGCCTGTCCCAGGTCAAGCTCATCCGAAGGAAGAAACAAGATCACTCCGACAGCACAGCAGACCCACAACCGTTTGGAAACAGGGAGCATCCATCCGGCACATCTGACACGTTTGGTACTCAGTAGCTGACTGATCCCACGATCTCATCCAGCTGTGTCTGGAGAGAAGCCAGATATCGGCTTCAACCACAGGGCTGGCCAGCCTGTTCCCCACCCCCACCCCCCTCTGTGTACAGTAGAGCCTCCTGTCCTGACTGGAGGAGCTCACCCAGCTGTGTCTGGAGAGAAGCCAGATATCGGCTTCAACCACAGGGCTGGGCAGCTTGTTCCACACCCCCACCCCCCTCTGTGTACAGTAGAGCCTCCTGTCCTGACTGGAGGAGCTCACCCAGCTGTGTCTGGAGAGAAGCCAGGGTATCGGCTTCAACCACAGGGCTGGGCAGCTTGTTCCCCACCCCCGCCCCCCTCTGTGTACAGAAGAGCCTCCTGTCCTGACTGGAGGAGCTCACCCAGCTGTGTCTGGAGAGAAGCCAGGGTATCAGCTTCAACCACAGGGCTGGGCAGCTTGTTCCACACCCCCACCCCCCTCTGTGTACAGTAGAGCCTCCTGTCCTGACTGGAGGAGCTCACCCAGCTGTGTCTGGAGAGAAGCCAGGGTATCGGCTTCAACCACAGGGCTGGGCAGCTTGTTCCCCACCCCCGCCCCCCTCTGTGTACAGAAGAGCCTCCTGTCCTGACTGGAGGAGCTCACCCAGCTGTGTCTGGAGAGAAGCCAGGGTATCGGCTTCAAGCACAGGGCTGGGCAGCTTGTTCCACACCCCCACCCCCCTCTGTGTACAGTAGAGCCTCCTGTCCTGACTGGAGGAGCTCACCCAGCTGTGTCTGGAGAGAAGCCAGGGTATCGGCTTCAACAGCAGGGCTGGGCAGCTTGTTCCACACCCCCACCCCCCTCTGTGTACAGTAGAGCCTCCTGTCCTGACTGGAGGAGCTCACCCAGCTGTGTCTGGAGAGAAGCCAGGGTATCGGCTTCAACAGCAGGGCTGGGCAGCTTGTTCCATACCCCCACCCCCCTCTGTGTACAGAAGAGCCTCCTGTCCTGACTGGAGGAGCTCACCCAGCTGTGTCTGGAGAGAAGCCAGGGTATCGGCTCCAACCACAGGGCTGGGCAGCTTGTTCCCCACCCCCACCCCCTCTGTGTACAGTAGAGCCTCCTGTCCTGACTGGAGGAGCTCACCCAGCTGTGTCTGGAGAGAAGCCAGGGTATCGGCTCCAACCACAGGGCTGGGCAGCTTGTTCCCCACCCCCCTCTGTGTAGAGCAGTCCAGGTGACCACAGCTGCAGGTTTTTTCATCTCTGCTCAGTCCCCTGAATGAGCTGACTGAGGCACAGACCCTGAGCTGCAGCCTCTACAGAACCCTGAGGACCGAGACAGGGGGGAACTGCACGTGTCCAGAGCTGCCGGACCGTCCGTCACACTCACCTCACCTGCCTCCCCGGGGGCGCAGACCGGGCCGATGACATCACCGACACCGCCCCTCTTCCCATGCCTGCTGACAGACTGGAGGACGTCTACAGGAAGTCCCGCCTCATCCTCTGCTTGGCAGCTCGGTGAAAGTGCAGATCTGAGCCACCGATCACTAACCAAGAGAGGAAGACAGGGGTCAGCACTGAACACTGCACTGAGAGAGAGAGGGGTTCATACACACACACTGACTGGACACTCCAGTACATGAACACTGCACTGAGAGAGAGAGGGGTTCATACACACACACTGACTGGACACTCCAGTACATGAACACTGCACTGAGAGAGAGAGGGGTTCATACAGACACACTGACTGGACACTCCAGTACATTAACACTGCACTGAGAGAGAGGGGTTAATACACACACACTGACTGGACACTCCAGTACATGAACACTGCACTGAGAGAGAGAGGGGTTCATACAGATGTGCTGTACAGTCGATGGCAGTTCTCCTACATGTACAGAGGCAGTACTGCGCGTACAGCGTGATCTTTCTGCCTCTCATGTGTTTGACAGTGGTTGATGATCCATTGTGCTCACAGTTTCCTCACAGATGTTTAACTCATTGCCGCAGCAAACTGTAAAACATCTGGAGGGTTATTTTTACTAGAACTCCTCGCTCCCCAGCTTCTGAGTACGAGGTGTCCAGGATAACAGCTTGCAGGTGTGAATCTGACCAAGCGCGAGACCTGGAGTCTGAGGGGCTGGACCACGGACTGGAGAAGAGAACACCTTCGACACGGTGTACAGACAGTACACTGCAAACTACACTACACCCTACTGTAATACACATCATAATACAGCACTACAGCACTGTAACACTGTGTACTACAGACTACACTGTACTGTAATACTGTATACAGCACTACAACACTGTGTACTACAGACTACACTGTACTGTAATACTGTATACAGCACTACAACACTGTGTACTACAGACTACACTGTACTATAATACTGTATACAGCACTATAACACTGTGTACTACAGACTACACTGTACTATAATACTGTATACAGCACTATAACACTGTGTACTACAGACTACACTGTACTGTAATACTGTATACAGCACTACAACACTGTGTACTACAGACTACACTGTACTATAATACTGTATACAGCACTATAACACTGTGTACTACAGACTACACTGTACTATAATACTGTATACAGCACTATAACACTGTGTACTACAGACTACACTGTACTATAATAATACTGTATACAGCACTACAACACTGTGTACTACAGACTACACTGTACTATAATACTGTATACAGCACTATAACACTGTGTACTACAAACTACACTGTACTGTAATACTGTATACACCACTATAACACTGTACTACAGACTACACTGTACTATAATACTGTATACAGCACTATAACACTGTGTACTACAGACTACACTGTACTATAATAATACTGTATACAGCACTATAACTGTGTACTACAGACTACACTGTACTATAATAATACTGTATACAGCACTATAACACTGTGTACTACAGATTACACTGTACTATAATACTGTATACAGCACTACAACACTGTGTACTACAGACTACACTGTACTGTAATACTGTATACAGCACTATAACACTGTGTACTACAGACTACACTGTACTATAATACTGTATACAGCACTACAACACTGTGTACTACAGACTACACTGTACTGTAATACTGTATACAGCACTATAACACTGTGTACTACAGACTACACTGTACTATAATACTGTATACAGCACTATAACACTGTACTACAGACTACACTGTACTATAATACTGTATACAGCACTACAACACTGTGTACTACAGACTACACTGTACTGTAATACTGTATACAGCACTACAACACTGTGTACTACAAACTACACTGTACTGTAATACTGTATACAGCACTATAACACTGTGTACCACAGACTACACTGTACTATAATAATACTGTACTACAGCACTGTAACACTGTGTACTAGACTACACTGTACTATTATACTGTATACAGCACTACAACACTGTGTACTACAGACTACACTGTACTATAATACTGTATACAGCACTATAACACTGTGTACTACAGACTACACTGTACTGTAATACTGTATACAGCACTATAACACTGTGTACTACAGACTACACTGTACTATAATACTGTATACAGCACTACAACACTGTGTACTACAGACTACACTGTACTATAATACTGTATACAGCACTACAACACTGTGTACTACAGACTACACTGTACTATAATACTGTATACAGCACTACAACACTGTGTACTACAAACTACACTGTACTGTAATACTGCATACAGCACTATAACACTGTGTACCACAGACTACACTGTACTATAATACTGTACTACAGCACTGTAACACTGTGTACTAGACTACACTGTACTATTATACTGTATACAGCACTACAACACTGTGTACTACAGACTACACTGTACTATAATACTGTATACAGCACTATAACACTGTGTACTACAGACTACACTGTACTATAATAATACTGTATACAGCACTACAACACTGTGTACTACAGACTACACTGTACTGTAATACTGTATACAGCACTATAACACTGTGTACTACAGACTACACTGTACTATAATACTGTATACACCACTATAACACTGTACTACAGACTACACTGTACTATAATACTGTATACAGCACTATAACACTGTGTACTACAGACTACACTGTACTATAATAATACTGTATACAGCACTATAACTGTGTACTACAGACTACACTGTACTATAATAATACTGTATACAGCACTATAACACTGTGTACTACAGACTACACTGTACTATAATACTGTATACAGCACTACAACACTGTGTACTACAGACTACACTGTACTGTAATACTGTATACAGCACTATAACACTGTGTACTACAGACTACACTGTACTATAATACTGTATACAGCACTACAACACTGTGTACTACAGACTACACTGTACTGTAATACTGTATACAGCACTATAACACTGTGTACTACAGACTACACTGTACTATAATACTGTATACAGCACTATAACACTGTACTACAGACTACACTGTACTATAATAATACTGTATACAGCACTACAACACTGTGTACTACAGACTACACTGTACTATAATACTGTATACAGCACTATAACACTGTGTACTACAGACTACACTGTACTATAATACTGTATACACCACTATAACACTGTACTACAGACTACACTGTACTATAATACTGTATACAGCACTACAACACTGTGTACTACAGACTACACTGTACTATAATACTGTATACAGCACTATAACACTGTGTACTACAGACTACACTGTACTGTAATACTGTATACAGCACTACAACACTGTGTACTACAAACTACACTGTACTGTAATACTGTATACAGCACTATAACACTGTGTACCACAGACTACACTGTACTATAATAATACTGTACTACAGCACTGTAACACTGTGTACTAGACTACACTGTACTATTATACTGTATACAGCACTACAACACTGTGTACTACAGACTACACTGTACTATAATACTGTATACAGCACTATAACACTGTGTACTACAGACTACACTGTACTATAATACTGTATACACCACTATAACACTGTACTACAGACTACACTGTACTATAATACTGTATACAGCACTACAACACTGTGTACTACAGACTACACTGTACTATAATACTGTATACAGCACTATAACACTGTGTACTACAGACTACACTGTACTATAATACTGTATACACCACTATAACACTGTACTACAGACTACACTGTACTATAATACTGTATACAGCACTACAACACTGTGTACTACAGACTACACTGTACTGTAATACTGTATACAGCACTATAACACTGTGTACTACAGACTACACTGTACTATAATACTGTATACAGCACTATAACACTGTGTACTACAGACTACACTGTACTATAATACTGTATACAGCACTACAACACTGTGTACTACAGACTACACTGTACTGTAATACTGTATACAGCACTATAACACTGTACTACAGACTACACTGTACTATAATAATACTGTATACAGCACTACAACACTGTGTACTACAGACTACACTGTACTGTAATACTGTATACAGCACTACAACACTGTGTACTACAGACTACACTGTACTATAATACTGTATACAGCACTATAACACTGTGTACTACAGACTACACTGTACTATAATAATACTGTATACAGCACTACAACACTGTGTACTACAGACTACACTGTACTGTAATACTGTATACAGCACTATAACACTGTGTACTACAGACTACACTGTACTATAATACTGTATACAGCACTATAACACTGTGTACTACAGACTACACTGTACTATAATAATACTGTATACAGCACTATAACACTGTGTACTACAGACTACACTGTACTGTAATACTGTATACAGCACTATAACACTGTGTACTACAGACTACACTGTACTATAATAATACTGTATACACCACTATAACACTGTGTACTACAGACTACACTGTACTGTAATACTGTATACAGCACTATAACACTGTGTACTACAGACTACACTGTACTATAATACTGTATACAGCACTACAACACTGTGTACTACAGACTACACTGTACTGTAATACTGTATACAGCACTATAACACTGTGTACTACAGACTACACTGTACTATAATACTGTATACAGCACTACAACACTGTGTACTACAGACTACACTGTACTATAATACTGTATACAGCACTATAACACTGTGTACTACAGACTACACTGTACTATAATACTGTATACAGCACTACAACACTGTGTACCACAGACTACACTGTACTATAATACTGTATACAGCACTACAACACTGTGTACTACAGACTACACTGTACTGTAACACTGTATACAGCACTACAACACTGTGTACTACAGACTACACTGTACTATAATACTGTATACAGCACTATAACACTGTGTACTACAGACTACACTGTACTATAATACTGTATACAGCACTACAACACTGTGTACCACAGACTACACTGTACTATAATACTGTATACAGCACTACAACACTGTGTACCACAGACTACACTGTACTATTATACTGTATACAGCACTATAACACTGTGTACTACAGACTACACTGTACTATAATACTGTATACAGCACTATAACACTGTGTACTACAGACTACACTGTACTATAATACTGTATACAGCACTACAACACTGTGTACCACAGACTACACTGTACTATAATACTGTATACAGCACTACAACACTGTGTACTACAGACTACACTGTACTATAATACTGTATACAGCACTACAACACTGTGTACTACAGACTACACTGTACTGTAATACTGTATACAGCACTACAACACTGTGTACTACAGACTACACTGTACTGTAATACTGTATACAGCACTATAACACTGTGTACTACAGACTACACTGTACTATAATACTGTATACAGCACTATAACACTGTACTACAGACTACACTGTACTATAATACTGTATACAGCACTACAACACTGTGTACTACAGACTACACTGTACTGTAATACTGTATACAGCACTACAACACTGTGTACTACAAACTACACTGTACTGTAATACTGTATACAGCACTATAACACTGTGTACCACAGACTACACTGTACTATAATAATACTGTACTACAGCACTGTAACACTGTGTACTAGACTACACTGTACTATTATACTGTATACAGCACTACAACACTGTGTACTACAGACTACACTGTACTATAATACTGTATACAGCACTATAACACTGTGTACTACAAACTACACTGTACTGTAATACTGTATACAGCACTATAACACTGTGTACTACAGACTACACTGTACTGTAATACTGTATACAGCACTACAACACTGTGTACCACAGACTACACTGTACTATAATACTGTATACAGCACTACAACACTGTGTACTACAGACTACACTGTACTATAATAATACTGTATACAGCACTATAACACTGTGTACCACAGACTACACTGTACTATAATAATACTGTACTACAGCACTGTAACACTGTGTACTAGACTACACTGTACTATTATACTGTATACAGCACTACAACACTGTGTACTACAGACTACACTGTACTATAATACTGTATACAGCACTATAACACTGTGTACTACAAACTACACTGTACTGTAATACTGTATACAGCACTATAACACTGTGTACTACAGACTACACTGTACTGTAATACTGTATACAGCACTACAACACTGTGTACTACAGACTACACTGTACTATAATACTGTATACAGCACTATAACACTGTGTACTACAGACTACACTGTACTATAATACTGTATACAGCACTACAACACTGTGTACCACAGACTACACTGTACTATAATACTGTATACAGCACTATAACACTGTGTACTACAGACTACACTGTACTGTAACACTGTATACAGCACTACAACACTGTGTACTACAGACTACACTGTACTATAATACTGTATACAGCACTATAACACTGTGTACTACAGACTACACTGTACTATAATACTGTATACAGCACTATAACACTGTGTACCACAGACTACACTGTACTATAATACTGTATACAGCACTATAACACTGTGTACTACAGACTACACTGTACTATAATACTGTATACAGCACTACAACACTGTGTACCACAGACTACACTGTACTATTATACTGTATACAGCACTACAACACTGTGTACTACAGACTACACTGTACTGTAATACTGTATACAGCACTATAACACTGTGTACTACAGACTACACTGTACTGTAATACTGTATACAGCACTACAACACTGTACCACAGATAACAGTAAACTGTATGGTAATCATGTTGGATCAGTGTCAGTTTCCTCAGTGTCTTCCCAGACCCAGCTCCTCCGCCATCCCCGAGCCTCTTCTCTCTTCCCACAGCTCGGGATGCGGCTATCCGTCTCTCTCTCTCTCTCTCACACTATCCAAACACTTCCCAGGGGGCTGGTGTTTCGAACGGGAGAAGGCTAAAAATAATGGTTACAACAAAAAACAACAACCACCACCACCAAAACCAGATCCAGCGTGAACTGGAGCCCAAGCGGACACCTGCTTCCCTCAGCTCTCTCCAGAACAGAGCCTTGAACTGGAGCCAACATGGCCGCCAGCGCTCTCTGCCCAGTTTCCTGCTCCCGGCTCCCGGGGGCCCAGGGGCCCGTGCAGCAGCATGGAGACGCAAACACATACAGCACAGGAAACAGGCATGGTAGGCGCGCGTGCACACGCACACACGCACGCACACGCACCTCGACACCAGAGCCAGAATGGACGCCCCCTCCCTCTGTCCGATTCCCCTCGACGGGCAGCACACCAGAGCCAAGATGGAGGCCGGCGGTCTGTGCCCAGTTTCCTCCCGAGGGGAGACACCTCTGTCTGATGTGTCCCTCCGGGAGAAAGAGAGAGACAGGGAGACAGGCAGAGGGACAGAGAGACGGAGGGACAGAGGGACAGGCAGAGGGAAAGAGATACAGAGGCGCAGAGGGACAGAGAGAGGCACAGAGAGACAGGGACAGGGAGACAGAGGGACAGAGAGAGTGACAGGGAGACAGGCAGAGGGACAGAGAGACGGAGGGACAGAGGGACAGGCAGAGGGAAAGAGATACAGAGGCGCAGAGGGACAGAGAGAGGCACAGAGAGACAGGGACAGGGAGACAGAGGGACAGAGAGAGTGACAGGGAGACGGGCAGAGGGACAGAGGGACAGACGGGGGGTCAGTCCAGTGGGCACATCGAAATGAGCCCAGGTCAGGCCAGAGCAGCGCTGCCTGCGCAGGCCTGGGCTTTAACGAGGGCTGGTGCTCGTTAGGGAGGTAATTAATGAGCTTCTCAGATGGTGCGTGACGTGACGTGAGGGGTCTGGAATGTGTTGGGACTCCATCGCTCTCTCACACACCCAGTGTACACGCAATACACACACACACACACACAGTGTACACACAATACACACACACAATAAAGACACAATGTATACTGACATTCTGACACACACAGTAAACAGTGTGACCAAACACACCCAGTGTACACGCACGACACACACCCGGTGTACACACACAATAAAGACACAATGTATAGTGACATTCTGACACACACCCGGTGTACACACACAATAAAGACACAATGTATACTGACATTCTGACACACACAGTAAACAGTGTGACCAAACACACCCAGTGTACACGCACGACACACACACCCAGTGTACACGCACGACACACACCCGGTGTACACACACAATAAAGACACAATGTATAGTGACATTCTGACACACACCCGGTGTACACACACAATAAAGACACAATGTATACTGACATTCTGACACACACCCAGTGTACACACACAATAAAGACACAATGTATAGTGACATTCTGACACACACCCAGTGTACACACACAATAAAGACACAATGTAGTGACATTCTGACACACACCCAGTGTACACACACAATAAAGACACAATGTATACTGACATTCTGACACACACCCAGTGTACACACACAATAAAGACACAATGTATAGTGACATTCTGACACACACACAGTGTACACACACAATAAAGACACAATGTATACTGACATTCTGACACACACACAGTGTACACACACAATAAAGACACAATGTATAGTGACATTCTGACACACACCCAGTGTACACACACAATAAAGACACAATGTATACTGACATTCTGACACACACACAGTGTACACACAATAAAGACACAATGTATACTGACATTCTGACACACACCCAGTGTACACACACAATAAAGACACAATGTAGTGACATTCTGACACACACCCAGTGTACACACACAATAAAGACACAATGTATACTGACATTCTGACACACACCCAGTGTACACACACAATAAAGACACAATGTATACTGACATTCTGACACACACACAGTGTACACACAATAAAGACACAATGTATACTGACATTCTGACACACCCAGTGTACACACACAACACACACCCAGTGTACACACACAATAAAGACACAATGCATACTGACATCCTGACACACACCCAGTGTACACACACAATAAAGACACAATGTATACTGACATTCTGACACACACAGTAAACAGTGTGACCAAACACACACCCAGTGTACACGCACGACACACACACCCAGTGTACACACAATACACACACCCGGTGTACACACACAATAAAGACACAATGTATAGTGACATTCTGACACACACCCAGTGTACACACACAATAAAGACACAATGTAGTGACATTCTGACACACACCCAGTGTACACACACAATAAAGACACAATGTTTACTGACATTCTGACACACACCCAGTGTACACACACAATAAAGACACAATGTAGTGACATTCTGACACACACCCAGTGTACACACACAATAAAGACACAATGTATACTGACATTCTGACACACACAGTAAACAGTGACCAAACACACACCCAGTGTACACGCACGACACACACACCCAGTGTACACACAATACACACACCCGGTGTACACACACAATAAAGACACAATGTATAGTGACATTCTGACACACACCCAGTGTACACACACAATAAAGACACAATGTATACTGACATTCTGACATACACCCAGTGTACACACACAATAAAGACACAATGTATACTGACATTCTGACACACACCCAGTGTACACACACAACACACACCCGGTGTACACACACAATAAAGACACAATGTATAGTGACATTCTGACACACACCCAGTGTACACACACAACACACACCCGGTGTACACACACAATAAAGACACAATGTATAGTGACATTCTGACACACACCCAGTGTACACACACAATAAAGACACAATGTATAGTGACATTCTGACACACACCCAGTGTACACACACAATAAAGACACAATGTATACTGACATTCTGACACACACACAGTGTACACACAATAAAGACACAATGTAGTGACATTCTGACACACACACAGTGTACACACACAATAAAGACACAATGTATAGTGACATTCTGACACACACCCAGTGTACACACACAATAAAGACACAATGTATAGTGACATTCTGACACACACACAGTGTACACACAATAAAGACACAATGTATAGTGACATTCTGACACACACCCAGTGTACACACACAATAAAGACACAATGTATAGTGACATTCTGACACACACCCAGTGTACACGCATGACACACACACACAGTGTACACACACAAAATAGACACAATGTATAGTGACATTCTGACACACACCCGGTGTACACACACAATAAAGACACAATGTATAGTGACATTCTGACACACACCCGGTGTACACACACAATAAAGACACAATGTATACTGACATTCTGACACACACCCAGTGTACACACACAATAAAGACACAATGTAGTGACATTCTGACACACACACAGTGTACACACACAATAAAGACACAATGTATAGTGACATTCTGACACACACCCAGTGTACACACACAATAAAGACACAATGTATACTGACATTCTGACACACACCCAGTGTACACACACAATAAAGACACAATGTAGTGACATTCTGACACACACCCAGTGTACACACACAATAAAGACACAATGTATACTGACATTCTGACACACACAGTAAACAGTGACCAAACACACACCCAGTGTACACGCACGACACACACACCCAGTGTACACACAATACACACACCCGGTGTACACACACAATAAAGACACAATGTATAGTGACATTCTGACACACACCCAGTGTACACACACAATAAAGACACAATGTATACTGACATTCTGACACACACCCAGTGTACACACACAATAAAGACACAATGTATACTGACATTCTGACACACACCCAGTGTACACACACAACACACACCCGGTGTACACACACAATAAAGACACAATGTATAGTGACATTCTGACACACACCCAGTGTACACACACAACACACACCCAGTGTACACACACAATAAAGACACAATGTATAGTGACATTCTGACACACACCCAGTGTACACACACAATAAAGACACAATGTATACTGACATTCTGACACACACACAGTGTACACACAATAAAGACACAATGTAGTGACATTCTGACACACACACAGTGTACACACACAATAAAGACACAATGTATAGTGACATTCTGACACACACCCAGTGTACACACACAATAAAGACACAATGTATAGTGACATTCTGACACACACACAGTGTACACACAATAAAGACACAATGTATAGTGACATTCTGACACACACCCAGTGTACACACACAATAAAGACACAATGTATAGTGACATTCTGACACACACCCAGTGTACACGCATGACACACACACACAGTGTACACACACAAAATAGACACAATGTATAGTGACATTCTGACACACACCCGGTGTACACACACAATAAAGACACAATGTATAGTGACATTCTGACACACACCCGGTGTACACACACAATAAAGACACAATGTATACTGACATTCTGACACACACCCAGTGTACACACACAATAAAGACACAATGTAGTGACATTCTGACACACACACAGTGTACACACACAATAAAGACACAATGTATAGTGACATTCTGACACACACCCAGTGTACACACACAATAAAGACACAATGTATAGTGACATTCTGACACACACCCGGTGTACACACACAATAAAGACACAATGTATAGTGACATTCTGACACACACCCGGTGTACACACACAATAAAGACACAATGTATAGTGACATTCTGACACACACACAGTGTACACACAATAAAGACACAATGTATAGTGACATTCTGACACACACACCCAGTGTACACACACAATAAAGACACAATGTGCTGTCTAGTGCCGTCCTGACACACACGGTGGAGTATGAGTACAGGGAGTATCCAGCAGGGCTGCGGGGGAAGAGAGTGCGCGGTCACGTGGCTGAGGGGAGCAGCGCCCGGCCCGTGTTGTGTTGTGCTGTGCTGGTGTCGGGGTGGCTGCGGAGTGGGGCGCTCGTGCAGGAATGCGAGAGACGCAGAGTATTTACAGATGTGGACTGACACCGCGTCCCCAGGGACAGAGAATCACGGAGCTCCTCTCAGACATCTGCACAGCGTCTCTGAGCTCATCGGCAGTGTTTCTCCACACAGCACCTACGCCACTGCTACACACACTGCTACACACCCCCAGCCCAGACAGCCCATCTGCACAGCGTCTCTGAGCTCATCGGCAGTGTTTCTCCACACAGCACCTACGCCACTGCTACACACACTGCTACACACCCCCAGCCCAGACAGCCCATCTGCACAGCGTCTCTGAGCTCATCGGCAGTGTTTCTCCACACAGAGAGCACCAGAGTCTGGAGCAGCACCTACACCACTGCTACACACAGTGAGAGAGAGGAGATCACAGAGAGCCCCTCAGTCATAAACACACACAGCAGGACAGGAGACACAGTGAGAGAGAGGGGAGAGCACAGGGAGCCCCTCAGTCATAAACACACACAGCAGGACAGGAGACACAGTGAGAGAGAGAGGAGATCACAGGGAGCCCCTCAGTCATAAACACACACAGCAGAACAGGAGACACAGTGAGAGAGACAGGAGATAAGAGGAAGGGAGGAACAAGGGAGTGTGAAACAGGGATGAGGTAATGAGCCTGTTGCCGTGCCGACTCTGCTCCATGGAAACGATGCAGTTGCCGGGCTCCAGCGACCTCAAACAGAAGGGGTCACATTCCATCCATGACCTCATCGCCTGCCGTCCTCCCGGGCCAGCAGGGGGTGATGTCATTGCAGCTTTACTGTTTGTGATATTTCTGGACTCCCAGCCGGATAGAGAGAGACGGATCACGGGACTGTGTGTGTGTGTGTGAGAGAGAGACTCCAACCGCTGACACAGTCCCAGGTGTAATAAATTCAGCTAATGAACAGGGGAAAAACTGCTTTCGAATTACAGAATAAAGAGAAAATGGCATGTTTGAAAAGAGTGTCTCTCTCTCTCTCTCAGTGCAGTGTTCATGTACTGGAGTGTCCAGTCAGCGTGTCTGTATGAACCCCTCTCTCTCTCAGTGCAGTGTTCATGTACTGGAGTGTCCAGTCAGTGTGTGTGTATGAACCCCTCTCTCTCTCAGTGCAGTGTTCATGTACTGGAGTGTCCAGTCAGTGTGTGTGTATGAACCCCTCTCTCTCTCAGTGCAGTGTTGATGTACTGGAGTGTCCAGTCAGTGTGTGTGTATGAACCCCCCTCTCTCTCAGTGCAGTGTTCATGTACTGGAGTGTCCAGTCAGTGTGTGTGTATGAACCCCTCTCTCTCAGTGCAGTGTCAGTGTACTGGAGTGTCCAGTCAGTGTGTGTATGAACCCCTCTCTCTCAGTGCAGTGTTCATGTACTGGAGTGTCCAGTCAGTGTGTGTGTATGAACCCCTCTCTCTCTCAGTGCAGTGTTCATGTACTGGAGTGTCCAGTCAGTGTGTGTGTGTGAACCCCTCTCTCTCTCAGTGCAGTGTTCATGTACTGGAGTGTCCAGTCAGTGTGTGTGTATGAACCCCTCTCTCTCTCAGTGCAGTGTTCATGTACTGGAGTGTCCAGTCAGTGTGTGTGTATGAACCCCTCTCTCTCTCAGTGCAGTGTTCATGTACTGGAGTGTCCAGTCAGTGTGTGTGTATGAACCCCTCTCTCTCTCAGTGCAGTGTTCATGTACTGGAGTGTCCAGTCAGTGTGTGTGTATGAACCCCTCTCTCTCTCAGTGCAGTGTTCATGTACTGGAGTGTCCAGTCAGTGTGTGTGTATGAACCCCTCTCTCTCTCAGTGCAGTGTTCATGTACTGGAGTGTCCAGTCAGGGTGTGTGTATGAACCCCTCTCTCTCTCAGTGCAGTGTTCATGTACTGGAGTGTCCAGTCAGTGTGTGTGTATGAACCCCTCTCTCTCTCAGTGCAGTGTTCATGTACTGGAGTGTCCAGTCAGTGTGTGTGTATTAACCCCTCTCTCTCTCAGTGCAGTGTTCATGTACTGGAGTGTCCAGTCAGTGTGTCTGTATGAACCCCTCTCTCTCTCAGTGCAGTGTTCATGTACTGGAGTGTCCAGTCAGTGTGTCTGTATGAACCCCTCTCTCTCTCAGTGCAGTGTTCATGTACTGGAGTGTCCAGTCAGTGTGTCTGTATGAACCCCTCTCTCTCTCAGTGCAGTGTTCATGTACTGGAGTGTCCAGTCAGTGTGTGTGTATGAACCCCTCTCTCCCTCAGTGCAGTGTTCATGTACTGGAGTGTCCAGTCAGTGTGTCTGTGTGAACCCCTCTCTCTCTCAGTGCAGAGTGAACATGATGAGACAAACGGTGTGGACTGATGGACCTAAGACGGTTGTTTTCATGGTGAAGACTTTATTCCCGAGACGCCCGTGTGGGTGACCGGTGCTGTCGCTGTGCTGGGGGGCTGTGGCAGACTGACAGTGCTGTGCAGTGATGGTCAAGTCGACAGGCAAGTTGTGCCGCCCGGTGCGCTCAGCGGGGATCACTGCTTACAGCCGTCGATCTGGTAGTCCGCGAGGAACCCTTCCATCTCGTTGCAGTACCGTCTGTAGCGCTTGGCGTCGCACTTCGTGCCGAAGTCCGGCAGCTCCTCCACCCAGGAGACAGAGTCCAACAGGTACTGGAGACTGAGAGAGGATGTAGAGAAACTAGGTTACAGAGTACAACTGAGTCCAGACCCTCACACAGACCCCAGAGACACTCCTCACACAGAGAGAGGAGTCCAGACCCTCACACAGACCCCAGAGACACTCCTCACACAGAGAGAGGAGTCCAGACCCTCACACAGACCCCAGAGACACTCCTCACACAGAGAGAGGAGTCCAGACCCTCACACAGACCCCAGAGACACTCCTCACACAGAGAGAGGAGTCCAGACCCTCACACAGACCCCAGAGACACTCCTCACACAGAGAGAGGAGTCCAGACCCTCACACAGACCCCAGAGACACTCCTCACACAGAGAGAGGAGCCCAGACCCTCACACAGACCCCAGAGACACTCCTCACACAGAGAGAGGAGTCCAGACCCTCACACAGACCCCAGAGACACTCCTCACACAGAGAGAGGAGTCCAGACCCACACACTGACCCCAGAGACACTCCTCACACAGAGAGAGGAGTCCAGACCCTCACACAGACCCCAGAGACACTCCTCACACAGAGAGAGGAGTCCAGACCCTCACACAGACCCCAGAGACACTCCTCACACAGAGAGAGGAGTCCAGACCCTCACACAGACCCCAGAGACACCCCTCACACAGAGAGAGGAGTCCAGACCCTCACACAGACCCCAGAGACACTCCTCACACAGAGAGAAGAGTCCAGACCCTCACACAGACCCCAGAGACACTCCTCACACAGAGAGACGAGTCCAGACCCTCACACAGGACTTACTGGCCGCGTGTGTCAGTTGTTAACCCATCGTTGCCCATGATCAGGTACTTCTTGCCGGCCTTCAGCTCCCCTTTACACTGCTTCCTCTTGGCGAAGGTCCTGATGGCGCCCGGGGCCACGCCCTCATCGCTGTCTGAAACGCAGAGCAGGAGCGGCGACGCGCGGGGAGTCGCGGTCAGTCACAGGGCGGCACCGCGGTGATAGCGGCGTCAGGAGTCAAGACTCACAGCTGCCCGGGTTCGAGAGCTCAAGACTCAGGGCTGCCTGGGTTCGAGAGCTCAAGACCCAGGGCTGCCCGGGTTCGAGAGCTCAAGACTCTGGGCTGCCTGGGTTCGAGAGCTCAAGACCCAGGGCTGCCCGGGTTCGAGAGCTCAAGACTCAGGGCTGCCTGGGTTCGAGAGCTCAAGACCCAGGGCTGCCCGGGTTCGAGAGCTCAAGACTCAGGGCTGCCCGGGTTCGAGAGCAATAGAACTGACCTATCTCTTATTAACCCACATTAACCTACTTAATTCCGGGCAACGGACTGTATATATCCTGGGTGATACACGTTCCTTTCTCCTGCAGACAGGACGGAACGAATCCTGCTTGCTGTGTTAAACCCGGTCAGATGGGCTCTTTCCTCTACCTGCCTGCGAAGAACACTTCACCGGCTGGGACAAGAACACAGCAGGGCGGGTTATTATTGCCTTATTCTACCAGTTCATGACTAAAACCCTTGATATCCGTGACTGAGAACAGGACTCACAGGGCCCGATGAAACGCAGGGGAACAGCAGGCCCCCCGAGGCACTGTGCCATGACATACGTGGAAAAAGCCCACCCGAAGGATCACTGATATTGATGTTGATGCCGTCACAGCGGTATCGCACACGCTGCCGGTCAGATGGCTCAAGGCCCGGACATCTTACACGCAGTCGGGATGTCATACTAAGGTGGTGTGTGTGTCGATGTCGTGACGGGAGCTTGACCCGGTGCGACAGAAAAGTCAAGCGCTCTGCTGCCCTCTGGTGGGCCAATCTCGTAGCGCCTGGTCTCACGAGCAGCGGCAGTGACGGCGACCCCCAGCGGGACTGGGACTGGGACTGGGACTGACTGGGGCGGGATACTCACTGGCTCTGAGGACGCTGATCACCGCGGCCTGGTACTTCTCAAAGTTACTGACCTGGGACACATTGACGACCTCCACTGTGTAACCTGAGAAGACATGGAGGAACCCCACTGTGTCCACACTCTGGGGGACAGGGGACCCCACTGTGTCCCCACTCTGGGAGACAGGGGACCCCACTGTGTCCACACTCTGGGAGACAGGGGACCCCACTGTGTCCCCACTCTCAGAGACAGGGGACCCCACTGTGTCCACACTCTGGGAGACAGGGGACCCCACTGTGTCCACACTCTCGGAGACAGGGGACCCCACTGTGTCCCCACTCTGGGAGACAGGGGACCCCACTGTGTCCACACTCTGGGAGACAGGGGACCCCACTGTGTCCACACTCTGAGAGACAGGGAATCTGTTGTGTATTTGTGTCCATTATGTGTCTAATGTGAATCTGTCTGTTGTGTAGCTGTGTTTGTGAGTGTGCCTGTACCTCTGTGTGTCTGTTGTTTATCTCTGAGTGTGTGTGCCTGTATCTGTGTCTCTTGTGTATCTGTGGTTGTGACTCTGTATCTCTTGTGCATCTGTGGATGTGTGTGTGAGTCTGTACCTCTGTGTCTGTTGTGTAGCTGTGTGTGTGTGTGTGTGTGTGTGTGTGTGTGTGTGTGTGTGAGTCTGTATCTCTGTCTGTTGTGTAGCTGTGTGTGTGTGTGTGTCTGTTGTGTAGCTGTGTGTGTGTCTGTTGTGTAGCTGTGTGTGTGTGTGAGTCTGTATCTCTGTGTGTGTTGTGTAGCTGTGTGTTGTGTAGCTGTGTGTGTGTGTTCTGTAGCTGTGTCTGTTGTGTAGCTGTGTGTGTGTACACTCACCATACTGCACAGTGGGGAAGTAGCAGGCGTGATCTACTCTGGTCTTCTTCGAGATCTCAGTGTCGTAGCTCTTCCTCTCCTTGTAGCAGGGCTCTGAAACACAGCACCAGTACAGGCTGACTGGGACACAGCAGCACCTGTACAGGCTGACTGGGGCACAGCAGCACCAGTACAGGCTGACTGGGACACAGCAGCACCAGTACAGGCTGACTGGGGCACAGCAGCACCTGTACAGGCTGTGACTGGGACACAGCAGCACCAGTATAGGCTGTGACTGGGACACAGCAGCACCAGTACAGGCTGTGACTGGGGAAGAGCAGCACCAGTACAGGCTGACTGGGACACAGCAGCACCAGTACAGGCTGACTGGGGCACAGCAGCACCAGTACAGGCTGTGACTGGGGAACAGCAGCACCAGTATGGGCTGTGACTGGGGACAGCAGCACCAGTACAGGCTGACTGGGGACAGCAGCACCAGTACAGGCTGTGACTAGGGCACAGCAGCACCAGTACAGGCGGTGACTGGGGACAGCAGCACCAGTACAGGCGGTGACTGGGACACAGCAGCACCAGTACAGGCTGTGACTGGGAAACAGCAGCACCTGTACAGGCTGTGACTGGGGAACAGCAGCACCAGTATGGGCTGTGACTGGGGAACAGCAGCACCAGTACAGGCTGTGACTAGGGCACAGCAGCACCAGTACAGGCGGTGACTGGGGACAGCAGCACCAGTACAGGCGGTGACTGGGGACACAGCAGCACCAGCAGGGGGAGACAGAGACGCAGGACGCAGGAGGGTGATGAAGGAGACGAACTGCACTCACTTTCCGCACACTGGCAGACCTCGCCCGAACACAGGGTGGACACCACCGCGCTCCTCCGGGGGGCGCTGTAGAAGACGGTACACCTGCGCTCTGACAGAGGAACAGACAGGAGGACGGCTGAGGCTGACTGGGGACTGGCTGGACGCCGGAGAGAGACGGAGAGAGAGGCAGGCGTCCACTACCTGGCTCGTAGTAGTCGTAAAAGGTAGCAGAGGCCGGCTGGACCAGGCCGATGGGGACTGTCTGTCTGGCCCCGAACTGAACACAGTCCTCCAGGACAGGGACCTGCAGGGACAGACAGAGAGACAGAGATGATCTCCTGTCCCAGCCTGAGCAACAGTGAGCCTGTCTCCCAGTAATGCTCCATCTGTCTACAGTATATGTCAATATTTGATGACATGTCTTTGTTGTAAATGTCTGTAGATTTTATTTTACTTGTATTTTTGTTTTGTTTCGTGTTAATTTTATTATTTTTATTTGCTTTGGCAACACTGATTGTACCCATCGGTCATGCTAATAAAGCACATTGAGACCGAGAGACCGAGAGACAGAGAGACAGAGAGACCGAGAGACCGAGAGACAGAGTGACAGAGTGACAGAGTGACAGAGTGACAGAGTGACAGAGTGACCGAGAGAGCTCAGAGCTCAGTCTGTCCTGATTCCAGGATGTCTGTCCATGTGGTTCAGGCGGGGAGCTGCGTCAACATGCACGGACTGCAAAGGAACAGGTAACGGGCTTGTCCCTGCTGAGAAGAGAAGAGAAGGGAACACATCGTTTCGAAGAGGGCTCCACAGCCCACACGCTGCGTTTCCTTCTGTCTCTCTTCAGCAGGGAATAAACCCGTCACCTCTGTCCCCTGCTGTCTGTCCACGTGCGTCTGTCTCTGCCGGCCAGCCTGACCTCATCGAAGTACAGCAGGACCCGTCCCTGCGTCGTCTCGTAGTGGCTGATGTACTGATCCGACAGGTCCTTCAGCTGCGACACAGACGGAGAGAGAGGGGGGGTTACAGATACAGAGGAACCTGGCGGCTCGCACCGAGAGAGAGGACATTCAGACAGGCGGAAAGCACGAACCTTGTCCAGATCTTCTGTGTCGGCCTCAAATCCACTCAGGAGAGTGATGTCGACAATGGCCATGCCTGAGAGATTCATACTGGGGTCATGGCTGAGTCAGAGAGAGAGAACACAGAGACATTATTACAGACCCTCACACAGACCCCAGAGACACCCCTCACACAGAGAGAGGAGTCCAGACCCTCACACAGACCCCAGAGGCACTCCTCACACAGAGAGAGGAGTCCAGACCCTCACACAGACCCCAGAGACACTCCTCACACAGAGACATTATTACAGACCCTCACACAGACCCCAGAGACACCCCTCACACAGAGAGAGGAGTCCAGACCCTCACACAGACCCCAGAGACACTCCTCACACAGAGAGAGGAGTCCAGACCCTCACACAGACCCCAGAGGCACTCCTCACACAGAGAGAGGAGTCCAGACCCTCACACAGACCCCAGAGACACTCCTCACACAGAGAGAGGACTCCAGACCCTCACACAGACCCCAGAGACACCCCTCACACAGAGAGAGGAGTCCAGACCCTCACACAGACCCCAGAGACACTCCTCACACAGAGAGAGGAGTCCAGACCCTCACACAGACCCCAGAGACACTCCTCACACAGAGAGAGAAGCCCAGACCCTCACACAGACCCCAGAGACACTCCTCACACAGAGAGAGGAGTCCAGACCCTAACACAGACCCCAGAGGCACTCCTCACACAGAGAGAGGAGTCCAGACCCTCACACAGACCCCAGAGACACTCCTCACACAGAGAGAGGAGCACAGACCCTCACACAGAGTATGAACAGCCAGAACAGACCCTGCTGGAAGCAGTACCTGATACAGACAGTGTAAGTGAAGGCTGCTGGGGGTTTATCACTCTGCCCTGTGTCTCGCCGGCGCCGGGTGCGAGCGTCGAACCACTCGATCTCGGACAGAGGCTCTTCCCTCTTCTTCCTGCGTTTCCCTTCTCCCTCTGGCTTGGCCGCCGGCCCGTAATCTTCATAGGCGCTGTAGTCTTCCAGCACCTCCTCTGACAAAGCAGCAGGGCACGTTCCAGTGAGAAACAGCGCCCCCGAACTCTGTCCAGACTTGGCGTGGGAACTGCAGCTACACGTTGCTATAATAATGGCTGACACAGGGGTCAGCGCTGCTGCGTCACAGCGGTGGGGCCCCGGGTTCCAGTCCGGACCTGGGGTACTGTCTGTGTGGAGTCTGCGTGCTCTCCTTGTGGGCTCCAGTTTCCTCCCACAGTCCAAAGACATGCAGGTGGTTTAATGGGCTTCTGGGAAAACTGGCCCTGATGTGTGTGAGGGAGTGTGTCTGTGTGTCCTGTGATGGACTGGTGTCCTGTCCAGGGTGTGTGTGTGTGTGTGTCCTGTGATGGACTGGTGTCCTGTCCAGGGTGTGTGTGTGTGTGTCCTGTGATGGACTGGTGTCCTGTCCAGGGTGTGTGTGTGTGTGTGTCCTGTGATGGACTGGTGTCCTGCCTAGGGTGTGTGAGTGTGTGAGTGTGTGTGTGTGTGTGTGTCCTGTGATGGACTGGTGTCCTGTCCAGGGTGTGTGAGTGTGTGTGTGTCCTGTGATGGACTGGTGTCCTGTCCAGGGTGTGTGAGTGTGTGTGTGTGTCCTGTGATGGACTGGTGTCCTGTCCAGGGTGTGTGAGTGTGTGTGTGTGTCCTGTGATGGACTGGTGTCCTGTCCAGGGTGTGTGAGTGTGTGTGTCCTGTGATGGACTGGTGTCCTGTCCAGGGTGTGTGAGTGTGTGTGTGTCCTGTGATGGACTGGTGTCCTGTCCAGGGTGTGTGTGTGTGAGTGTGTGTGTGTCCTGTGATGGACTGGTGTCCTGTCCAGGGTGTGTGAGTGTGTGTGTGTCCTGTGATGGACTGGTGTCCTGTCCAGGGTGTGTGTGTGTGTGTGTGTGTGTGTGTGTGTCCAGTCAGGACAGGAGGCTCTTCTGTACACAGAGGGGGGTGGGGGCGGGGAACAAGCTGTTGAAGCTGTCAGCCTGGCTCCTCTGGTCTGTGTCTCTCCGGCGTGGTGCTGTCAGTAACGGAGGTCAGGGGGGCCCGTCTCACCTGTGTAGGTGACCTTTCCTTCCACCTGCACCTTCAGCGCCAGGCGCCGGCAGGACTGCTCTGTCTCCAGCGTGTGGTAGACCTTCACCACCTAGTGGGGAGAGGGGAGAAGGCAGTGTGAGAGAGAGAGAGGAGACACGGGAGAGGAGAGAGTGCGGACAGGGGACAGAGAGGTGAGAGACTGAAGTGAGGAGAGAGAGAGAGAGAGGAGACACAGGAGAGGAGAGACAGGAGAGAGCGCGGACAGGGGACAGAGAGGGGAGAGACTGAAGTGAGGAGAGAGAGAGAGAGAGGAGACACAGGGGAGAGCGCGGACAGGGGACAGAGAGGGGAGAGACTGAAGTGAGGAGAGAGAGAGAGAGAGGAGACACAGGAGAGAGCGCGGACAGGGGACAGAGAGGGGAGAGACTGAAGTGAGGAGAGAGAGAGAGAGAGAGGAGACACAGGAGAGGAGAGACAGGAGAGAGAGCGGACAGGGGACAGAGAGGGGAGAGACTGAAGTGAGGAGAGAGAGAGAGAGAGAGAGGAGAGACAGGAGAGAGAGCGGACAGGGGACAGAGAGGGGAGAGACTGAAGTGAGGAGAGAGAGAGAGAGAGGAGACACAGGAGAGGAGAGACAGGAGAGAGAGCGGACAGGGGACAGAGAGGGGAGAGACTGAAGTGAGGAGAGAGAGAGAGAGGAGACACAGGGGAGAGCGCGGACAGGGGACAGAGAGGGGAGAGACTGAAGTGAGGAGAGAGAGAGAGAGAGAGAGGAGACACAGGAGAGAGCGCGGACAGGGGACAGAGAGGGGAGAGACTGAAGTGAGGAGAGAGAGAGAGAGAGAGGAGACACAGGAGAGGAGAGACAGGAGAGAGAGCGGACAGGGGACAGAGAGGGGAGAGACTGAAGTGAGGAGAGAGAGAGAGAGAGAGGAGAGACAGGAGAGAGAGCGGACAGGGGACAGAGAGGGGAGAGACTGAAGTGAGGAGAGAGAGAGAGAGAGAGAGAGAGAGAGAGAGAACTCCGCTGTCTCTGCCTCCGGGACAGGAACAGGAGGGCTCCTCACCTGCAGCTTGGCCATCCCCTCTCCATTGGCCCGAACGCGGATCTCGTTTCCCACCAGCCTCTGCGACGCGGGGAGGGAGAGGAGACACAAGACAGCAGGGCAGGTGACTCGCGTACCGAGACAAGGCACCGAGACGCAGACGGCCGGGACAGCCAGCCAACAAGAAAGCAGCTGGGGTGCGTTACCGTCCAATCACGATTTAGGAAGGCGGATTTAGGAAGGGCTTTATTACAATGCGTCCTGAACTATGACTGACAGGAAGATTAACCAATAGCGAGGCAGATGGGGGTCCATTAATACCCAATCAGGATTTGGGAAGGCGGGGCTTCATCACGATGTGTCCATGAACTTTGACCTTGTTCTCTTCCACGCGACAGCCAGGGCGATCAGCCAGGACACGCGGCACCACCCGGGCCTCCTCAGATCCCCCTCCCCCCCACCCCCCCCGTTTTCTACTCCCTCTCCCTCTCCTCTACCTTCAGGTCCTCCTCCACACACTCGCCCTTCTTGAAGACGGACACTTTCTCCGTCTCCGCCCGGCCCGGGACGGTGAACTCCATCTCCACTTTTGGGGGGGGCGGGCGACCGCGGCTCAGGTCGTACCGGGTGAGAGCTTCCAGAGCCAGGATAGTGTCCTAGAGAGGGAGACAATGATCCAGAGAGAGGAGTCCAGACCCTCACACAGACCCCAGAGACACTCCTCACACAGAGAGGGGAGTCCAGACCCTCACACAGACCCCAGAGACACTCCTCACACAGAGAGAGGAGTCCAGACCCTCACACAGACCCCAGAGACACTCCTCACACAGAGAGAGGAGTATAGACCCTCACACAGACCCCAGAGACACTCCTCACACAGAGAGAGGAGTCCAGACCCTCACACAGACCCCAGAGACACTCCTCACACAGAGAGAGGAGTCCAGACCCTCACACAGACCCCAGAGACACTCCTCACACAGAGAGAGAGGAGCCCAGACCCTCACACAGACCCCAGAGACACTCCTCACACAGAGAGAGGAGTCCAGACCCTCACACAGACCCCAGAGGCACCCCTCACACAGAGAGAGGAGTCCAGACCCTCACACAGACCCCAGAGACACTCCTCACACAGAGAGAGGAGTCCAGACCCTCACACTGACCCCAGAGACACTCCTCACACAGAGAGGGGAGTCCAGACCCTCACACAGACCCCAGAGACACTCCTCACACAGAGAGAGAGGAGCCCAGACCCTCACACAGACCCCAGAGACACTCCTCACACAGAGAGAGGAGTCCAGACCCTCACACAGACCCCAGAGGCACCCCTCACACAGAGAGAGGAGTCCAGACCCTCACACAGACCCCAGAGACACTCCTCACACAGAGAGAGGAGTCCAGACCCTCACACTGACCCCAGAGATACTCCTCACACAGAGAGATGAGTCCAGACCCTCACACAGACCCCAGAGACACTCCTCACACAGAGAGAGGAGTCCAGACCCTCACACTGACCCCTGAGGCACTCCTCACACAGAAAGAGGAGTCCAGACCCTCACACAGACCCCAGAGACACTCCTCACACAGAGAGAGGAGTCCAGACCCTCACACAGACCCCAGAGGCACTCCTCACACAGAGAGAGGAGTCCAGACCCTCACACAGACCCCAGAGACACTCCTCACACAGAGAGAGGAGTCCAGACCCTCACACAGACCCCAGAGACACTCCTCACACAGAGAGAGGAGTCCAGCCCCTCACACAGACCCCAGAGACACTCCTCACACAGAGAGAGGAGTCCAGCCCCTCACACAGACCCCAGAGGCACTCCTCACACAGAGAGAGGAGTCCAGACCCTCACACAGACACCAGAGACACTCCTCACACAGAGAGAGGAGTCCAGACCCTCACACAGACCCCAGAGACACTCCTCACACAGAGAGAGGAGTCCAGACCCTCACACAGACCCCAGAGGCACTCCTCACACAGAGAGACGAGTCCAGACCCTCACACAGACCCCAGAGACACTCCTCACACAGAGAGAGGAGTCCAGACCCTCACACAGACCCCAGAGGCACTCCTCACACAGAGAGAGGAGTCCAGACCCTCACACAGACCCCAGAGGCACTCCTCACACAGAGAGAGGAGTCCAGACCCTCACACAGACCCCAGAGGCACTCCTCACACAGAGAGAGGAGTCCAGACCCTCACACAGACCCCAGAGACACTCCTCACACAGAGAGAGGAGTCCAGACCCTCACACAGACCCCAGAGACACTCCTCACACAGAGAGAGGAGTCCAGACCCTCACACAGACCCCAGAGACACTCCTCACACAGAGAGAGGAGTCCAGCCCCTCACACAGACCCCAGAGGCACTCCTCACACAGAGAGAGGAGTCCAGACCCTCACACAGACACCAGAGACACTCCTCACACAGAGAGAGGAGTCCAGACCCTCACACAGACCCCAGAGACACTCCTCACACAGAGAGAGGAGTCCAGACCCTCACACAGACCCCAGAGGCACTCCTCACACAGAGAGACGAGTCCAGACCCTCACACAGACCCCAGAGACACTCCTCACACAGAGAGAGGAGTCCAGACCCTCACACAGACCCCAGAGGCACTCCTCACACAGAGAGAGGAGTCCAGACCCTCACACAGACCCCAGAGGCACTCCTCACACAGAGAGAGGAGTCCAGACCCTCACACAGACCCCAGAGGCACTCCTCACACAGAGAGAGGAGTCCAGACCCTCACACAGACCCCAGAGACACTCCTCACACAGAGAGAGGAGTCCAGACCCTCACACAGACCCCAGAGGCACTCCTCACACAGAGAGAGGAGTCCAGACCCTCACACAGACCCCAGAGGCACTCCTCACACAGAGAGAGGAGTCCAGACCCTCACACAGACCCCAGAGGCACTCCTCACACAGAGAGAGGAGTCCAGACCCTCACACAGACCCCAGAGGCACTCCTCACACAGAGAGAGGTGTACGGACCCTAATATAACCTCACCTGTGTTGACCTGAATCCTCCACCGTAATTTTCTTGTCGTGAAAGCCAGCAGGCCACTGACTCTGCAAACTCCATGTCCTTATTTTCCAGTGCTGTCAGCAAGCCGTAAGCTGTCGTTTCCACAGTGATGGCTTGGGCAGGAGGGACCAGCGAAACTTTTGTTTCGCCAACAAGTCGTTGATCATCTTTGGCCTCCCACATAAAACATTCATCCTCTGAAAGAGAGAGGGGTTCATACAGACACACTGACTGGACACTCCAGTACATGAACACTGCACTGAGAGAGAGAGGGGTTCATACACACACACTGACTGGACACTCCAGTACATGAACACTGCACTGAGAGAGAGAGGGGTTCATACACACACACTGACTGGACACTCCAGTACATGAACACTGCACTGAGAGAGAGAGGGGTTCATACACACACCCTGACTGGACACTCCAGTACATGAACACTGCACTGAGAGAGAGAGGGGTTCATACAGACACACTGACTGGACACTCCAGTACATGAACACTGCACTGAGAGAGAGAGGGGTTCATACAGACACACAGAGAGAGAGGGGGTTCATACAGACACACAGAGAGAGAGAGGGGTTCATACAGACACACAGAGAGAGAGGGGGTTCATACAGACACACAGAAAGAGAGAGGGGTTCATACAGACACACGGGGGGGGGGGGGTGAACAGAGACACACTCACTCTGGACAGCCTGACTCTTGAGCACCTCCCACGCGGTCTGGGCGTCGGCGCTGCCCGGCTGGGTGATGGACAGGCAGAAGGCTGTGATGGCCTGTGCGTAGGGTCTCTGGAGGAAGGGCAGCCTGCTGGACAGGAACGCTGTAGCCTTGGTGATACTGGACCTCTGCACACAGAGCACCGGAGCGGTCACCACAGCAGCATCCCGCACGCCCGTCTCACCCCGTCTCAGCTCCTCTCTCCTGTCCGTGCTCCTGTCTCCTCCTCTCTCCTGCTCTGATGTCTGCTCCTCTCTCTGCTCCTCAGCTCCTCTCTCTGCCTGTCTGCTCCTCTCTCTTCTCCTCAGCTCCTCTCTCCTGCTCTGATGTCTGCTCCTCTCTCTTCTCCTCAGCTCCTCTCTCTGCCTGTCTGCTCCTCTCTCTTCTCCTCAGCTCCTCTCTCCTGCTCTGAAGTCTGCTCCTCTCTCTTCTCCTCAGCTCCTCTCTCTGCCTGTCTCCTCCTCTCTCTTCTCCTCAGCTCCTCTCTCTGCCTGTCTCCTCCTCTCTCTTCTCCTCAGCTCCTTTCTCCTGCTCTGATGTCTCCTCCTCTCTCTTCTCCTCAGCTCCTCTCTCCTGCTCTGATGATGTCTGCTCCTCTCTCTTCTCCTCAGCTCCTCTCTCTGCCTGTCTGCTCCTCTCTCTTCTCCTCAGCTCCTCTCTCCTGCTCTGATGTCTCCTCCTCTCTCTTCTCCTCAGCTCCTCTCTCCTGCTCTGATGTCTGCTCCTCTCTCTTCTCCTCAGCTCCTCTCTCTGCCTGTCTGCTCCTCTCTCTTCTCCTCAGCTCCTTTCTCCTGCTCTGATGTCTCCTCCTCTCTCTTCTCCTCAGCTCCTCTCTCCTGCTCTGATGATGTCTGCTCCTCTCTCTGCCTGTCTCCTCCTCAGCTCCTCTCTCCTGCTCTGATGTCTGCTCCTCTCTCTTCTCCTCAGCTCCTCTCTCTGCCTGTCTCCTCCTCTGCTCCTCTCTCCTGCTCCGATGTCTGCTCCTCTCTCTGCCCGCCTCCTGTCTTCTTTCTCTTCTCCTCTCTCCTCCCCTCCCTGCCCCTCCTCCCTCCTCATCTCCCTGCTCCCGTCTCTCCTACCGCCTGTGTCCTCTCCTCCTCGATCAGCATGGGCAGGGCCTGGTGCAGGGCGATGGTGATGAAGGCTGTCAGGGAGACGTCTCCCTCCACTCCGCCCACGCCGCCCTGTGGACACACAGATTCACATTCCAGTAGGCTGGCAGCGCCCAGGTGTGACAGTCCTGCCCCAGCAGTGCCCAGGTGTGACAGTCCTGCCCCAGCAGTGCCCAGGTCTGACAGTCCTGCTCCAGCAGTGCCCAGGTCTGACAGTGCTGCCCCAGCAGTGCCCAGGTGTGACAGTCCTGCCCCAGCAGTGCCCAGGTGTGACAGTCCTGCCCCAGCAGCGCCCAGGTGTGACAGTCCTGCCCCAGCAGTGCCCAGGTCTGACAGTCCTGCTCCAGCAGCTCCCAGGTCTGACAGTCCTGCTCCAGCAGTGCCCAGGTGTGACAGTCCTGCTCCAGCAGCGCCCAGGTCTGACAGTACTGCCCCAGCAGTGCCCAGGTCTGACAGTCCTGCCCCAGCAGTGCCCAGGTCTGACAGTCCTGCCCCAGCAGTGCCCAGGTCTGACATTCCTGCCCCAGCAGTGCCCAGGTCTGACAGTCCTGCTCCAGCAGTGCCCAGGTCTGACAGTCCTGCTCCAGCAGTGCCCAGGTCTGACAGTCCTGCCCCAGCAGTGCCCAGGTCTGACAGTCCTGCCCCAGCAGCGCCCAGGTGTGACAGTCCTGCTCCAGCAGTGCCCAGGTCTGACAGTCCTGCCCCAGCAGTGCCCAGGTCTGACAGTGCTGCCCCAGCAGTGCCCAGGTCTGACAGTCCTGCCCCAGCAGCGCCCAGGTCTGACAGTCCTGCTCCAGCAGTGCCCAGGTCTGACAGTCCTGCCCCAGCAGTGCCCAGGTCTGACAGTCCTGCCCCAGCAGTGCCCAGGTCTGACAGTCCTGCCCCAGCAGCGCCCAGGTGTGACAGTCCTGCTCCAGCAGTGCCCAGGTCTGACAGTCCTGCTCCAGCAGTGCCCAGGTCTGACAGTCCTGCCCCAGCAGTGCCCAGGTCTGACAGTGCTGCTGCAGCAGTGCCCAGGTCTGACATTCCTGCCCCAGCAGTGCCCAGGTCTGACAGTCCTGCTGCAGCAGTGCCCAGGTCTGACATTCCTGCCCCAGCAGTGCCCAGGTCTGACAGTCCTGCCCCAGCAGTGCCCAGGTCTGACAGTACTGCTCCAGCAGTGCCCAGGTCTGACAGTCCTGCCCCAGCAGTGCCCAGGTCTGACATTCCTGCCCCAGCAGTGCCCAGGTCTGACATTCCTGCCCCAGCAGTGCCCAGGTCTGACAGTCCTGCTCCAGCAGTGCCCAGGTGTGACAGTCCTGCTCCAGCAGTGCCCAGGTGTGACAGTCCTGCCCCAGCAGCGCCCAGGTCTGACAGTCCTGCTCCAGCAGTGCCCAGGTCTGACAGTCCTGCCCCAGCAGTGCCCAGGTCTGACAGTCCTGCTCCAGCAGTGCCCAGGTCTGACAGTCCTGCCCCAGCAGTGCCCAGGTCTGACAGTCCTGCTCCAGCAGTGCCCAGGTGTGACAGTCCTGCTCCAGCAGCGCCCAGGTGTGACAGTGCTGCTCCAGCAGTGCCCAGGTCTGACAGTACTGCCCCAGCAGTGCCCAGGTCTGACAGTCCTGCCCCAGCAGTGCCCAGGTCTGACAGTCCTGCTCCAGCAGTGCCCAGGTCTGACAGTCCTGCTCCAGCAGTGCCCAGGTCTGACAGTCCTGCCCCAGCAGTGCCCAGGTGTGACAGTACTGCTCCAGCAGTGCCCAGGTCTGACAGTCCTGCTCCAGCAGTGCCCAGGTCTGACAGTCCTGCCCCAGCAGTGCCCAGGTCTGACAGTCCTGCTCCAGCAGCTCCCAGGTCTGACAGTCCTGCTCCAGCAGTGCCCAGGTGTGACAGTCCTGCTCCAGCAGCGCCCAGGTCTGACAGTACTGCCCCAGCAGTGCCCAGGTCTGACAGTCCTGCCCCAGCAGTGCCCAGGTCTGACAGTCCTGCCCCAGCAGTGCCCAGGTCTGACATTCCTGCCCCAGCAGTGCCCAGGTCTGACAGTCCTGCTCCAGCAGTGCCCAGGTCTGACAGTCCTGCTCCAGCAGTGCCCAGGTCTGACAGTCCTGCCCCAGCAGTGCCCAGGTCTGACAGTCCTGCCCCAGCAGCGCCCAGGTGTGACAGTCCTGCTCCAGCAGTGCCCAGGTCTGACAGTCCTGCCCCAGCAGTGCCCAGGTCTGACAGTGCTGCCCCAGCAGTGCCCAGGTCTGACAGTCCTGCCCCAGCAGCGCCCAGGTCTGACAGTCCTGCTCCAGCAGTGCCCAGGTCTGACAGTCCTGCCCCAGCAGTGCCCAGGTCTGACAGTCCTGCCCCAGCAGTGCCCAGGTCTGACAGTCCTGCCCCAGCAGCGCCCAGGTGTGACAGTCCTGCTCCAGCAGTGCCCAGGTCTGACAGTCCTGCTCCAGCAGTGCCCAGGTCTGACAGTCCTGCCCCAGCAGTGCCCAGGTCTGACAGTGCTGCTGCAGCAGTGCCCAGGTCTGACATTCCTGCCCCAGCAGTGCCCAGGTCTGACAGTCCTGCTGCAGCAGTGCCCAGGTCTGACATTCCTGCCCCAGCAGTGCCCAGGTCTGACAGTCCTGCCCCAGCAGTGCCCAGGTCTGACAGTACTGCTCCAGCAGTGCCCAGGTCTGACAGTCCTGCCCCAGCAGTGCCCAGGTCTGACATTCCTGCCCCAGCAGTGCCCAGGTCTGACATTCCTGCCCCAGCAGTGCCCAGGTCTGACAGTCCTGCTCCAGCAGTGCCCAGGTGTGACAGTCCTGCTCCAGCAGTGCCCAGGTGTGACAGTCCTGCCCCAGCAGCGCCCAGGTCTGACAGTCCTGCTCCAGCAGTGCCCAGGTGTGACAGTCCTGCCCCAGCAGTGCCCAGGTCTGACAGTCCTGCTCCAGCAGTGCCCAGGTCTGACAGTCCTGCTCCAGCAGTGCCCAGGTCTGACAGTGCTGCCCCAGCAGTGCCCAGGTGTGACAGTCCTGCCCCAGCAGCGCCCAGGTGTGACAGTCCTGCTCCAGCAGTGCCCAGGTCTGACAGTCCTGCCCCAGCAGTGCCCAGGTCTGACAGTCCTGCCGCAGCAGTGCCCAGGTCTGACAGTCCTGCTCCAGCAGTGCCCAGGTCTGACAGTGCTGCCCCAGCAGTGCCCAGGTCTGACATTCCTGCCCCAGCAGTGCCCAGGTGTGACAGTCCTGCTCCAGCAGCGCCCAGGTCTGACAGTGCTGCTCCAGCAGTGCCCAGGTCTGACAGTCCTGCTCCAGCAGTGCCCAGGTCTGACAGTCCTGCCCCAGCAGTGCCCAGGTCTGACAGTCCTGCCCCAGCAGCGCCCAGGTGTGACAGTCCTGCTCCAGCAGTGCCCAGGTCTGACAGTCCTGCTCCAGCAGTGCCCAGGTCTGACATTCCTGCTCCAGCAGTGCCCAGGTCTGACAGTCCTGCCCCAGCAGTGCCCAGGTGTGACAGTCCTGCCCCAGCAGCGCCCAGGTCTGACAGTCCTGCTCCAGCAGTGCCCAGGTCTGACAGTCCTGCCCCAGCAGTGCCCAGGTGTGACAGTCCTGCCCCAGCAGCGCCCAGGTCTGACAGTCCTGCTCCAGCAGCGCCCAGGTGTGACAGTGCTGCCCCAGCAGTGCCCAGGTCTGACAGTACTGCCCCAGCAGTGCCCAGGTCTGACAGTCCTGCTCCAGCAGTGCCCAGGTGTGACAGTGCTGCCCCAGCAGTGCCCAGGTCTGACAGTCCTGCTTCAGCAGTGCCCAGGTCTGACAGTGCTGCCCCAGCAGTGCCCAGGTGTGACAGTGCTGCCCCAGCAGTGCCCAGGTGTGACAGTACTGCTCCAGCAGTGCCCAGGTCTGACAGTCCTGCCCCAACAGTGCCCAGGTCTGACAGTCCTGCTCCAGCAGTGCCCAGGTGTGACAGTCCTGCCCCAGCAGTGCCCAGGTGTGACAGTCCTGCCCCAGCAGTGTCCAGGTCTGACAGCGCTGCCCCAGCAGTGCCCAGGTCTGACAGTCCTGCCCCAACAGTGCCCAGGTCTGACAGTCCTGCTCCAGCAGTGCCCAGGTCTGACAGTGCTGCCCCAGCAGCGCCCAGGTCTGACAGTCCTGCCCCAGCAGCGCCCAGGTCTGACAGTCCTGCCCCAGCAGTGCCCAGGTCTGACAGTCCTGCTCCAGCAGCGCCCAGGTCTGACAGTCCTGCTCCAGCAGTGCCCAGGTCTGACAGTCCTGCCCCAGCAGTGCCAGGCTCTGCTGTTCTGGGTCCAGATGGGCTGGCGGCGCCCAGGTATGACAGCGCTGCCCCAGCAGTGCCAGGCTCTGCTGTTCTGGGTCCAGTAGGCTGGCAGTGTCCAGGTCTGTAACACTGTCTGTGAGCCCCAGGGGTGTGTGTTTCCCTGCGGGCTGACGTGGTTCTGATCGGACCCGGACTCCGCTGGGCTCTCCCGGCCCGGCCCGTACCTGCATCTCGCGGTGAATGACGGGCTGGGGGTCGGGGAAGGCGCCGGAGTCGCTCTGCTGCCTCAGGAGGAAGCCGACGGACTCGCTGACGTGCTCCTCGTTCACCATCCTCAGGTCCTGCAGCTGAGACAGGACCTTCACCACGAAGGCCGTCAGCCTGGAGAGGGGAGGGAGAGGAGAGAGGAGGCACAGAGAGAGGAGAGGGGTCAGGGTCAGGGTTACTGTCTCCAGGTGCTGTGGGGTGAGGGTGAGGGTGGGGGTCAGTTGCTCTGTGGGGTGAGGGTGGGGGGTCAGTTGTTCTGTGGGGTGAGGGTGGGGGTCAGTTGTTCTGTGGGGTGAGGGTGGGGGTCAGTTGTTCTGTGGGGTGAGGGTGGAGGTCAGTTGTTCTGTGGGGTGAGGGTGGGGGTCAGTTCTTGTCTCCAGGTGCTGTGGGGTGAGGGTGGGGGTCAGTTGCTCTGTGGGGTGAGGGTGGGGGTCAGTTGTTCTGTGGGGTGAGGGTGGAGGTCAGTTGTTCTGTGGGGTGAGGGTGGGGGTCAGGTATTCTCACCAGGTGCTGTGGGGTGAGGGTGGGGGGTCAGTTGTTCTGTGGGGTGAGGGTGGGGGTTAGTTGTTCTGTGGGGTGAGGGTGGGGGTCAGTTCTTGTCTCCAGGTGCTGTGGGGTGAGGGTGGGGGTCAGTTGTTCTGTGGGGTGAGGGTGGAGGTCAGTTGTTCTGTGGGGTGAGGGTGGGGGGTCAGTTGTTCTGTGGGGTGAGGGTGGGGGTCAGGTATTCTCACCAGGTGCTGTGGGGTGAGGGTGGGGGTCAGTTGTTCTGTGGGGTGAGGGTGGGGGTCAGTTGTGCTGTGGGGTGAGGGTGGAGGTCAGTTGTTCTGTGGGGTGAGGGTGGGGGTCAGTTCTTGTCTCCAGGTGCTGTGGGGTGAGGGTGGGGGTCAGTTGTTCTGTGGGGTGAGGGTGGGGGGTCAGTTGTTCTGTGGGGTGAGGGTGGGGGTCAGGTATTCTCACCAGGTGCTGTGGGGTGAGGGTGGGGGTCAGTTGTTCTGTGGGGTGAGGGTGGGGGTCAGTTGTTCTGTGGGGTGAGGGTGGGGGTCAGTTCTTGTCTCCAGGTGCTGTGGGGTGAGGGTGGGGGTCAGTTGCTCTGTGGGGTGAGGGTGGGGGTCAGTTGCTCTGTGGGGTGAGGGTGGGGGTCAGTTGTTCTGTGGGGTGAGGGTGGGGGTCAGTTCTTGTCTCCAGGTGCTGTGGGGTGAGGGTGGGGGGTCAGTTGTTCTGTGGGGTGAGGGTGGGGGTCAGTTGTTCTGTGGGGTGAGGGTGGGGGTCAGTTCTTGTCTCCAGGTGCTGTGGGGTGAGGGTGGGGGTCAGTTGTTCTGTGGGGTGAGGGTGGGGGTCAGTTGTTCTGTGGGGTGAGGGTGGAGGTCAGTTGTTCTGTGGGGTGAGGGTGGGGGGTCAGTTGTTCTGTGGGGTGAGGGTGGGGGTCAGGTATTCTCACCAGGTGCTGTGGGGTGAGGGTGGGGGTCAGTTGTTCTGTGGGGTGAGGGTGGGGGTCAGTTGTTCTGTGGGGTGAGGGTGGGGGTCAGTTGCTCTGTGGGGTGAGGGTGGGGGGTCAGTTGTTCTGTGGGGTGAGGGTGGGGGTCAGTTCTTGTCTCCAGGTGCTGTGGGGTGAGGGTGGGGGGTCAGTTGTTCTGTGGGGTGAGGGTGGGGGTCAGTTGTTCTTTGGGGTGAGGGTGGGGGTCAGTTGTTCTGTGGGGTGAGGGTGGGGGTCAGTTGCTCTGTGGGGTGAGGGTGGGGGTCAGTTGTTCTGTGGGGTGAGGGTGGGGGTCAGTTCTTGTCTCCAGGTGCTGTGGGGTGAGGGTGGGGGTCAGTTGTTCTGTGGGGTGAGGGTGGGGGTCAGTTGTTCTGTGGGGTGAGGGTGGGGGTCAGGTATTCTCACCAGGTGCTGTGGGGTGAGGGTGGGGGTCAGTTGTTCTGTGGGGTGAGGGTGGGGGTCAGTTCTTGTCTCCAGGTGCTGTGGGGTGAGGGTGGAGGTCAGTTGTGCTGTGGGGTGAGGGTGGAGGGTCAGTTGCTCTGTGGGGTGAGGGTGGGGGTCAGTTGTTCTGTGGGGTGAGGGTGAGGGTCAGTTGTTCTGTGGGGTGAGGGTGGAGGTCAGTTGTTCTGTGGGGTGAGGGTGGAGGTCAGTTGTGCTGTGGGGTGAGGGTGGAGGGTCAGTTGTGCTGTGGGGTGAGGGTGGGGGTCAGGTATTCTCACCAGGTGCTGTGGGGTGAGGGTGGGGGTCAGTTGTGCTGTGGGGTGAGGGTGGGGGTCAGTTCTTGTCTCCAGGTGCTGTGGGGTGAGGGTGGGGGTCAGTTGTGCTGTGGGGTGAGGGTGGGGGTCAGTTGTTCTGTGGGGTGAGGGTGGGGGTCAGTTGCTCTGTGGGGTGAGGGTGGGGGGTCAGTTGCTCTGTGGGGTGAGGGTGGGGGTCAGTTGTTCTGTGGGGTGAGGGTGGGGGTCAGTTGCTCTGTGGGGTGAGGGTGGGGGTCAGTTGCTCTGTGGGGTGAGGGTGGGGGTCAGTTGTTCTGTGGGGTGAGGGTGGGGGTCAGTTGTTCTGTGGGGTGAGGGTGGGGGTCAGTTGTTGTCTTCCAGGTGCTGTGGGGTGAGGTGGGGGTCAGGTTCGTTGTTCGTGGTGGGGTGGGGTTTTGCTGTGGGTGTGGTGGGGGTGGAGGGTCAGTTGTTCTGTGGGGTGAGGGTGGGGGGTCAGTTGCTCTGTGGGGTGAGGGTGGGGGTCAGTTGTTCTGTGGGGTGAGGGTGGGGGTCAGTTGCTCTGTGGGGTGAGGGTGGGGGTCAGTTGCTCTGTGGGGTGAGGGTGGGGTCAGTTGTTCTGTGGGGTGAGGGTGGGGGTCAGTCTTGTCTCCAGGTGCTGTGGGGTGAGGGTGGGGGTCAGTTGTTCTGTGGGGTGAGGGTGGGGGTCAGTTGCTCTGTGGGGTGAGGGTGGGGGGTCAGTTGTTCTGTGGGGTGAGGGTGGGGGTCAGTTCTTGTCACCAGGTGCTGTGGGGTGAGGGTGGGGGGTCAGTTGTTCTGTGGGGTGAGGGTGGGGGGTCAGTTGTTCTGTGGGGTGAGGGTGGGGGTCAGTTGTTCTGTGGGGTGAGGGTGGGGGTCAGTTGTTCTGTGGGGTGAGGGTGGAGGTCAGTTGTTCTGTGGGGTGAGGGTGGGGGTCAGTTCTTGTCTCCAGGTGCTGTGGGGTGAGGGTGGGGGTCAGTTGTTCTGTGGGGTGAGGGTGGGGGTCAGTTGTTCTGTGGGGTGAGGGTGGGGGTCAGTTGTGCTGTGGGGTGAGGGTGGGGGTCAGTTGTTCTGTGGGGTGAGGGTGGGGGTCAGTTCTTGTCTCCAGGTGCTGTGGGGTGAGGGTGGGGGTCAGTTGCTCTGTGGGGTGAGGGTGGGGGTCAGTTGCTCTGTGGGGTGAGGGTGGGGGTCAGTTCTTGTCTCCAGGTGCTGTGGGGTGAGGGTGAGGGTCAGTTGCTCTGTGGGGTGAGGGTGGAGGTCAGTTGTTCTGTGGGGTGAGGGTGGGGGTCAGTTGTTCTGTGGGGTGAGGGTGGGGGTCAGTTGTTCTGTGGGGTGAGGGTGGGGGTCAGTTCTTGTCACCAGGTGCTGTGGGGTGAGGGTGGGGGTCAGTTGTGCTGTGGGGTGAGGGTGGGGGGTCAGTTGTTCTGTGGGGTGAGGGTGGGGGTCAGTTCTTGTCACCAGGTGCTGTGGGGTGAGGGTGGGGGTCAGTTGTTCTGTGGGGTGAGGGTGGGGGTCAGTTGTTCTGTGGGGTGAGGGTGGGGGTCAGTTGTTCTGTGGGGTGAGGGTGGGGGTCAGTTGCTCTGTGGGGTGAGGGTGGGGGGTCAGTTGTTCTGTGGGGTGAGGGTGGGGGTCAGTTCTTGTCTCCAGGTGCTGTGGGGTGAGGGTGGGGGGTCAGTTGTTCTGTGGGGTGAGGGTGGGGGTCAGTTGTTCTTTGGGGTGAGGGTGGGGGTCAGTTGTTCTGTGGGGTGAGGGTGGGGGTCAGTTGCTCTGTGGGGTGAGGGTGGGGGTCAGTTGTTCTGTGGGGTGAGGGTGGGGGTCAGTTCTTGTCTCCAGGTGCTGTGGGGTGAGGGTGGGGGGTCAGTTGTTCTGTGGGGTGAGGGTGGGGGTCAGTTGTTCTGTGGGGTGAGGGTGGGGGTCAGGTATTCTCACCAGGTGCTGTGGGGTGAGGGTGGGGGTCAGTTGTTCTGTGGGGTGAGGGTGGGGGTCAGTTCTTGTCTCCAGGTGCTGTGGGGTGAGGGTGGAGGTCAGTTGTGCTGTGGGGTGAGGGTGGAGGGTCAGTTGCTCTGTGGGGTGAGGGTGGGGGGTCAGTTGTTCTGTGGGGTGAGGGTGAGGGTCAGTTGTTTTCTGTGGGGTGAGGGTGAGGGTCAGTTGTTCTGTGGGGTGAGGGTGGAGGTCAGTTGTTCTGTGGGGTGAGGGTGGAGGTCAGTTGTGCTGTGGGGTGAGGGTGGAGGGTCAGTTGTGCTGTGGGGTGAGGGTGGGGGTCAGGTATTCTCACCAGGTGCTGTGGGGTGAGGGTGGGGGTCAGTTGTGCTGTGGGGTGAGGGTGGGGGTCAGTTCTTGTCTCCAGGTGCTGTGGGGTGAGGGTGGGGGTCAGTTGTGCTGTGGGGTGAGGGTGGGGGTCAGTTGTTCTGTGGGGTGAGGGTGGGGGTCAGTTGCTCTGTGGGGTGAGGGTGGGGGGTCAGTTGCTCTGTGGGGTGAGGGGTGGGGGTCAGTTGTTCTGTGGGGTGAGGGTGGGGGTCAGTTGCTCTGTGGGGTGAGGGTGGGGGTCAGTTGCTCTGTGGGGTGAGGGTGGGGGTCAGTTGTTCTGTGGGGTGAGGGTGGGGGTCAGTTCTTGTCTCCAGGTGCTGTGGGGTGAGGGTGGGGGTCAGTTGTTCTGTGGGGTGAGGGTGGGGGTCAGTTCTTGTCTCCAGGTGCTGTGGGGTGAGGGTGGAGGGTCAGTTGTTCTGTGGGGTGAGGGTGGGGGGTCAGTTGCTCTGTGGGGTGAGGGTGGGGGTCAGTTGTTCTGTGGGGTGAGGGTGGGGGTCAGTTGCTCTGTGGGGTGAGGGTGGGGGTCAGTTGCTCTGTGGGGTGAGGGTGGGGGTCAGTTGTTCTGTGGGGTGAGGGTGGGGGTCAGTTGTTCTGTGGGGTGAGGGTGGGGGTCAGTTCTTGTCTCCAGGTGCTGTGGGGTGAGGGTGGGGGTCAGTTGTTCTGTGGGGTGAGGGTGGGGGTCAGTTGCTCTGTGGGGTGAGGGTGGGGGGTCAGTTGTTCTGTGGGGTGAGGGTGGGGGTCAGTTCTTGTCACCAGGTGCTGTGGGGTGAGGGTGGGGGGTCAGTTGTTCTGTGGGGTGAGGGTGGGGGGTCAGTTGTTCTGTGGGGTGAGGGTGGGGGTCAGTTGTTCTGTGGGGTGAGGGTGGGGGTCAGTTGTTCTGTGGGGTGAGGGTGGAGGTCAGTTGTTCTGTGGGGTGAGGGTGGGGGTCAGTTCTTGTCTCCAGGTGCTGTGGGGTGAGGGTGGGGGTCAGTTGTTCTGTGGGGTGAGGGTGGGGGTCAGTTGTTCTGTGGGGTGAGGGTGGGGGTCAGTTGTGCTGTGGGGTGAGGGTGGGGGTCAGTTGTTCTGTGGGGTGAGGGTGGGGGTCAGTTCTTGTCTCCAGGTGCTGTGGGGTGAGGGTGGGGGTCAGTTGCTCTGTGGGGTGAGGGTGGGGGTCAGTTCTTGTCTCCAGGTGCTGTGGGGTGAGGGTGGGGGGTCAGTTGTTCTGTGGGGTGAGGGTGGAGGTCAGTTGTTCTGTGGGGTGAGGGTGGGGGTCAGTTCTTGTCTCCAGGTGCTGTGGGGTGAGGGTGGGGGTCAGTTGTTCTGTGGGGTGAGGGTGGGGGTCAGTTGTTCTGTGGGGTGAGGGTGGGGGTCAGTTGTGCTGTGGGGTGAGGGTGGGGGTCAGTTGTTCTGTGGGGTGAGGGTGGGGGTCAGTTCTTGTCTCCAGGTGCTGTGGGGTGAGGGTGGGGGGTCAGTTGCTCTGTGGGGTGAGGGTGGGGGTCAGTTCTTGTCTCCAGGTGCTGTGGGGTGAGGGTGGGGGGTCAGTTGCTCTGTGGGGTGAGGGTGGGGGGTCAGTTGCTCTGTGGGGTGAGGGTGGGGGTCAGTTCTTGTCACCAGGTGCTGTGGGGTGAGGGTGGGGGGTCAGTTGTTCTGTGGGGTGAGGGTGGGGGGTCAGTTGTTCTGTGGGGTGAGGGTGGGGGTCAGTTGTTCTGTGGGGTGAGGTGGGGGTCAGTTGTTCTGTGGGGTGAGGGTGGAGGTCAGTTGTTCTGTGGGGTGAGGGTGGGGGTCAGTTCT